>NW_025064880.1:0-211055 GCF_019112545.1 Guyanagaster necrorhizus
TTTGCAGTTTGCTCGAGATAAGATGGTGAAGATAAAACTTTAGCTTGAAGCTGGAGTATTACAGTGAGAGCTACACTACTTAAATACTGTTCTGTTATTGTGCTATAAATAAATATTCACAAAAGATATTGTCTGTCATAGAGCTGTTACCCCTGCTGTTGCCAGGCTCTCCACAAAGGCTGTTGTCTGGTGGGCTGTTGTCATTGCTGTTACTGCTGTTTAGTGATAAAAGGAGTATTGTCTCTCCCTTCACAGTGCACAGCCATACAATAAGACAATGATCAACTGGATTGCTGACCAAGCTTTTCCATGATTCTAAGTGCTAGCCTAAATGCTCTGACTAAGCAAAGATAGAGGTCATTTCTAAGGAAAAAGAAAAAGAAAACAGAAAAACAGAAAAAATCATAACATCAACCCATGCAGTCACTGCCTTGATTGACAGCAGCTGCACAGGGAGTAGCATCAACCGGGCTTTCATCAATAAGCATCAATTGCCCACTCGGGCAACAGCGGCACCCATCACAGTCTACAATGCAGACAGGACAAAGAATCAAGCCGGACTGATTACCAAATATATAGAGCTTAGGCTCACCATCAGCGATCATTCAGAACGAATTGATCTAGCAGTAACTGACCTGAGAACAAAAGAAATATTCTTTGGTCATGATTGGCTGATCAGACACAATCTGCTAATCAATTGGAAGACCAGATGCATTATTTTCACTCGATGCTAATGCTGGAAGATTCCATTTGAACTACCAGATAAAGATCCTGAAGACCGATGGGATGAAGAAATGGAAGACAGTGAAACCATTCTTGCCGTCGACCTCTAAAGGGCCATTAGCATTTGGGCGGTATACCATGCTAATAATCTAGCAGCAAAAGCTAATGCCAGAAAAGAGGAAAGGACATTCGAAGAAATGGTATCTGAATAGGCACGTGACTATCAGGATTTATTCAAAAAAGAAAGTTTCAATGAATTACCCAATGTGAAACCCTAGAACCATGTCATTGAATTAACTCCTAATGCTAATGCCAACCTGGATTGCAAGTGTTATCCACTAAGCAATAACAAATAACAAGAGCTAAATAAGTTTCTTGAAGAGAACTTATCTAGTGGAAGGATCCGACCATCAAAGTCGCTGATGGCATCCCCCTTCTTTTTCATTAAAAAGAGGGATGGGAAACTCTGACCAGTACAAGATTATCGAAAGCTCAATGAAATGACAATCAAGAACCACTATCTACTTTCATTGATCATGAAACTAATGGACAAACTCCAGAGTGCAAGGTATTACACCAAACTAGATGTTCAGTGAGGATACAACAACATGCACATCAAAGAAGGTGATGAATGGAAAGCCACTTTTCGAACTAACTGCGGTTTGTTCAAACCGACAGTTATGTTCTTTAGACTTACCAATTCCCCAGCTATATTTCAGTGGATGATGAACGATATCTTCAAGGACCTCATTGCCACAGGAAAGGTGACAATTTACTTGGACGACATTCTCATCATGTCCAAAACCAAGGAGGAACACTGAAGGATAGTATGACAAGTACTATCTCTGATGAGGAAGCACCGACTCTTTCTCAAGGCTGAGAAGTGCGAATTCGAGGTGTTGGAAACAGAATACCTCAGAGTCATTATCAGTGAAGGGAGCATCAGAATGGACCCTATCAAGGTCACAGAAGTAACTGAATGGCTGGAATCAATAAAAAAGAAGGAATTACAATCATTTCTTGGCTTCACCAACTTCTACCGACGATTTATCCAAGATTACAGCAAAGTCATTCAACCAATGATGCAATTAACTGGAAATTCCCCATGGAGCTGGAGAATTTCCCAATAGGCAGCATTCAATGACCTTAAACACCAACTGGCTGAAGACATCATCCTAGCAATTCCAAGCTAAAACAGAAAGTTCTGAGTGGAAGCCAACTCTAGCGAAGGCATGATCGGAGCAGTGCTCTCTCAGGAACAAGATGGCAAATAGTGACCTGTTGCCTTCATGTCAAAGGTGCTCACAATAACTGAGCATAACTATGAAATCTATGACAAGAAACTTCTAGCCATAATGCTCACCCTTGCTGAATGGTGACATTATCTTATTGGAGCGATTCACACCTTTGAGATCTGGACTGATCATCAGAATCTTTGATATTTCTAACAACCTTAAAAACTTAACTGCAGACAGGCCAGATGGGTTACAGAACTATCAGAGTACAAATATACACTCCATCACAAAGCTGGAGTAGCAAACAAAAAAGCTGACTTTCTTAGTCACAGAGTGGATCATGACTAAGGAGGAGACGACAACAAGGAAGTCATATTGTTATGTCTGAAGCACTTCTGGGCAATAATCATGCCGATGGAAGAGGAGATACATGAATGCATCAAAAGTGCCACCCAGGACCCCCACAAGTAGGATCAAAGAATCGCCTCATCATTAAATCATGAGTGAAGGCTGAACAAGGAAGGAGGATTGATATGCTATAATGAGCAGATCTACATCCCAAGTGATCAGAGACTACAGGGTGACATCATCACTACATATCATGATCACATGACCACTAGACACCTCAGGATCACTAAAACAAAGGAATTAGTCCTGAGAGAGTACTGGTGGCCAAAAATAGACCATGATATCACCCGATATATTAAAGCTTGTGAAGTTTGCTAATGAGACAAGACTTTAATACAACTCAGAGAAGCTCCACTACACCTGAATGAAATTCCCTCATCATCATAGACCCACATTTCGGTGGATATGATAACCAGACTACCGGAAAGTGATGGCTATGATGCTATTATCATCATAGTCGACTGCTTCTCAAAGGCAATCATTCTGATCATCTACTCCACAGAACTCACATCAGAAGGATGGGGAAAAATACTGCAAGATGAGGTATATGCAAAATATGGCATGTCTCAAGTAGTAATATCAGACAGAGGACCACAATTCATCTCCAAATTCTTGGATGACCTATACTGACTCCTCAACATCAAACGAAATGCCTCAATAGCATATCATCCACAGACGGACGGCCAAATGGAGCAGGTCAACCAAGAAATTGAAAAATACCTATGACTTTTCATTAACTATCGACAAGACGATTGGACAGAATGGCTAGCATTAGCAGCATTCCAACACAATAACAGAATTCACTCAGCAATGGGTAAAACCCTGTTCTTTGTGAACTATGATTGAAATCCACCAGTGACAGAAACAGGATGGGCCCATACAATGACTCCAGCATCAAAGGATTTTGCAACATCAATGGCAAAAATCCACAAGGAGACCAAGACAGCTCTCGAAAAAGCTGCTTCAACAATGAAGAAGCAGTATGGCAAACACCAATGGGCAGCACATCAATATTCAACTAATGACAAGGTTTGGTTGGATACAACAAACCTATATTTACTAAGACCAAAATAAAAACTCATAGACAAATGAACAGGACCGTTCAAAGTGCTATGCAAAATCAGAAATTCCACATACAGGCTGCAGATCCCTGCAACCTGAAAAATTCATAATGTTTTCAACAAATCATTATTAACACCATATGTGATACTAGCATTCCCAAATCAAGAACGACCACCTCCACTGCTATCAGAACTCATCGATGACAAGGAACACTACAAAATTGATGAAGTTCTAAATCACAAAACCCAAAGAGTTAAAGCACAAGATGGAGGCATGAAAACAACCATTGACTATTTAGTCAGCTGGAAGAGATACAGACTAGAATCAAATCAATGAGTCAATGAAAAACACATGAATGCAGAAGATGCGATTTGGGACTATGAACACAGAATCAATAAATTGGACATGAAGGGGGTTATGTTCAATATTATATCTGCAAAAACAGATGCGGTGACAACAGGAAAGGAGATGATGTCTAGCCAGATATACATCAACCAACCTGCTGACAGCAGAGAACATGTATTGACAGATGAGCCAGAAATAGTGGAGACATACAGTGAAGAGCAATGTACTACTCCTTCGACTCGTTTGAAGCCTGCTGTTGAAATGATGAAAGATCCAGCAGATCGGCCACCTCCTTCTGGCAGGAAAGACTTACCCTAACTTAACCATTGGGATGATGGTCTTAAGGAGGGGGTAATGTTACGATTTTTCCTATTTTCTTTTCTTTTTTCTCAGAAATAACCCCTATCTTTGCTTAGTCAGGGTGCTTAGGCTAGTGCTTAGGACTGTGGGACAGCTTAGTCAGCAACCCAGTCAGTCATTGTCTTATCGTATGGCTGTGCACTGTGAAGGGAGAAACAATACTCCTTTTATCACTAAACAGCAGTAACAGCAATGACAACAGCCTTTGTGGAGAGCCTGGCAACAGCAGGGGTAACAGCTCTACAACAGACAATATCTTTTGTGAACATTTATTTATAGCACAATAACAGAACAGTATTTAAGTAGTGTAGCTCTTGCTGTAATACCCCAGCTTCAAGCTAAAGTTTTATCTTCACCATCTTATCTTGAGCAAACTGCAAATGCCTTGACTACACAACACTAGTCACACACAAAGTGGACTCTGACAGTATAATCCAAAGTGCGAGGTTCTGTCAGTTTATCACGTGTTACTAGTCACATGGAATTTGGGCTTAACATGAACTGTCTGAACACTGAAAAAGAGAATCTAGATATTGTGACTGACTTTAGACATGAGAGATAACCCCAGAGGTCTGAAGCATTTCTCTGGTGTCAGGATGCATCATCAGAGAAATAAGAAAGTGAGCAAACCTGACTAGGCCAGCTAACTAATGTTAGCTAGTGATAAAACAACAGACACAATTCTGGCTTAGAACAGAATAAGCACAGCAACTGTGATATGCATGCAAATAATACCTATAGAATCTGGCATAGAGTCTTATGCTTTGAAGATACCATAGTAGAATTGTATTAGTAAGTACTATAGTAGAGTATTTAAATACTATATTATATGAGTAGAAAAGAAAGTTTTCCAACCTCCTATAGTTGCAGTGTATTAGGCATATAAAGCCTTGCACTCTAGCTCTGGATTTGTGTTTGTAACTTCAGGCAAGAGAATAAATTTATTATTGATATCATTGAGAGAGATTTGAGGACTAAGCAAGATACAGAAGCTTACAAGAGACTTGAGTCTGATTTGATAAGAGGTTTTGGACTGGGTTCTAATTTGAGAATAAGAGAGTGGTGTCTGAAGAGCATCATCTTGAGTTTTTGAGATATTTGTGATATGCAGTGCTACAAGTGGCAGAGGTTTGAACTCTTAGGCTTGATTAGTGTGTACTCTTTGATTATTTCTGCAGGTTGGCAGAGGTTTAAACTCTTTGGTCTGTTAAATAGGGTTATTTGTGTTTTATATCACTAGATCACATAGGTTTGAATCCTGTGAGCCTATGATCAGTTTGAAAGCTTGTGTATAGAGATCTAAGCTCTTTGGCACTTGTTGACATGTTTGTGATTGGTTTCTGCTTTGAGCACTAAACTTTAAGTTGTGTATTATATGTGTTAGAGATTTTGATTTGATCTAAGCTGTGCTTGAGACCTTTTGAGAGCTTTGTAAAAGTGTTTTGATATATTGTACTGAGCTGCAGTACTCTTTTGCCTTGAGGCCTGACAATATCTGTTGCCACCTTTTGTTTTGATAAAATAAAAAGCCTTGAGACTTAGAGAAACCTGAGACAGTTATACATACACTATTGCTGTTGCATGCAATGGATTTATTAAGAAAGACAATTATATTTGCTATTGCTACTATTATTGCATTATAATCCCTCCATGAACTAAGAGTATTATGTGTGTGTTAGTGTGAGAGTGATCAGTGAATAGCACTCTGCTGTATTCATTTTCATCTTGTGTGTATGCAGGACCTTATTAATAGCAGCCAAACCAGATGTTGCTATGGCAGCAAATAAGCTCAAGATGAACATCACTGAGCTATACAACATTTGTGCTCACTGAAGTCACATCACCCTTTGCTGCATGTATATTAATAGCTATATTGAAGAAATTGAGCTTCATCTTAACTCTAAACTGGAATTTTATGAGACCAATGTAAAGGCTAAAGCAAAGTGCAAGCCATTTTCAAAACAGATTACCTTTGAGAATTGATCAATGATTATCAATATAGTGTTATAGCCATTACAGTCAGATAATCCAGTGATCATGTTCACCAAGATGTGGATCTATGATAACTGGGAGATCTCATTCAGATGGAGTGGCACTGCATGTGACTATATTGATATCTTTTTCTGCTGACAGGTTTTGCATCTCTTTATATAGCATTTGATGTCTTGACTCATTTTTAACCACCAATACTCTCATAAAACCAATTCTTTAGTCTTTGCTATTTCTGGATCTTCCACTATTGTATAATCATAGCAGGTGGCAATGATCTCACCTCAGAGTTGTTGATCTCATAGAATATAGATGCATCTATCATAGCAGATCAGTCCTCCTTCCTTTATCATCTCTTGTTCATGATTGAGTGATGGGGCTATTTGTTGGTCCCATTTAGCATTGTCTCACATCATGCTCTTGATTCACTTATGAATCTCTTCCTCTTTTGGCATTATTATTGTCTGGAAGTGTTTAGATTTTAACAATATCATTCCTTTGTTATTGTCATTACCCTGGTCATGATCTGTCTGTTGACTCAGAAGGTTGGCCTTTTTATTTGTGGCTCTCATCTTATAATGAAGAGTATAGTTATATTTAGAAAGTTCCATTACTTAGTATGCTTATCAATAATTAAGTTTTTGAGAGAGTTAGAAATAGCAGAGATTCTGGTGATCAGTTCAGATTTTAAAGATCTGAACTGCTCTAATCAAGTAATAGTGCTATTCAGCAAGAGCCAACATGATTGCCAGGAGTTCCTTGTCATAGATCTTATGGTTTCATTCAGTGACAGTGAGTGCTTTAGAGAGAAAGATGACTGGTTGCCACCTTCCATCTTGTTCTTGAGATAGTATGGCCCTAATAGCTCCCTCATTAGAGTCTGCCTCCACTCAGAATTTCTTATCTTATGTCAGAATGGCTAAGATGATATCTTCAGCTAGCCATCACTCAAGATCATCAAATACAGCTTGCTGGAAAGATTCTCAACTCCATGGAGCATTGCTGGTCAGCTGAGTCATAGATCAGACAATCTTGCTATAGTTTTATATGAACTGTCAGTAGAAGTTGGTAAACTCCAGAAAGGACTACAGTTCTTTTTTCTTTATTTGCACTGGCCACTCTGTTACTCTGACTACTTTTATCAGATTCATTCAGATGCTCTCTTTGCTGATGATCACTCCAAGATATTCCACTTCTAGCACTTTGAATTTGCACTTCTCTATTTTGAGAAAGAGTTTCTACTTTCTCATTAGCATGAGGACTTGTTGAACTGTTAGACTCAAGTTGCATATGATCAGAACATGTGATAAACAGATGCTGTATTATATTCATACAGTCATGTCTGAGTCTACTATTTATATCTATTGACCAATATGCTTCAAGGCTATTACAAGAGGCTCAAAAGTGAAGTGGTATATAAATAAACTTTAGCTCAAAGCTGGAGTTATGCTAATGAGAGCAAGCCTACTTATATACTACTTATTAGTCAAGATAAATATACTACTGTCTATTGTACTTGTTCTGATCTTTGTACTCATTGTTTTTGAGTATTGCTACTATCTATAAAAAGCCATTGTGCATTATCAAGAGTTGTTGCTACATTAGAGAACAATGACAGATTAGCTTGTTGTAATGACTAAGCCTATTCCATGATCCTAAGCACTGGCTTAAGTGCTCTAACTAAGCATAAATAGGAGTTAATATATTTAAAAAAAGGAAAAATCATAACATTACTTCCTTCTTAAGATCATTGTCCTGATAGTTTAATTAAGAGATAATCCATAATTATATATCACATCCACTGTATCTATCTATTTCTCATTAATCCATTAGTTAGATTCAGATCCATAGCCCTTTTAACTGGCCAGATAGTTGATAGTTGTTGTCATGTTCCTCTCACAGGCCTAGATTTTATGTAGTTGATAATTAAAGATCTGATCAATTTTATAATATTCTTTATCTTCAATCAGATTAGAAGATGGAGGTAGTGGTCATTTTTGATTTGAAAATGAGAGTGCAAAGAATGATGTTAGGAGTGATTTATTAAAAATATCATGGATTTTCCAGTTAGCTAGAAGTTTGAGTCTGTATACAGAGTTACCAACTTTGATGATAATAGAGAATAGGCTGATATGTTTATCAGAGAGCTTTTGTTTAGAGTGAGGAAAATGAAGGTTGAAGGTGTCCAACCAGATCTTGTCATTGACATTATATATATAGGATAGCAGTGTTTATCATATTGTTTTTTCATAGCAGTCACTGCCTTTTCTAGAGTAGCTTGTATTTTGGTATGGATCTTGAACATTTCTTATGTGAAGTTTCAGAAGACAGATATAAAGGTGGTTGTTCATTCTATGTGTGATATGTTGAGGTGATGCCCATAGTTGATAAAAAATGGTGTCTTCTCAATAGCTGAATAGACTCTGTTGTTATATTGAAAGACAGTAAGGGCAAGCCATTTGATCCAGTCATCCTGTCAGTAGTTGATAAACAACTGAAGGTACTTCTTGATCTCTTGATTTACTCTCTGTTTGCCTGTCTGTCTGTGGATGATATGCCATTAAAGTGTTTCACTGAATATTAAAGAGACAGTAGAAATCATCCAAGAGCTTGAATACAAACTGCAGTTCTTGGTTAGAGATCACAACTTGGGGCATACCATGCTTGGCATACACCTCATCACAAAGTATCTTGGTCCATCCTTCTGAAGTCAATTCTATCAAGCAAGCAATCAGAATAATTGCTTTTAAGAATTGATCAACAATGATAATGATAGCATTATAGCCATTACATTCTAGTAGGCCAGTAATCATATCCACCAAAATGTGAATCCAAGATGATTGGAGAATCTTATTCAGATAGAGTGGTGCCACTCATAGTTGTATTGATGATTTGGCTCATTGACACACTTCACATTCTTTCATATATTGTTTGATGTCTTGTCTCATTTTTAGCCATCAATACTCTCACAGAACTAATTTCTTGGTCTTAGTGATCCCTAGATGTCCTGCAGTTGTATAATCATGACATATGGCAATGATTTCACCATAAAGTTGCTGATCTCTGAGAATATAGATCTGTCCATTATAGTGGATCATCCTGCTCTCCTTCATTATTCTTTGCTTATAGTTCAAGAATAGAGCTATATGTTGATCCCATTTGCTACTGTCTCATGTTATGCTCTTGATCCTCTCATAGATCTCCTCCTCTATCAGCATTACCATGTTCCAGAAGTGTTCAGACTTTAATAACACCATACCCTCATTGTCACTGCCTTCTTAGTCATAGTCTACTTGTTAGCTGAAAAGATTAGCCTTCTTATTAGCTATCTCAGCCTTGTGATGTAATGTGTACTCATATTAGAAAAGCTCAGTGACCCAGTGACTCTATCAGTGATTGAACTTCTGAGGTGATCAGAAGTACTAGAGATTTTGATGATTGGTCCAGACTTTGAAGGTCTGGACTATGCTAATCAGATAATAATGCCACTTCTCTAGGGTGAGCATTATTATGAGTAACTCTTTGTCATATATTTCATAGTTTCATTCAGTGATTGTTAGGGCCTTAAAAAAGAAGGCTACTGGTTGCTATTTCTCATCTTGTTCTTGGAACAGAACAGCTCTGATTGCTTCTTTGCTCAAATCAGCTTTGACTTAAAATTTCTCTTCTTAAGTTGGGATTGCAAGGATGATATCTTCAGCAAGTCAGCACTTTAGGTCATTGAAGGTAGCTTGTTATGAATGCCTCTAATTTCACAGGGCATTTCCTGTTAATTATATCATTGAGCAGACTATCTTGCTGTAGTCACAGATAAAGTGCTGATAGAAGTTGGTGAATCTCAGAAATGATTGGAGCTCCTTCTTCTTTGTCAGCACCAGCCATTCAGTCACCTCAGCTACCTTGACAGGGTCTATTCTGATGCTTTCTTCACTAATGATGATCCTGAGATATTCTATTTTCTGCACTTTGAACTCATATTTCTCTACCTTAAGAAAGAGTTTGTGCTTTCTCATAAGCTCAAGTATCTGTCTCATCAGCTCTTGGTGTTTCATCTGGTCCTTAGACATTATGAAAATATCATCTAGATATATGGTGACCTTCTCTATGGAGATGAAATCCTTAAAAATATCATTCATTATCCATTAGAACATGGCTGATGAGTTCATCAACCTGAAGAACATCACTGTCAGTTCAAAAAGTCTGCAGCTTGTCCAAAACACTACTTTTCATTTATCTCCCTCTTTGATTCATATATTGTTGTAGCTCCACTGGACATCCAGTTTAGTATAATACTTTGCTCTTCTTAACTTGTCTATTAATTCTAAGATCAAGGGGAGTGGGTAATGATTCTTGATCATTATCTTATTGAGCTTTCAATAATCTTGTATCAGTTGGAGTTTGCCATCATTCTTTTTGACAAAGAAGAAGGGCAAGGCCATCAGAGATTTTGATAGTCTAATCTGTCCACTGGAAAGATTTTCATTCAGGAACTTGTCAAGTTTCTATTGTTCATAGTTGCTGAGAGAGTACATTTTGCAGTCAAGGTTAGCATTAGCATTGGGGATAAGTTCAATTGTGTGATCTCAGGGTTTGGGTTCTGGTAGTTCATCGAAACTCTCTTTATCAAATAAGTCTTGATAATCTTAGGCCCACTTTGGAATCATTTTCTCAAATATCTTCTCTTTCATTCCAGCATTGGCTCTAGCTGCCAAGTCATTGGCATGATGTATAGCTTGAATATACAGCATCTGTTGCATGTTGACAGCAAATATTGTTTTGCTATCTTCCATTTTCTCATCCTATTGATTCTCAGAGTCTTTATCAGGCAGCTCAAAAGGGATTTTTTGACATTTGTATTGTATGAAGGTGATTTGCTCAGTTTTTCAGTTGACAGGAGGATTGTGTCAGATCAACCAATCATGCCCTAAGAACATCTCCTTTGTTCCTAGATCAGTAACAGCCAAGTCAATTCATTCAGAGTGATCTCTAATAGTAAATCAGAGTTCAATAAACTCAGTAATCAAGCTGGCTTGGTTTTTAGTGCCATCTGCATTATACACTGAGATTAGAGCTGCTGTTGTCCTAGTTGATAAGTTGTGCTTGTTAATGAAAGCATGATTGATAGAGCTGCTGGTGCAGCCACTATCAATTAGAGTGGTTACTGCATATATCAAGTGGTCTGTGAGTGTTTTAATCTGGACTTTGGTCATCAGATCTCTTCCTGGAGTTTTTATCCAGAGGACATATCTCTAGGGCCTATGAAGTTCATTGAGCTATTCTAAGGCTTGACATCATTCTGCTTGTCTCATTCCTTCAATCATCTCATTAATCACTTCTTCAGCCTTAGTCTTGTGTACTCAGTTTTTGAGTACAGTCTTGGCTTCTTCTATCTTTGTGTCTCTGATGGCTCTCCAAGTTTATTCTGTGTTAAATGGTTTAAGCCATCTGATGGGAGTCTCTCCCTCTGTTCAGCCTATAGGTGGTTGAGTTTTCAGATTAAGTGATTCTTTGGTAGTGTGTGCAGTGATGGAAGATTTGGGTATATTTGAATGCATGCATAGTTTAGACATAGAGATAACTATAGAAGTACTATCAGTCCACTCAGTAGCTGTTTGTTGCACACTATAAAGTTCCTTGGCTGATCTAGTGGAATCACTCACTAGTCAGCCCCATCTTTTACTTCTTCAACCTTTGTTTTCTTGCTGAGCTCTTCTTTCTCCTTCTGTAACTCAGCAATTTGCACCCAAATATCTTCTCTCATTCATTTCTTCTTTGGACAGTCCTATGACATGTGGCTCTTCTAGCTGCAATTGAAACATTTTCCTTCCTTCTTTAGTCAATCAATGTCCATTGGCTTGCTGATGCCAGTATATGTAGTTTCTGTCTTGTTCTTCTGTGTTCCATAAGAGAGAGTTGTAGATGAAGAAGAGGTGGTAGGCTTTGTAGTTTCAGTTTGATTATCAGACTTTGAGTTCATCAACTAGTTTGGTTTGCAGTATTCTTGCAGGTTTGATTGTTCTGCCTTCTGCTGCTGTTGTTCCTTATACATCTTGATGACTTGTTTCTTCTATATATCATAACCCTTCAGAATGTTCATCTTGATATCTGATATCATTTTAATATAGAAAAATAGAGCATATCATTCAAGCACCTCAACTATTCTACTATTGTTGTTGATGTCATCACATATTCTGACAAGCTTTGCAAGATGTTCTAACTTATCAAAATACTTGGTAGCTGATTTGTTATCTATTTTGTACTCCTTGATTTTTGACTTGTGGACTTTTTGCATCACTAGATCAATAAACTTGTCAGTGAGCATTTGCTTGAAGACTGGCCAGGATGACAGCTGATGGTGCTGTCTGATCATTGAGTAGAAGTTGAGACAAATGAGAATCCATCAGATTTTGGCTTTTTTCTTGAGGTACAAAGAGGTAAATGCAACCTGGTTCATGTTAATTCTGAGGAAAGTGGTATACATCTTAAAGTACTGCTCATAGTTGATGAGAAATCAGTCAATATTATCAGACATGCCCTTAAAGAGGCAGGATTTCCTTAACAGATCAGAGTGACATTATAAGATGGTAGCATTTTCAGATAATGCCTCCATTGAGTTTGACCATTGATCAAAGAGGGAGTCAGCATCATTTAGTTGGCAGTGACATGCCCTCTCTGTATTCAGACGTGTAAAATTGCAAAAATTAAGAATACATAGACTGCATTCCAGTCTAATAAGCATGTAACTGAGAATAGAATAAAAGCACACAGAAACCTAGCCATTATAAGGCTAAACTGAAGTAACAATAAGCAGAGTGCATGGTCTAGTAGCAGACTAATATCAGAGAGGTTAGACTGCATGTGAGATTCTAATGCTTGGCTCTAAATGTGCCAATACCATTACAAGGGGATATACTAAAAATAAAAAGAATATGATCAAAATATGATCAGCAATCCTGATTACATTGATCAAGGATACACAGCTATTGATACACTGATGGAATATGCTTTAGAACAGAGAACTGAGATCCAAAGAAAGATATCTGAATAACTAGATGTTGAACAGAGAAATAAAATAATGGCAACAAAGAAATAAATAGAGAAATACTACTCTCAGAGATAAATAGCACATGTACTACTCAGAGACTTACATGCATACCTATAGTGCCTTAGCATGCATAACACAGCAAGAGACTCCACATTATACTGAAATATGACACATACCTATTGGATGAGTTAATTGATGCATGTCAGGCTAAAAGTGGTGCATTTTGTGAACTGGATGGAATGTTGAGATACTGAAAAAGAGAACATAACCATTGTGGCTGACTCCAGACATGGGAGATAACTCTGAGGGTCTAGAACAGTTTACCACTGTCAGAGATGTGTCACTGGAGAAATAAGAAAGTGAGCAGACCTGGCTAGTGAGAAAACAGTGGACAGTCCTGGCCTAGAAGAGAATAAGCAGAGCAACTGTGATATGCATGCAAATAATACCCATAGGATCTGGCATAGAGTCTTATGCTTTGAAGATACCATAGTAGAATTGTATTAGTAAGTACTACAGTAAAGTATTTAAATACCATATTGTATGAGTAGAAAAGAAAGTTTTCCAACCCCCTATAGTTACAGTGTATTGGGCACAGAAAGTCTTACACTCTAGCTCTGGATTTGTGTTTGTAACTTTGGATGAGAGAATAAACTCATTATTGAATATCATTGAGAGAGCTTTGAGAACCAAGTGAGGCATTGAAGCTTGCAAATGACTTGAGTCTGATTTGATAAGAGATTTTAGATTGTGCTCTAATCTAAGAATAAGAGAGCAGTGTCTGTAGGGCACTATCTTGAGTTTTTGAGGTATTTGTGATACATGACACTACAGATAACAGAGGTTCAAATCCTTTGGCTTGATTAACATGTGCTCTTTGATTATTTCCACAGATTGGCAGAGGTTCAAACTCTTTGGTCTGTGAACAGGGTTTTATTGTGATATTTCTGCAGATTAGCAGAGGTTCAAACCTTTTAGTCTGTTGGATAGTGTTTTATTGTGTTTTATGTCTCTGAATTGCATAGGTTTGAATCCTGTGGGTCTACAATCAGTTTGGCAACTTGTGAACAGAGATCTGTGCTCTTTGACACTTGTGAATGTGTTTGTGATTGGTTCTTGCTTAAAGCATAAAGCTTTGAGTCATGTATTGTATATGTTAGGGATTTTGAGTTGATTTGAGCTGTGCTTCGAACCTTTTGAGAGTTTTGTGAGAGTGTTTTGATGTATTGTATTGAGCTGCAGTACTCTTTGCCTTGAGGCCTGACAATATCTGTTGCCATCTCTTATTTTGATAAAACAAAAAGCTTTGAGACTTAGAGAGATCTAAGACTGTTGTACATATGCTATTGCTGTTCACATACTATGGATTCATTGAAGAAGACAATTATATTTGTTGATTACTACTTTCATCATATTATAATCCCCTCATGAACTAAGAGTTTTGTGTGTATATTGGTGTGAGTGTGGTCAGTAGATAGCACTCTGCTGTATTCATTTTCATCTTGCACACACTCAGATCCTCTTCAGCAGCCCAGGAAATGAGTGAAGAGAGTTATCATCTGTGATGGAGCTTTCTATCAGCCTAGCTTCTTTCCATATGATTACTCTGTTTCACACAGTAAATCTAAGGCAAATTGCTTCAGAGTCATTCTTGACTGGGTTCTTGCCACTACTTTTGGCTTCATTAGAGAGTGGTTGCCCACTGAGAAGTCAGCTTCTCTTGTCAGTCCATGGATTTTAGAATCCAGCAGGTCAAGTAGTCAGCTGAAGTTAGAATTAAAAGAGCTGAGTTGCCAATATTCAGACTAAGAAGGCTGAATACAAATATCAGCTTGTATTTGTTTGAATAGATGATACTATATAATAGCACATTTTGAGTTTGTTGAGAGAGTCTATGGCATTGGTTGGATGTCATACTTGGACTGATAGGCCAGAAGTCCTCTGAGTTAGTCTTCCAGATATCTCCTGTTATAGGTTAAAATCACATGTTTTGTGGCAGTATATTGTAAAATGTCCTGCTGTTCTATATTATCTATATAAATATACTTCTTTTTTATGTCTGATGCCAGCCATTTAGTGTTTTGCCATAGAAATGCTGTTCTCTCCTGATACAGCTTCTGAAACTCTTTCTCCCTATGCTGCCAAATCTCTTCCTCTAAGGCTTCTTTGTTGGTTTCTTCTGTTGCATGTTCTCAATCTTCTTATTTAATAGAGACATCTTGAATCCTCTCCTCATCCTCCTTAATCTTGTTCTTCTCCTCAATCTTGCTGTTCTTATTGAGAGAGCTCTCAGGCTGATCATAGATAGATGGAGCAGAGGCTTTAATAGTCACTGGTGAACTGATCATTGTTCCTTGTACTGGATCTAGCTTTGTTACTGTTGGTCTAAGGAGACTGCTCAAAAGATCAGTCAGCACCAACTTCAACATCTTCTTAGTGTTATAATTTTCTATCTTTTTCTCTTTTCTTCTCAAGTTAACCTCTATTAATGCTTAGTCAGAGTGCCTAAACTAGCACTTAGGACTATAGGGAAGGCTTAGTCAGCATAATGAGCTGATCTGTTATTATCTTCTGATGTAGTGACCAGCCCTTGACAACACACAAATGATCTTTTGTGGATAGTAATAATGCTCAAGAACAAAGGGCATAAAGAATATAGAAATGCATAATAAGTAACTCTATATTTACTTGGATGATGTATAGTATATAAGTAGGCTCACTCTCACTGGTTAAACTCCAGCTTCAAGCTAAATTTTATTCATCTCATTCTACTCTCAAACTATACTTGCAAAGACCTTGAAGCATTCAGTCAACTAGACACAATAAAGTGAACTCTAGTGCAAAGGTTTAAACATAAAACCACACTAGTTTATCATATGTTTAGATCACATGTGGCTTGAGTCTAACACTCAGTGGCTGCCTTACACTCAGTGCACCTCCAGTTCTCAGTGATAGACATAAAAGTTTCTATAATATCTGAGGTTAAGGAAGAGTGCTACAACTCTTCTTTCTAGAGGCTGTAGTCAGAGATGTGAGTATTGCCAGAGATTCAAAGTCTGTAGGCATTGAGTATAGAGTCAGCATGAGAGAGAATGGTATCAGTATTAGTGATACTAGAAGTTTCAGAATGGAGCAGATACACAGTGCATTGGACAGTCTCACTAGCAGTGATAGCCTCTACTGACTCTGCCTAAGAGTCAGTTTTGCTTCTTGCTGGGGTACTAAGCTCTCTGAAAAGGGAGTCCAGGGTTTCTTGACTATATTAGACTAGAGAGCTGGATCCCCAGATAATAGCTTTCTGGCAGCACTGCTCTCATCATCACTGTTAGTCATACCTTTCTTCTTCATACTGAGTAAAAGCTCAGTCAGCTGTCTCTTCTGCAGCTTTCCAGGCTCACTTTTGCTCTTCTTTTTCTACTCTGGCCTACTCTGCTTGAGTGGCAGAAGATACATAGCTACCTGGTGTGTCAACTGTATTATTTCAGAGACTTGCTCTTCTGCTGATCTGAATGCAAAGTCTTCTGCTTTTATTGATCCTGGCTGTGAGTTTTTCTCTCTATAGCTTATATGGCTCCTCATTGTTTGACTAGAGATCAGTGACTCCATAACTACTATAGTCAGTGTAGACTGACAAGATGGAGCTTTTGGCTGGTGTAGTATAGAGTGAGTTATAGCCTGAGTTCAATGAAACACTTTAGAGTCTTGAAGCCATCTAAAAGGCATCAAGAGAGTCTCAAGCATGATCTTCAATCCCAGGCTCTCTTGAGGCAGTAGCAGCATCAGAGAATGGCTCATCATCAAAGAAGTCATAGAGGAGATCCTCATTCTCATAGTCTGAGACCAGAGAGAAGTTTGGTGGTGTCTATGGGTTTTTAAAGCCTGTGAAATGATCATTGTGGTTTCTGTTATTAGTTCTTCAGAGAGTAAGTGTGTCTTGTTTCTTCTTGATCATTCTGCGTATCCAAGCTGCTAGGCTGGGCTTCTGATATAGCTCTAACCTGAGGCTGAAAAGAGACTTGGGCAGAGGAAGAAATGTTATGAAAAGAGAGGTTGAGTGTGATATTGTGTAGAATCTGTTGTACTTGCTGAAATGCTTGATAGTGTCTGACTATCCAAGCAGTTACTGATTGGCATTCTTGACAAAGTTGGATAATAGTGAGAAGCCCTAGTAGCATTCCAATAATAGAAGCTAGAAGTTTGAAGAAGTTGTCTGTGAGATTAGGGGTTGTAGTTTGTGTAGGTGGCATTTGGTTTTCTTTACACTTATTATGCATAAGGAAAGAAAAGCAGAAGCTTTGAGCTAATTATTAGACTCAAGTCACATGTGATTAGAACACATGATAAACAGATGCTGTATTATAGTTATACAGTCATGTCTGAGTCTATTGTTTATATCTATTGACTAATGTGCTTCAAGGCTATTATAAAAGGCTTGAGAGTGAAGTGGTATATGAATAAACTTTAGCTCAAAGCTGGAGTTATACTAGTGAGAGTGAGCCTACTTATATACTACTCATTAGTCAAGATAAATATACTACTACCTATTATACTTGTCCTGATCTTTGTATCTATTGTCCTTAGACATTGCTATTATCTACAAAAAGCTATTATATATCATCAAGAGTTGTCACTACATTAGAAGACAATGACAGATTGGCTTGTTGTGATGACTAAGCTTGTCCCATGGTTCTAAGCACTGGCTTAAGCACCCTGACTAAGCATAAATAGGAGTTAATATGAAAGAAAAATGGAAAAATTATAACATGAACTAGTCATTAGTGCTCTCCACAGTCCTTAGATATAATGAGAATATCATCTAGATAGATTGTGATCTTGCTGGTGATAATGAGGTCCTTGAAGATATCATTCATCATTCATTAGAAGATGGCTAAAGAGTTCATGAGTCCAAAAAACATAACTGTTGGCTCAAAGAGCCCACAGTTGGTTCAGAAGGCTGCTTTTCACTCATCACCCTCTTTGATCTGCACATTGTTATAGCCCCATCTGACATCTAGTTTAGTGTAGTATCAAGCTCTGTGAAGCTTGTTCATGAGTTCTGAAATAAGTAGAAGAGGATAATGATTTTTAATTGTCATCTTGTTCAGCTTCTGATAGTCTTAGGCTGGTCAGAGTTTTCCATCTTTCTTCTTCACAAAGAAGAATGGGGAGGCTATGGGAGATTTGTATGGTTGGATCCATCCACTAGACAGATTTCATCCAGAAACTTGTCAAGTTTCTGTTGTTCAAGATTTTCAAGTGGATACATTTTGCAGTCTAGGTTGGTGTTGGCATTAGGTATTAGTTTGATGGCATAGTTTCAGGGCTTTGGTTTGAGGAGTTCATTGAAACTCTCCTTGTTTAACAGATCCTGATAATCCCATCCATATCTATTCAGATACTATTTCTTCAAATGTTTTTTCTTTTTTTCTTGCATTAGCTCTTGCAGCCAGGTCATTGGCATAATGAATTGTCTAAATGTGCAGGGTTTGTTGCATATCTACAGCAAGAATAGTTTTGTCATCCTCTATTTTCTCATCTCATCAGTCCTCAGGGTCATTATCCAGTAATTCAAAAGAGATTTTGTGGCATCAACATTGTGAAAATGTGATTTGACTGGTTTTCTAGTTGATGAGAGAGTTATGCTGGATAAGCCAGTTATGATCCAAGAATATTTCTTGGGTTCTGAGATCTGTGACAGCTAAGTTGATGCATTCTGAGTAATTGCTGATAGTTAGCTATAGTTCAATGAATTCTATGATGGAATCAGCTTGGTTCTTTATTCTGTTGACATTATATATGGGTATAGGTGCTGCTGTGACTCTTGTTGGTAAACTATGCTTGTTGACAAAAGCATGGTTTACAGAGCTTCCAGTGCAGCCACTGTTGATTAGGGCAGTTACTGCATATATCAATCAGTTTGTAAGAGTCTCAATTTGGGCTTTAGTGATCAGATCTCATCTCAGGATCTTTATTTATCAAATATATCTCCAGAGTTCTCAGAGCTCATTGAGCTGTTCCAGAGCTCAGCACTGCTCTGCCTTTCTCATTCCTTTAACCATTTTATCTATTACTTTCTTGGTGTGGGTCTTATGTACTCAATTCTTGAGTACTGCCTTTGCTGCTGCTTCTGTTGTTGCATCTTTGATGGCCTGCTAAGTCTATTTGATATTGAATGGTTTGAGTCATTTGGCAGGAGTCTCTTTTTCTGTTCAGCCTATAGGCAGTTGAGTCTGAGTTTTAGGTGATTCTCTAGATAGTTGTGCAGTGGTAGAATGGGGTATATTTGAATGCACTGAGAATTTAGGCATATCCATAGCTACAGAGATACTATCAGTCTATCCAGCAGCTGCTTATGACACACCACTAAGTCCTTTGGCTAATCCAGTGAAATCACTTACTAGTCAGCTCTATCTTTTACTTCCTCAACCTTTGTATCCTTGCTAAGCTCTTCTTCTTCCTTCTGCAACTCAGTGATCTAGGCTCTGATATCTTCTCATGTATGTTTCTTCTTTGAACAATCTCTTGATAAGTGTCTCTTCTAGCTGCAATTAAAGCATTTGCCTTTCTTCTTTAGCCAGTCTATGTCTATTAGTTTATCTGCCCCAGTGTACATAGTTCCTGTTCTCATCTTCTGTGTTCCATATATAGAGATACTGGAGGATGAGGCAGTAGTCTTGGTGGTGCCAGTTTGATTGTCAGACTTCAAGTTCTGTGGCTGATAGGGCTTATAGTCACTCTATAGACTTGTCTGCTCAGCTTTCGGTCATTGTCATTCTTTGTACATCTCAATGACCTATTCCTTCCACATGTCATACTCTTTTAGTATATTTATTCTGATGTCTAAGACTATCTTGATATATAATGGCAGCATTCCTCATTTGAGTGCTTCAACCATTCACCTATTATTGGCAATGTCATCTCATATCCTGGCAAGCTTCATGAGCTATTCTAGTTTATTAAAGTATTCAGTGACCAGTTTATCACTCATCTTATATTCCTTGATCTTGCTCTTGTATACTTCTTGTACTGCAGGATTAATAAATTTGTCATTGAGCATTTGTTTAAAGATGAACCAAGATGGCAGTTGATAATGCTGCCTGGTCATAAAATAGAAGTTGGGTGAGATGAGGATCCACCAGGTCTTTGCCTTGTCTTCAAGGTATGATGCAGTGAAGGTGATCTTGTTCATGTCTGCTCTGAGATAAGCAATGTATACTTTAAAGTACTGTTCACAGTCAATTAAGAACCAATCAATGTCATCTGACATGCCCTTGAAAGGGCAGGGCTTTTAGAGTAGATCAGGCTTGCACTGGAAGATGACAGCATTTTCTGGTAATGCCTCTATTGGATTTGGATACTGGTTGAAGAGTGGTCATCACCATTCAGCTGGTAGTCTAGAGAATAAGTGTAAAGAATTGTTATCAGCAATAATACTTTCTATGTTAGACCCAAGCATCATATGGACCAATTACACATGATAAATGATCACTACCTCACACTTCAGATAGGATGATCAAGTCCACTGATGCATAATCAGAGTGGTATGTCACAAGGCCTTAAAGAATTGGCTCGAGGGTAGAATGAGATAGAATAAACTTTAGCTCAAAGCTGGAGATTATCAGTGAGAGCGAGCAGTCTTAAATACTGTATAAGATCAGCTAATAATACTATGGCTAATTGTGTGTCTCTTGGTCCTTTGTGCCCATTGTTCTAGGGTGTTGCTATCCTATATAAAAGGTTGATTGTGCATCATCAGGCAGCACTGTTGCATCAAAAGACAATAACAGACTCAGCTAGTTGTGATGACTAAGCTTTGTCTCATGATCTTAAGCACCTGTTCTAGTGCTCTGACTAAGCATAAATAGGAGTTAATCAAGAAAAAAAATAGAAAAATCATAACATTACCCTCTCCTTAAGACCATCATTCTAATAGCTTAATTAAGGGATAATTCATAGTCATGTATGGCAGCATTGGCATGCATCTGTTTTTTATTTACCCACTGATTGGATTCTGGTCTATACTCTTTCCAGCTGACAAGATAGTCAACCATTGTTGTCATCCCACCTCTCTTTGCTCTGATTTTTTGTAATTTATGATTTAAGACCTGGTTGATTTCATAGTGTTTCTTGTTGTCAATCAGATCTGAGGATGGTGGTGGAGGTTGTTCTTGATTGGGAAAGGCTGGTGCAATGTATGGGGTTAGTAATGCCTTATTAAAGATATTATGGATTTTTCAGGTTGTCAGCAATTTGAGTTTATATGCACTGGCTCTAATTTTGAATATGATTAGAAATGAGCCAGTGTGCTTATTGACCAACTTGTGTTTTGAGTGTGAGAGATGAAGGTTGGAAGTGTTGAGCCACACTTTGTCACTGGCAGTATAAGTGTGAGCAGTCTAGCAGTGTTTGTCATACTGGGTTTTCATTGTCGAGGCTGCTTTTTGAGTGCCATTTTTGTCTCAGCATAAATATTGGCTATGATAGTGGCAAAGTCTGTAGATGCAGAGATTGTGGTGTGGTGTCATTCTGTTTGCAGAATGTTTGAGTGCCTGCCATAGTTGACAAAAAACAGTGTCTTCCCTATAGCCAAGTAGACTCAGTTGTTATGCTGGAAGGCAGTGAGAGCCAGCCATTCTATCCAGTCATTTTGTCAATAATTAATGAAGAGGCAGAGGTACTTTTTCACTTCTTAATTTGCTTGTTCTATCTGCCTATCAGTTTGGGGATGGTATGCTGTGGATGCATTACATTTGATGTTTAGGAGATGATAGAGGTTGTCCAGGAACTTGGAGATAAATTGAGGTCCCCAGTCTAAAATGACCACTTGTGACATGCTGTATTTGGTATAGACTTCATTGTGCAAGATCTTTGCCCATCCTTCAGAGGTTAACTCCATTAAACAGGCAATCAGGATGATGGCCTTTGAGAACTGATCAACTATGATGAGGATTGCATTATAGCTATTGCAGTCTGGAAGTCCAGTGATCATGTCAACAGAGATATAGATTCATGGTGTTGATAGGACCTCATTTGGATGGAGCAGGGCAGCCTGTGTCTGTATTAATAATTTGCTCTGCTGGCAGACTTTGCATGCCTTGACATATATGATGATGTCATTGCTTATTTTAGACTATCAGTATTCTCATAATACTAGCTTCTTGGTTTTGATAATACCAAGGTGACCAGCAGTGGCATGGTCATGACAGGTGGCAATGATTTTGCCATGTGATCCTTGATCTCATAGAATATAGATCTGCCTGTCATAACAAATCAATCCCCTCTCCTGTGTCATTCCTCATTCATAGTTGAGAGATGGGGCCACTCACTGATCTCACTTGTGGTTGTCTTGAGTTGCACTTTTAATGTGCTTGTGGATCTCCTCTTCTGTCAGTATTATCATGGCCCTAAAATGTTTGAGCCTTAATAATGTGACTCCTTCATTGTCAGTTTCCCCCTGATCATGATCTGCCCTTTGGCTAAGAAGATTGGCTTTCTTGTTTGTCATTCCTGCCTTGTGATAGAGCATGTATTGATATTAACTAAGTTCTGTGACCCAACAGGCTTGTTGATGATTTAATTTTTATGGCTGTCGGAAGTATTACAGATTCTGGTAATCTGTCCAGATTTTGAAGACTTCTGTGGCTCCAATCAGATAATGCTGCCACTCTTTGAGAGTGAGCATGATTGTGAGCAATTCCTTGTCATAGATCTCATAGTTTTGCTTAGTAACAGTGAGCATCTTTGAGAGGAATGCAACCAGACACCACTTCTTATCTTGTTCCTGAGAGAGAACAGCATCAATAGTCTCTTCACTAGAGTCAGCCTTGACTTGGAATTTTCCTTCTTGGATCAGGATAGTGAGTACAATGTCCTTGGCCAGTCATTGTTTTAGGTCGTTAAAGGTGCTTTGTTGAGAAGATCCCCAGATTCAAGAGGTGTTGCTAGTCAACTGTGTCATTGGCTGCATGATCTTGCTGTAATCTTGGATAAAACATCGGTAAAAGTTTGTGAATCTGAGGAATGACTGCAATTCTTTTTTCTTGACTGGTTCTGGCCACTCTGTTACCTCTGCCACCTTGATGGGGTCCATCTGAATGCTTTCTTCACTGATGATGACTCTGAGGTACTTGGTTTCAAGCATCTCAAATTCACATTTCTCCACTTTGAGGAATAGTTTGTGTTTTCTCATAAGAGCCAACACCTGTCATACCAGCTTCCTATGTTCCTCCTTTGTCTTTGACATAATCAGGATGTCATCAAGATAAATGGTGACCTTTTCAGTAGAGATGAGATCTTTAAAGATATCATTCATCATCCATTGGAATGTTGCTGGAGAGTTGGTGAGCTCAAAGAACATCACTGTTAGCTCAAATAATCCCTGATTTGTCCTGAACACCATCTTCCATTCATCTCCTTCTTTAATATGGATGTTGTTATAGCCCCACTGAACATCAAGCTTAGTGTAGTATTTGGCACCATGAAGTTTGTCTATTAACTCTGAGATCAATGGCAAGGGATACCAGTTTTTAATTGTCATTTCATTAAGTTTCTGGTAATCTTGGACCAGTCAGAGTTTGCCATCTTTCTTCTTGACAAAGAAGAAGGGGAAGGCCATTGGAGACTTAGATGGTCAGATTTGACTGCTGGATAGGTTCTCATCCAGGAATTTATTGAGCTCTTGTTGTTCATTGTTGCTAAGAGGATAGGTCTTGCAATCCAGGTTGGCATTAGCATTTGGGATTAGCTCAATTGCATGGTCCCATGGTTTCAGCTCTGGTAATTCATTGAAACTTTTTTTCTTGAAAAGATCCCTGAAGTCATGTGCCCATTCAGACACCATTTCTTCAAAGGTTCTTTCTTCTTTACACTCATTGGCTCTGGCAGCTAGGTTATTGGCATGATGAACTGCTCAGATGTGTATCTCATGTTGCAGATCGACAGTGAGGATCGTTTCTCCATCCTTCATCTCTTTGTCCCACTGATCTCCTGAGTCCTCATCAGGCAACTTGAATGGGATTTTCCAGCAGTGACATCTAGTGAATGTGATCCTCTTGGTTTTTCAATTGATCAGTAGGTTGTGATGTATTAGCTTCTTTGACTCATGTTTAGTGAACCCAATTGTTAAGTATTGCTTTTGCTATTGCTTCATCCTTGGCATCTTTGACAGCCCTTCAGGTTCACTCAGTGTTGAATGGTTTGAGCCAGTTAGTGAGGCTTGCTGCCTCTGTTCAGCCTGCAGGCATTTGAGTTTTCTTTTGCAATTTATTGGTGTGTGTAATAGAATTCTGAGATATATTTGAATGCATAATAGGAGTAGGCATAGGAGTAACTACAGAGGTACTATTAGTCAGGCTAGCAACTGGAGTTTGCACACCATCAAGTCCCTTGGCCAGTCCAGTGGAATCGCTCACTGGCTGGCCATGTCTTTTACTTCCTCCACTTTGGTTTACACATCAAGTTCCTCTTCTTCCTTTTGTAAGTCAGCAATTTGCACTCAGATATCTTCTCGCATTCTTTTCTTCTTTGGACAGTCCTTCACCATGTGACTCTTTTGGCCACAATTGAAGCATTTGTCTTTCTTCTTCATCCGGTCTATATCTATAGATTTCCCCACCCCTATATATGTGGTTCTCATTCTGGTTTTCTGCATGCTATAAGTGAAGGCTGTAGAGGGTCTCAATGATTTCCCAGCAGTTGTCTCTGATGATTTGTTCAGAGTTGGTGGGTTCAACTTTTTTGAGTAGTCTTATAGCATTGTTGACTCTGCTTTCTGCCTTTGTCACTCCTTATACATCTCAATGATTTGCTCCTTCCACTCATCATAGCTGTTTGGCATGAGGGCTCAGATGCCAATTGCAGAGATCATCATGATGTAAGAGGAGGGGACCCCTGGCTTGAGGGCCTTGACTATTCTACTGTTATTTGCAGTATCATCCCATATCCTGGTGAGCTTGACCAATTGTTCTAGCTCATCAAAATAGTCTATAGCTGCTTTATCAGCTATCTTGTACTCTTTGATCTTCTGCTTGTGTACTTCCTGTACTGCAGGATCAATAAACTTGTTTTAGAGCATTTGCTTGAAAACTAGCCACAAGAGGTATTGGTAATGATTCCGAGTTGTTGATCAGAAGTTTGGAAAGATGAGAATCCACCAGATCTTTGCCTTCTCCTTGAGATAAGAGACAACAAAGACCATCTTATTCATGTCAGTCCTTAGATATCCTATATAGACTTCAAAATACTGCTCACAGTCTACAAGGAATTGGTTGATATTATCAGATGCCCCCTTGAAGGGGTGAGGTTTTCACAGGAGATCTGGGTGGCACTGCAGAATAGCAGCATCCTGAGGTAAGACATCTATCAGATTAGGCCAGTCAGAGAATGGAGGGCACTGCCACTTAGCTGGTGGCCCAGAGAATGAGTGGAGCAAGTTGTCATCCACAATCAGGCTCCCATGTAGGAGTTCCTCCTTTCAGACTATGACCTCATCTCTGATTGTAAATCTGAGTTGTATGGCTTTAAGGTTGTTTCAAATTGATTCTTTTCCACTGCCACTCTCATTTGCTTCATTAGATGGGAGTTGAGTGCCCAGGATCTTGCTTTCTTTGCTGGTCTATAGATTTCAATATGAGGTCAGTGGTTTGCTGGATGGTGATCAGGATCATGATAGCCAGGTAGCTGTAGATTGGAATGAGGGGGCAGAGTATGAAAATATGTTTCAGATAGAGGGTGCCATATATACAGCTCATTTTGGGGTGACAGATAGTGACCAAGGCATTGGTTGTATCAGCTCCAGCATTTGGTATGCTGGCAGTCTGTGAATCTGATCTTCAGGATGTTTCTTGTTATACTGGATGGTGGTGTAGTTAGTTGCAGCATGCCTTAGAATTTCTGTTTTTTTATTAGCTGATGATTGCAAATATAATTGTCCCAGTTGCAATGCCATCCAAGTGGCATCATGCTATAGAAAGTTTACTCCTCACAGGTAAAACTCCTGGTATTCCTATGTCCTTGCCTTCTGTATTGCTTTCTTTAATTCTTCTTCATCTGTGTCTTCTTGTACAAAGTAGGAAAGACTGCTCCTAGCATGGAGCAGATCGCTGCTTTCAGTTTCCTTGCCCTCCTCATCCTCTCTCTCCTCTCTCTTCTCAAGAGAGAAAAAGGTGGGCAGGGTATAGAAACTCTCCTCATCCTCTAGCAGTCAGGCTGTCATTTCACTGCCCTGGCTGGGTGCTAGGGCCAGCAGTGGGGCCTGAGACATCAGAAGTGTTGAGGTAGGTGACAGCCAGCTGACTTTTGATGTGTTTATTGTATTGATTTCTCCCTATTGCTCTTGCTGCCTCCACTCACTCATGATAGAGCTGGATGTTCCTTCTATATCTGTCATCAAGTAGTTGTCTAATGACTCGACCCTCAAGAAATTCTCAGAGCATGCAGGTGGGAATATGAGCAGTCTCAGGGACTCATAACCTATAGTGTCTAAGAACAGATTCATCATCTCCAAACATAGTGTCAATGCTAAGGGTTTGTCAGAGAGGGGGATATTATGGAGTTGGAGAGTGCAGGAGAGTCTTAGAGGTTCTTTCCTCAGCTGTGAGGGTTTTCTTTCTCCAATGGTTTTTGCTCTACTGGCTGGACTCAGTGCTTGGTCCTCTGAAGACTGGAGTGGAGAGGGATAGATCAGCATGGACTGGTGCAAGTATGGCAGTGCTCTCAGGTCAGAGCTCATACCAATTTGAGATATTGGCCCTTTCCAATTGGGCTCTCTCTATCTTCTGCTGCTCTTCTCGGTGCTGCCTGTCATACTCAGCAGCTTTCTATCTCCTCTTTCCTTCTTCAATGAGGCACTTCTCAAGCTCACTGTGAACTGGCTGTGGTACAGTTCACTGTCTCTGCTCTTCCTGTTAGAGGGCCTCATTATAGTTGAAAGAGATATTGGTGTCCCAGGTGAGGAAGTACCAGTATATGATTTTGTCCTAGGCTTCTCTGTTTTAGTGCTCATCATTGAGCTGGTTCAAGAGTGACCTTCCCAGCTCACTGCTTGTTCCAACTGAGCAGAGGATGGATGTAGTGAGGTTGTGAGACTGGTTTTAAGGTGATGCTTGGCAGAATCTTATAGCCAACCGAGTGGCATCAAGAGAGTCTCTAGTATGGTTAGCAATCCCTTCAGTTTGAGAGGTGGTGATAGAGTTGAGGGAGGGAGATTGCTGAAAGAAATCTTCTAGGATGTCCTTGTCCTTATAGTCAGATGGGGGTCCTGGGACCCATGGGTTTCAGAATCCTGAGATATGAAAGTCATGGTCTCAGCTGGGTTGTCTGAAAGGGTATCAGTGTCTTTCTTCTTCCTGAATATCCTCTTAATGCAGGCTGCTAGACCCAGCTTTGGGTAAGGGGTCTGTTGGAGACTGGTAGAATGTTTGTCAGGATTTGAGGATGTCATGTAAAGAGAGGTTGGGGGTTATATTTCATAAAATGTGTCAAATATGCTGAAACTCATTATAGTGTCTGATAGCCCAAGCAGTAATTGAATGGCATCCTCAGCACAGCTGGATGATCACCAACAATCCCAACAATGTTCTGATAATAGAGGCAAGAAGTTTGAAGAACTCATGGTTAAAGTTCTATTACAATTTTTCCTATTTTCTTTTCTTTTTTTCTGAAAATAACCCCTATCTTCACTTAGTCAAAGTGCTAAGGCCAGTGCTTAGGATCATGGAAAGGCTTAGTCAGCAACCCAGACAGTCATAGTCTTATCATGTTGCTGTATGCTGTGAAGAGAGAGACAATACTCCTTTTGCCCTCAAACTGCAATGCAGCAACAACAGCATAACAGCAAGACAATAGCTTTTGTGAAGAATCTGGCAATAGCAGAGGTAACAGCTCTATGACAGACAATATCTTTTGTAAACATTTATTTATAGCTAGATAACAGAACAGTATTTAAGTAGTGCAGTTTTTGCTGTAGTAGCTCTAGCATTAAGCTAAAGTTTATTCTCCACCATCTTATCTCAAGCTACTTGCAATGCCTTAACTATACAACACTATTAACACATCAGTGAACTCTGTCAGTCTAACCTAAAGTGCAAGATTCTGAACAGTTTATCATGTGTTGATAGTCATATGGAATTTGGGCCTAACAATTAGCTTAACACTTATCATTCTTGTCCTCAAGCCCAATTGTGCTGAGGAACTGAATACTCTCTGCTCTTAACCCTTCTGACTGAAACTTTACTCACAAGTTCTTCGAACTCTTGGCTTCTATCATAGAAACCTTGATCGGTTTATTGGTGATCATACAGCTGTGCCATGGATGCTAATCAATTGCTGCTTAGACAATCAGACACTATCAAGAATTCCAATGCATTCAAACCATTCTCTGCAATGTCACATCAGACCTTCCCTTCCATAAAATCTCTATCTCTGTCTGACAGTCCTTCCAACCCACAGAAGGATCCAGCTCTAAAAATGTCCCTGGAAGCTCGACTGAAGAATGTCCTAGAGAAGAAGAAGAGCAGTGTCAGCAGCACACATACCCCCCATGACCCCTGACTGCAGTCATCCAAGACTCTGAAAACTCTTAAGCTACAGGGTTTTGATGACTCAGATCCAACATCCTCATCCTATCCCTCAAGCACAGCATCCCAGCAATAAGAACAACAATCTCTGTCTCTAGCACCAGTATTGAAAACCATGCTAGAGACTCCTTAGATGCCCTACAGATGGCTTGAGGGACCAGAGATTTTAGGAGCCATGGATTCTAACAAACCATGTCAGCATGAAGCAGAAGTACTTACCACAGAACAGAGGTTGATAATGACCTATACTGAAATAACAACAGCAATAAGTACTACTGGTGGTGAGCTGCTGCCATCAAGGCTGACCAGCTGGAATGTCACACAACTAGTGGTAATACTAGCTGAGCAGATAGCATACAAACAATTCTAATGAGAGTATAACCATCTGACCACACCACCTCAGTCCTCCTTAGAGAGGATCAAATTCGATATACCTATAATCTTTCTGAGTACTAGCAGGAGCAGACATGCATTGACAATGAGATCATAAGGAAGAATGCCCTCTTTGGATGGTACCTCCAGGCACGAGCAGCAGAAGAGCATAGAAGAAATGAGGGAGGTAGTCAGACTAGTACTCTCATCAGGACCACCACTAATGACACTTTCAACTCTCCATTCCAGGAACCAATCACTTCTACCACTGAGCCTGACCTCTGGACTGACTCCAACACAGACGAGAATGAGGCACCACCTGATCTCAATGACAACTGCTTGTTATCTTATGAGACTGATACTATTGCAGAGATAGATGACATTCCCATCTAAGGAGATGAGATACCAGAGGACAGAGGAACTATCAGGGGAGACAATAAGAGTATCAACTCCACTAGAGATCTCAAGAAGTTTCTCAATAGGAACTTCACAGCCCTTTTTCTCAACCTAAAATTTTACAGAAACTTTCACCAGTATCATAGAGCAATGGTGTCAGCAGCAGCAACAAGTATCAAGGAGCCACCAGAGCAGCCCAAGTGACAGCCTACTCCTCAACCTGGACCTGATAATGCCAGACCCAGCATGCAGCTCCAGCCCAGTCACCCTGGAGGTCTTCAACCCATATGGCAGTTCCCTCCTTAGAGACGAAGAGACCACCAATGTAGATGACAAGGCTGAGGAGGAGGTCTCCGACAAGGAGATCAGAGATTCTCTTTCTGAGTGGAGAAAAAAATTCAAGCACTCAACAGAAGAGGAGTTGCAGGAGAAGGAGTGTGAGGTATGTAAGGAGGAATTTATTTAGCTGTACCAGAAGCAGGTAGCCAAATTATGGAGAGATGATCTTTGGTTAAGATCATCCCTAGGATGAAAGTATACCTCTGCTGACTCTGTTAAGCAAGAGGAAATTTTGCAATATGCAGTCACCAAGCAGGCCATTTTTAATTTTAATTAAAGATATTTACATTATCAGATGAGGCTGTTACCTCCATACCAGCCAAGGTATGGCAGAAGAATGGCACTCAAGCTATGGATGCCAAGTGTGATATCATCCAAATCAGTATACACTATGCTATCAATCTAGTTGGCAGCAATAAGGTACTTGTTCATCATATCAGCCATATGCAGCATGGCATCCTGGCTATCTCATTACCGACTATAGCTGAGTAGCTATTACTCAAACCCATGGAGGATGCTGATGCAGCAACCATTTGCTAGACAACCACCACCCAATGAAGCCGAAGGCAGTGGAGCCACTCCAGCAGCCCCAAAAGAAGGGAATGACTCTGAGGCTACAGTCTAGGGTTGGACTATTTGGGATAGACATATCATGCAAAAGGGTCCTCTCCTGCTGAGGAGTCCTATTACTGATGATGGGTTCTTGCATTCATTCTCTAGCCTGCCAGAGGGTGAGCTCCTGAATTCAATGCTTCCTCTTGATCCTAATGCACAAATCCTAAATGTTAAATCAAATCTTGTGCATGACTCTCTCCCCTTTAAGGGGGCATCCAATGATATTGACCAATTTCTCATAGATTGCAATCAATATTTCCAAGTGTTTGCCTTATACTTCTTACTTAACATGTATAAGATAATATATGTCTCAACTTACCTAGAAGACAAAGCAAAAATATGGTGGATTCTTCTTGCCCTCATGTTCTGGTCGACCATATGATAACACTATCGATACCCCTTGTGGCTGGTATTCAAACAAATGATCTGTGACAAGTTTACAGACTCAGCCATCCAGAAAGTCTATAAGCAAAAAATGAAGGACTACAAGATGGATGACAAAGCAGCCACCAACTACTTTGATAAGTTGAAACGACTCAATAAACTTGCTGGAGTATGAGAGGACACAGCCAACATGGGACAAATGGTCAAGTACATGAAGAGAGAACTGCCACCCTCCTATCTCAAGATCATCTCAGACCTCAGACATAGCATTCCAGTCAGCTATGATGAGTAAAAGATCAGAATTATCATTATGTGGTAAGAATGACAGTGGCAGAAGGCAGAATCATCCACTCTATTATAGGATGGACACAGGAACCAGGGACAGGGCTGAAAGCCCTCCATCTCCCAGGCAACCACATCATCTAAATCTGGTGGCTCAGCTCCAACTTCTTAATACACCAAGAAGCAAACTGGTACAGGCATGATATATACTGAAATAGATAAGCCAATGGATGTGGATTGCCTCAAGAAGAGAGAGAAGTGCTTCAATTGTGGCTAAAAGGGCCATATAGCACAGAACTGTCTACAGAAGAAGAACAAACACACCCAAGAAGATATTCAGACACAGATTGCTGAGCTGATGAAGGAAGAACAAGACCTCAGTCAAGATGATAAGGCCAAAGAGGTAAAAGACCAGACTGAGCAGTGAGCAATTCCACTGACTTGGCTAAGGACATGAGCAATAGGTCACAAACTGCTAGACAGACTGATAATTTTTCTTTAGTAGTACCCTCTATGTCTAAACTATATGTGCATTCAAATATACCTGACCTTATTGCTCACAAACATGGATCATCTAAAAATCTGACCTCAATAACTCAAATGCCAACAAAGAGCCAAAGAGGAGCAGAGAGCCCCAAAGGTGTGTCATCATCAATGGATCACTAAACTAAACATCCAAAACAGACTCAATCACCTATAGGCTGAACAGGGGTAGAGAACCCCATTAGCTGGCTAAAATCATTTGAAACTGAATGGACTTGGCAAGCCATCAAGGATGCAAAGGACAAAGAAGCAGCAAAAGCTGTACTCAAGAATTGGATATATAAGACCTGAGCCAAAAAGGTGATTGACAATATGATCACTGGAATATGAGAAGCCAAATAATGCCAAGCCCTAGAATGGCTTGATGAACTGCATGGACCATGAAAATTCATTTGACAGACCAAAACTTTGGGTCAAGATCTAATAACCAAGGCCCAAATCGAGACTCTTACATCCTGAAGTACCCACACAGTCCTAGCACTATTTGACAGTGGGTGCACTGAGAGCTCTATTAATCGCACTTTCATCAACAAGCACCATCTTCCTATCTGGGCAACTGCAGCCCCTATTCCTGTCTACAATGCAAATAGAACAAAGAACCAAGCTGGTTCAATCATCAAATATGTGGAACTCAGACTCACCATTGGAGATCATTCCAAATGAATCAACTTGACAGTAACTGATCTAAGAACCAAGAAAATTTTTCTTTGCCACAACTGGTTAATTTGACATAATCCACTAATCAACTGAAAGATTAGATATATTATATTTGCATGATGCCAATGTTGGAAGATTCCATTCGAACTACCAGATGCAGATCCCAAAGACTAGTAGGACTAGAAAATAGAAGACAGGAAAACAATCCTTGCTATAGACCTGCAAAGAGCCATCAATATTCATGCTATATACTATACCAATAACTTGACAGCAAAGGCCAATGCAGGAAAAGAAGAAAAGACATTTGAAGAAATGGTACCTGAGTGAGCATGGGATTTCTGAGACTTATTCAAAAAAGAAAGTTTCAATGAACTACCTGATTTCAAGCCTTGGGACTATGCTATTAAACTTATTCTCAATGTCAATGCAAACCTTGATTGCAAGATATATCCACTAGGCAATAATGAACAGCAGGAGTTGGACAAGTTTCTTGAAGAGAACTTATCCAGTGAGAGGATTCAATCATTGAAATCACTGATGGCATCTTCTTTCTTCTTTGTCAAAAAGAAGGATGGCAAACTCTGACCAGTACAGGATTATCAGAAGCTCAATAAAATGACAATCAAGAATCGCTATCTGCTTCTTTTAATTTCAGAGTTAATGGACAAACTCTGAGGTGCCAAGTACTACACCAAACTGGACATTCAGTGGGGATACAACAACATGCATATCAAAGAAGGCCATGAATGGAAGACCACTTTTTAGACAAACTGCAGTTTGTTCAAACTGATGGTTATGTTCTTTGGACTCATAAATTCACCTGCCACATTCTAATAGATGATGAATGATATCTTCAAAGATCTCATTGCCACTGGAAAGGTCATGATTTATTTGGACAATATTCTCATTATGTCTAAAACTAAGAAAGAACATTGATGACTAGTATGACAGATACTAGCATTGATGAGGAAGTACCACCTTTTTCTCAAGGTGGAGAAATGTGAGTTTGAGGTACTGGAGACTGAATACCTCAGAGTCATCATCAGTGAAGAGGCCATCAGAATAGATCCCATCAAGATAGCTGAAGTAATCAAATGGCTGGAGCCAACTAAGAAAAAGAAACTGCAATTATTTTTAGGATTCACCAACTTCTACTGGCAATTCATTCAGGACTACAGCAAGATAGTTTGACCCATGACACAATTAACTGGAAATGCACTATGGAATTGAGGACTCTCACAACAATCAGCATTTAATAATCTCAAATGCTGATTGGCTGAAGACATCATTCTTGTCATATCAAGCTAAAATGAAAAGTTCTGAGTAGAAGCCAACTCAAATGAAGGCACCATTGGAGTGGTACCCTCTCAGGAACAGGATGGCAAATAGTGACCTGTCACATTCATGTCAAAAGCACTTACAGTGACAAAACACAATTATAAAATATATGACAAAGAACTTCTCACCATAATGCTCACACTCTCTGAGTGGCAGCATTATTTTATTGGAGCAGTCCAGATCTTTGAAATCTGGACCAATCACCAGAATCTCCGATATTTCTGACTCCTACAGAAACTAAATTACTGACAAGCCCAATAGGTCATGGAACTGTCTGAGTATGAGTACATACTGCACCATAAGGCTGGCATAGCAAACAAGAAAACTGATTTTCTCAGCTGCAGGGCAGACTATGACTAGAGGGAAACCAACAATGAAGGAGTTGTATTACTATGACCCAAACACTTTAGGGCCATGATTATGCTCACTAAAGAGAAAGTGCATGAGCACATCAAGAGTGCTACCTGGGACCTCCACAAGTGGGATCAAAGAATATCCCTATCTCTTAATCACAAGAGAGGGCTGAAGAAAGAAGGAGGATTGATCTGCTATGATAGAAGAATCTATATCCCAAGAGATTAGAGACTTCGCAGTAATATCATTACCATATGCCATGATCATGTGATGGCTGGACACTCAGGAATCACTAAAATGAAGGAGCTAATACTACAGAAATATTGGTGGCCCAAAATAGACTATAATATCATCTGATATGTCAAAGCTTATGAGGTTTGCCAATGAAATAAAGCCTCAACTCAACCCTGAGCAGCACCACTCCACTCAAATAAGGTCCCTTCATCACCATGGATTCACATTTTGGTGGACATGATAACAAGACTTTCTGAAAGTGATGGTTATGACATAATCATTATTATAGTTGATCACTTCTCAAAGGCAATCATTTCAATTGTCTGCTCAATGGAATTAACATCAGAAGGATAAGCCAAAATCCTGTGAGACAAGGTTTATGCAAAATATAGCATGTCTCAGATAGTAATCTCGGACAGAGGACTACAATTCATCTCCAAATTTTTAGATGATTTGTATCAACTTCTCAACATTAAGTGCCTCAATGGCATATCACCCTCAAACAGATGGACAGACAGAACAAGTCAATCAAAAAATTAAAAAGTATCTCTGACTTTTTATCAACCATCATCAAGATGATTAGACAGAATAGCTTTCACTAGCTGCTTTTCAACACAATAACAGAATTCACTCAGCAACCAGAAAGACACTGTTCTTTGTCAACTATGGATAAAATCCACCAATTGCACAAAGTAGGTGAGTACACACAACAATATCAGCATCATCAGATTTTGCAGCAACAATGGCAAAAATCCATGAAAAAATGAAGACAGCCCTTAAAAAGGTTGCTTCAACCATGAAGAAATAGTATGATAAATACTGCAGACCCACTCATGAATATTCAGTCAATGACAAGATTTGGCTAGATACAACAAACCTCTATCTTCCTTACCTCAAACAGAAGTTGGCAGACAAATGAACAGGACTATTCAAAATCATTACCAAGATTGGCAACTCTGCATACAAACTGCAATTACCAACAACTTGAAAGGTTCATAATATTTTTAATAAAACATTATTAACACTATACATTACATTGGCCTTTCCAAACCAGGAACAACCACCTTCACTACCACTGGATCTCATTGACAATGAGGAACATTATAAAATCGATGAAGTGCTAAACTATAAATTATGAAAGGTTAAAGCACATGGTGGTGGAATGACAACAACTATTGACTATCTAGTCAGCTAAAAGGGGTACAGACTGGAATCAAACCAATGAGTCAATGAAAAATACATAAATGCAAAGAAGGCAATCCATGACTATAAACAATAGATCAACAAAGTGGATGCAGAGAGGGTCATATTCAACATTATCTCTGAGCAAATACATCCACCTACTGTCAGCAGAGGACATACAGCGAAGAGCAATATCAACATCAAGGAGGAGCTTCCATCAATATCTGACAACACAACATGAGTTATAAAGAATAGAGATACTGATGCTATGATAGACAAGCCAGAAATGGTGCAGAGATCATATGAGGACCAGCATACTTATCTCTAATTATACCATCAGGATGATGATCTTAAGGAGAGGGTAATGTTACAATTTTTCTTATTTTTTTTTTTTTTTTCTAGAAATGACCCCTATCTTTGCTTAGTCAGAGTGCTAAGGCCAGCACTTAGGACCATGGGAAGGCTTAGTCAGCAACTCAGTTGGTCATAGTCTTATCACATTGTTATATGCTATGAAGAGAGAAACAATACTCCTTTTGTCCTCAAACTGCAATGCAGCAACAATAGCATAACAGCAAGACAACAGCTTTTGTGGAGAACCTGGCAACAGCAGAGGTAACAGCTCTACAACAGACAATATCTTTTGTGAATATTTATTTATAGCTAGATAACAGAACAGTATTTAAGTAGTGCAGTTTTTGCTGTAGTAGCTTCAGCATTAAGCTAAAGTTTATTCTCCACTATCTTATCTCAAGCTACTTGCAATGCCTTGACTACACAATGCTATTAACACATTAGTGAACTCTGTCAGTCTAACCTGAAGTGTGAGATTCTGAACAGTTTATTACATGTTGATAGTCATATAGAATTTGAGCCTAACAAGTTCGGATCTTGGGAATTGATAAAGGGCATTTGGTTTCCTCTGCACTAGTGAGCATAAGGAAAGGAAAGGAGAAGCTTCGAGCTAATTATTAGACCCAAGCATCACATGAACCAATTATACATGATAAATGATCACTATCTCACACTTCAGATAGGATGATCAAGTCCACTGATGCATAATCAGAGCGATGTGTCGTAAGGCTTTGAAGAATTGGCTCGAGAGTAGAATGGGATAGAATAAACTTTAGCTCAAAGCTGGAGATTACCAGTGAGAGTGAGCAGTCTTAAATACTATACAAGATTGGCTAATAATACTATGGCTAATTATGTGTCTCTTGGTCCTTTGTGCCTATTATTCTAGAGCATCGCTATCCTATATAAAAGGTTGATTGTGCATTGTTGGACAGCACTGTTGTATCAAAAGACAATGACAGACTCAGCTAATTGTGATGACTAAGCTTGTGAGCCAAGTAGCTATAGTTTGAACTGACAGTATAAAGTATATGTATCAGATACTGATAGTTCAAATGGATGGTACTATATAAATAGTATATTTCAGTATGATAGAAAGAGTCCACAGCATTGGTTCAATCTTGTATTTGGATTTGTATGCTGGGAACAGTCCTAGTTGATCCATAGAGTTATGCTTGTTATAAATAAAAATTGCTCACTCAGTCACAGCATACTTGTTAAGCCCAAACTCCATGTGACTATTAACACATGATAAACAGTTCAGAACCTTGCACTTCAGGTTAGACTGACTGAGTTCACTGATGTGTTAACAGAGGTGTGTGGTCAAGGCATTTGCAAGTCGCTCAAGATAGGATGGTAGAGAATAAACTTTAGCTTAAAGCTGGGGTATTACAGTAAGAGCTACACTACTTAAATACTGTTCCATTATCATGCTATAAATAAATGTTCACAAAAGATATTGTCTGTCATAGAGCTGTTACCCCTGCTGTTGCCAGGCTCTCCACAAAAGCTGTTGTCTTGCTGTTGTGCTGTGGTTGTTGCACTGCAAGTTGAAGACAAAAAGAGTACTGTCTCTCTCTTCACAGCACACAGCAATGCGATAAGAGAGTGACTGACTGGGTTGCTGAGCTAAGCATTCCCACAGTCCTAAGCACTGGCCTAAGCACCCTGACTAAGCAAAGATAGGAGTTATTTCTAAGGAAAAAGAAAAGAAAATAGGAAGAAAATAGGAAAAATTATAACATTACCCCCTCCTTAAGACCATCATCCCGATGGTTAAGTTAGAGAAGTTCTCCTCACCATTCAGGAGGTGGCCAATCTGCTGGACCTCTCATCATTTCAATGGCAGGCTTCAAACGAGTCGAAGGGGTGGTACATTGCTCTTCACTGTATGTCTGCACCATTTCTGGCTCATCTGTCGCAGGGTCATCTTCATCATCCTCTTTAACATGTTCTCTGCTGTTGGCAGGTTGGTTGATGTATATCTGGCTAGATATCATCTCCCTTCCTGTTGTCGCCACATTTGTTTTTGCAGATATAATATTGAATATGACCCCCTTCATGTCCAATTTATTGATTCTGTGTTCATAGTCCTGAATCACCTCTTCCACATTCATGTATTTTTCATTGACCCATTGATTTGATTCCAGTCCATATTCCTTCCAGCTGACTAAATAGTCAACAGTTGTTTTCATGCCTCCACCTCGTGCTTTAACCTTTCGGGTTTTGTAGTTTAGCACTTCATCAATTTCATAGTGTTCTTCATCATCAATGAGTTCCACCAGCAGTGGAGGTGGTTTTTCTTGGTTTGGAAAGGCTGACACCACGTATGGAGTTAATAATGTTTTATTGAAAACATTATGAATCCTCCAGGTTGTTGAAAGTTGCAATTTATATGCAGATTTGCCAACTTTGGCAATAACTTTGAATGGACCTGTTCATTTGTCTGCCAGTTTCTGTTTTGGCCTTGGTAAATGCAGGTTTGTTGTATCCAACCAAACCTTGTCGTTGATTGAATATTGGTGTGCTGCTCATCGGTGTTTGTCATACTGCTTCTTTATTGTTGAAGCAGTCTTTTCGAGAGCTGTCTTGGTCTCTTCATAGATTTTTGCCATTGATGCTGCAAAATCCTTTGATGCTGGTGTCATTGTATAGACCCATCCCATTTTCACCACTGGTGGATTCTGCCCATAGTTCACAAAGAACAGGGTTTTACCTGTTGCTGAGTGAATCTTGTTGTTATATTGGAATGCTGCTAATGCCAGCCATTCCATCCAATCATCTTGTCGGTAATTGATGAAAAGTCGTAGGTACTTTTCAATTTCCTGGTTGGCCCATTCTGTTTGGCCATCTATCTGTGGGTGGTATGCCATGGAGACATTCCTCTTGATATTGAGGAGTCGGTACAAATTGTCCAAGAATTTAGAGACGAATTGTGGTCCTCTGTCTGAAATTACTATTTGAGGCATGCTATACTTTGCATAAAACTCATCCCGTAATATCTTTGCCCATCCTTTGGATGTTAATTCTGTCGAGCAGGCAATTGAAATGATCACCTTCGAGAAGCAATCAAGTATGATGATGATGGCATCATAGCTATCACTTTCAAGAAGCCTGGTTATCATATCCACTGAGATATGGGTCCATAGTGATGAAGGCACTTCATTCAGGTGCAGTGGGGCTGCTCTGAGTTGTGTTGAAGTCTTGCCTCATTGGCAGACCTTACAAGCCTTGACATATCAGGTGATATCATAGTCCATTTTTGGCCACCAATACTCTCTTAAGAGTAATTCTTTTATCTTAGCTGTTACAATTTTCTCTATTTTCTTTTCTTTTTTCCTCAGAAATGACCTCTATCTCTACTTAGTCAGAGCACTTAGGACTATGGGAAAGCTTGATCAGCAACCCAGTCAGTCATTGTCTTATCACATTGCTGTGTGCTGTAAAGGGAGAGACAGTACTCCTTTTGTCTTCAACTTGCAGTGCAACAACCACAGCACAACAGCAAGACAACAGCTTTTGTGGAGAGCCTGGCAACAGCAGGGGTAACAGCTCTATGACAGACAATATCTTTTGTGAACATTTATTTATAGCATGATAACAGAACAGTATTTAAGTAGTGTAGCTCTCACTGTAATACCCCAGCTTTAAGCTAAAGTTTATTCTCTACCATCCTATCTTGAGCGACTTGCAAATGCCTTGACCACACACCTCTGTTAACACATCAGTGAACTCAGTCAGTCTAACCCGAAGTGTGAGGTTCTGAACTGTTTATCATGTGTTAATAGTCACATAGAGTTTGGGCTTAACATTAGCGATCTCAGGGTGTCTGGCAGTCATGTGATCATAATATGTGGTGATGATGTCACCTCACAGTCTCTGATCCCTTGGGATATAGATTCACCCATCATAGCAGATCAATCCCCCTTCCTTTTTCAACCCTTGCTTGTGGTTGAGTGATGGGGTGATTCTTTGATCCTACTTGTGGGGATCTTGTGTGATGCTCTTGATGCATTCATGCATCTCTTCTTCTGTTGGCATGATCATTGCTCAGAAGTGTTCCAGCCACAATAATACGACTTCCTTGTTGTCGTCTCCTCCTTGATTATGGTCCGCCCTGCGGCTGAGGAAGTTGGCTTTCTTGTTTGCTACTCCAGCTTTGTGATGGAATGTGTAATCATACTCTGATAGTTCTGTAACCCATCTGGCTTGCTTGCGGTTGAGCTTTTGGGATTGTCAGAAATATCGAAGATTTTGATGATCAGTCCAGATTTCGAATGTCTGATTGGCTCTAATGAGATAATGCCACCATTCGGCAAGGGTGAGCATTATAGCGAGAAGTTCTTTATCATAGATTTCATAGTTGTGCTCTATTATAGTGAGTGCTTTTGACATGAAGGCGACTGGTCGCTATTTGTTGTCTTGCTCCTATGAGAGTACAGCCCCGATCATGCCTTCACTAGAGTCGGCTTCCACTTGGAACTTCTCATCCTGGCTTGGTATGGCCAAAATGACATCTTCAGCTAATTGGTGTTTAAGTTCGTCGAACGCCACCTGCTGAGAAATTCCCCAAGTCCATGGGGAATTTCCAGTTAATTGCATCATTGGTTGCACTATCTTGCTGTAATCCCAGATGAACCATTGGTAGAAGTTGGTGAATCCAAGAAATGATTGCAGCTCCTTTTTCTTGGTTGGTTCCAGCTATTCAGTTACTTCCGCCACCTTGATGGGATCCATCCGAATGCTTCCTTCACTGATAATGACTCTGAGGTATTCAGTTTCTAATACCTTGAACTCACATTTTTCAGCTTTGAGGAAGAGTCAGTGCTTCCTCATCAGCGACAGCACTTGTCATACTATCCTTCAGTGTTCCTCTCTGGTTTTGGACATGATGAGAATGTCATCCAGGTAGATTGTCACCTTTTCTGTAGCAATGAGATCTTTGAAGATATCATTCATCATTCACTGAAAGGTGGCCAGTGAATTGGTAAGTCCAAAGAACATAACTGTCAGTTCGAACAAACCGCAGTTAGTTTAAAAAGTGGCTTTCTATTCATCACCTTCTTTGATGCGCACATTGTTGTATTCCCACTGAACGTCTAGTTTGGTGTAATACCTTGCACTGCAGAGTTTGTCCATTAGTTTCATGATCAATGGAAGTAGGTAGCGGTTCTTGATCATCATTTCATTGAGTTTTCGATAATCCTGATAGTCACGTGCCTATTCAGACACCATTTCTTCGAACGTCTGTTTCCCTCTTCTAGCATTAGCTTTCGCTGCTAGATCATTAGCATGGTGTACCACACGAATGCTAATAGCCCTTTGTAGGTTGACAGCAAGGATGGTTTCACCGTCTTTTATTTCTTCATCCCATCGGTCCTCGGGATCTTCATCTGGTAATTCGAATGGAATTTTCCGGCATTGGCATCAAGTGAAAATGATCTGTCCAGTTTTCCAATTGATTAGTGGATTATGTCTGATCAGCCAATCATGATCAAGGAATATTTCTTTTGTTCCTAGGTCAGTTACTGCTAGATTGATTCTTTCTAAATGATCACCAATGGTGAGCCTAAGCTCTATATACTCGGTAATTGATCTGGCTTGGTTCTTCATCCCATCTATGTTGTAGACTGGGATAGGTGCTGCTGTTGCCTGAGTAGGCAATTGATGCTTATTGACGAAAGCTCGGTTGATGCTACTTCTTGTGCAGCCACTGTCAATCAAGGCGGTGACTGCATGGGTTGATCGAGATGTCAATATCTCAATCTGTGCTTTGGCTAGTAAATCCTTTCCCATGGACTTGGCTCATCAGATGAATTGTTGTGGTCCATGTAACTCATCAAGCCATTCCAGAGCTCAACATCATTCTATGGTTCACATTTCTGTGATTATATTGTTGATCACTTCCTCAATTTGGGTCTTATGAACCCAATTCTTGAGTATGGCTTTCACTGCTGCTTTGTCCTTGGCATCTTTAATAGCTCACCAAGTCCATTCGGTATCGAATAGTTTTAGCCAACCTGTGGGGTTCTCTATCTCTGTTCAGCCTAAAGGCAGTTGAGTCTGTTTTATATTTTTAGTTTGATGAACTTTCGACGAGGATGCACCTTTGGGGCTCTCTGCCCCTCTTCGGCTCTTCATCGACACTTGAGTTGTAGAAGTCGATTCCTTAGGTGATTCTGGGTTCTGAGTAATAGGGTCAGGTATATTTGAATGCATGCATAATTTAGACATAGGGGTGAAAACTATAGAAAAGGAAATATCAGTCTGTGGCCTATTATTCTTGTCCTTGGCCAAGGCAGTCGAATTGCCTACTGCTCAGCCTAATCTTTTACCTCTTCAGGTTTATCGTCATCTCTGAGGTTCTGTTCCTCCCTTGTTCATTCAGCAATCTGTGCTCTGATATCCTCCCACATATATTTATTCTTCTTCTCTGGGCAGTTTTATGCCATGTGGCCTAGCTGGCCACAATTAAAGCACTTCCCCTCCTTCTTGAGGTGATCCACATCAATCTGCTTACCTATTCTGGTACTTGGGCCCTTACCAGTTTGCTTCTCATTGTTCTGAGAAGTTGGAGTTGAGCTGCTGGGCTTGGCAGATGTGGTCACATGAGAGGTGGAGGGCTTCAAGCCCTGTCTCTGGTATCTGTATTGGTCCTACAAGTTTGTCACTTCTGCCTTCTGTCATTGTCACTCCTACTATATTAAGACAATTCGTATCTTTCAATCATCATAGCCGACTGGCACACTATGGCTGAGATCCGAAATAGTCTTCAGGTAATGAGACAGCAGTCCCCACTTCATATACTCGACCATTTGTTCTGAGTTGGCTACATCTTCTCTGATCTCAGTGAGTTTCTCGAGTCACTCCAATTCATCAAAGTAGTCTGGCACTGCCTTGTCACCCATTTTATATTCTTTCATCTTTGACCTGTGGACTTCTCATACAGCAGGGTCTATAAACTTGTCATGGATCATCTGCTTTAAGACTGGCCAGGAGGGATACCAATGGTGTTGTCGGGTGGTCAACCAGAAGTTAGGGGCCAGTAGTACCCACCATACTTTTGCCTTGTCTTCAAAGTAGATGGTGGCATAGTTGACCTTGTATATGTCATAGAGAAAGTATGAGGCAAAGACCTAGAAGTATTGGTCACAGTCCATAAGGAAATGGTCAATGTCATCTGAAGCCCCTTTAAAAGAAAGGGACTTCTGCTCTAGCATCAGTCTGACATTCAATATATACACCTTCAGATCAAGAGGTGACATCAGATTTGAGGATTCTCCCTCAGGGGGACCAGCCCAATCTGTCAGAGGCCCTGGAAAGGAGTGTAAGAACCTATCATCAGCAACAGGACTTCTTGGAGTCGGCAGTCCTTCCTTTCGGATGATCTGCCTGTCCTTGATGGTCCACCCCTATGCCGTTGCTTTGGGGTCATCCTTCTTCACATTGGTCAAAACCGATCTGCTTCCTTCGGCTTCATCGGGTGGTGGCTGTCCTCCCAATAGTCGGCTCCCTGTGCCGGTCCAGGAATTTGGATGGTAGGTTCTCGGCTATCTATAGGATCAGGCTAGCTGAGATGCCATGCTGTGGATGGCCGATGTGGTGAGTGAGTATTTTGATGTTGCTGTTCAAATTGAGGACACTGTGTTTGCTGATTTGGGTGGCATCACACTCGGAGTCTATAGCATTAGTGCCTCCCGTTTGCTGAACCTTGGTCGATATGGTAGCATCGCCATCATCTGATAATGTAAATAGTGCTGATTGAAATTAAAAATGGCGTGCTTAGTCATGGCATACTGTAAAATCTCCTCTCACTCAATGGAATCAGCAGCAGTATACCTTCATCCTAGGGACAATCGTAGCCAGCAATCATCTCTCTATAACTCAGCTATCTGCTCTTGGTATAGCTGAATAAAGTCTTTTTCTCATATCTCTCGTTCTCGTCATTTCTTCTCCTGTTCTTGGCACGTGGTTGTGCTGATGATAGATCTCCACTCAAGGATAGAGTCCACTGCCTGGCTGCCTTGGTCCTCCTCCTCAGTCTCGTCATCCTCTTTGGCCCTCTTATCAGTGGTCTCCTCAAGGAGGGAACTGCTTTGCTGGCCAAAGGTTTCTGGGGCGAGTGGGTCAGGGCTGAGTATTCAACTCAGCATCATTGGGTCCGGATCGAGGAGTAGGCTTCCAGTCAGGCTGCTCTCCTTCTCCTTCTGCTGGTGGCACCACTGCTCTGCGATACCAGTAGAAGTTTCTATAGAACTGGGAGTGAAGGAAGAAGGCAGCAATTGGCCCGTCAAGGACTCTTTTGAGATCTCCAGTGGGGTCAATATGCTCGTTATCACTCCTGATTGTTCCCCAGTCTGATGATATCCTATCTCCCCAGATGGGGATATCATCAGTTTCAGCAATGGTGTCTGTCCTGTATGATAGCAGGCAGTCATTGTCAAAGAGTGTTGGCTCCCCATAGTGGTAGTCATCGGCATGGATGACTCCAGCAATTGGCCTGGTCCAAGGATCAGGCTCACTGGCAAGAGTGGCTGATTCCTGGAACAGAGAGTCGGCAGTGCTGACTAGAGTATTGTTAAGTTGGAACCTTTCAGAGGTCCCAGTCCTGTGCTGATGGCTGGCCTGATGGTCAGCCCATATCTGTCCTTTGAGAAACTGGACAAGAGAGTGAGGGGTTGGTCGTATTGGGTCTGGTACTACTGGATCATGCCCTCATAGGCATGAGACTCTTCCCTGTTCCATTCTGCTGGCCACTCTTGATGCTGCTTGCTAGTATCGGACCTCATTCCTGTTGGTGTCATCAAAGAAGGGATCAGGACTACTGACCCTTGTTCTTTTTCCACTGCTCCTTGTTGAGGAGGCATGTCGGAGTTGATGCCTGTTGGTACTTCTGGTGCTTGGAGCTATCCAAACAGCATCCAAGGAGTCTCTAGTCCAGCACCTAATTTCAGACTGGGTGATGGTGGTTCTTGACACAGTGATGCTGCACTCAGGGGAGAAGATGAGAGTGTCGGGTTGGGGTCATCGAAACCCTGTAGCCCAAGGGTTTCCAGGGTCTCAGACGATTGCCGACAGGGGTCTTGGGAGGTACTCATGTTGCCACTGCTGCTCCTCTTCTTCCCTAGAATGCTCTTCAGTCGAGCCCCCAGGCTCATCTTCTGTTTCTTTGGGGTGTTGGACAGAGTTTTGGACAGAGGCAGGGATGTCATGGAGGGGGAGATCTGGTGTGACATTTCAGAGGATTGTACAGATACGCTGGAATTCTTAGTAGTGTCAAATGGTCCAGGCGGTAATAGATTAGCGTCTATAGCACAGCTGTATGATCACTAATAAACCAATTAAGGTTCCAATGATAGAAGCCAAGAGTTCGAAGAACTTGTGAGTAAAGTTCGGATTGGATGGATTTAGAGCAGGGAGCATTCAGTTTCTCAGCATGGTTGGGCTTGAGAAAGAGAAGCAAGAAGCTTCAAGCTAATTGTTAAGCCCAAACTCCATATGACTATTAACATATGATAAACAGTTCAGAACCTCACACTTCAGATTAGACTGACTGAGTTCACTGATGTGTTAACAGAGGTGTGTGGTCAAAGTGTTTGCAAGTCGCTCGAGATAGGATGGTAGAGAATAAACTTTAGCTCGAAGCTGAGATATTACAGTGAGAGCTACACTACTTAAATACTGTTCTGTTATCATGTTATAAATAAATATTCACAAAAGATATTGTCTGTCGTAGAGCTGTTACTCCTGCTGTTGCCAGGCTCTCCACAAAAGCTGTTGTCTTGCTGTTGTGCTGTGGTTGTTACACTGCAAGTTGAAGACAAAAGGAGTACTGTCTCTCTCTTCACAGCATACAGCAACGTGATAGGAGAGTGACTGACTGGGTTGCTGAGCTAAGCATTCCCATGGTCCTAAGTGCTGGCCTAAGCACCCTGACTAAGCAAAGATAGGGGTCATTTCCAAGGAAAAAGAAAAGAAAATAGAAAGAAAATAGGAAAAATTATAACAATACTGTAAAATATCAATTTTTTCAGTATCATCTGTGACCATATACTCTTTTTCTAGAGAGAATATTAACCAGCTAATATCTCTCTATAACACCACTATCCCTTCTTGATACAGCCTTAAATATTCTTTTTTCCCATTCTCATTGTACTTCTTCTTGCAGCACTTCTTCATCAACATCTTCTTTGGTGTATTTCCAATTTTCTCACTTAAGAGGAATATCCTGCACCCTCTCTTTACTGTCCTCATCCTTGTTCTTGTCATCCTCCTCTTCGATATTGTTTTTAGCAGGAAAGTTATTAAGTGGATTATAGATAAATAAAGGCTGAAGTTTGATTGTCATAGGAAAGCTGGTTGTCATTCCTGTTACTGAGTCTGACATTGCTGGGACTAGCCCTAGGAGAAGACTGCTTGTCAGGTTGGCTGGCACCAACCTCAATGTCTTTCTGATGACTGCTGCATGCTCTTTATTCCTTCAATTTGTGATGATATCAGTGAAAGTTTTTATAAAATCATAGGTTGAGGAAGAGTGCTGTGATTCTTTCTCCAAGGAACCTCTAGAGCCTGTGGTCAGAAATATGAGTGTTAAGAGGGACTTAAAGCCCATAGGCATCAAGTATGAACTTGGAGTGAGAAGAGATGGTATTGGTGTCTATAATGCTATCTGTTCTGGGAGTAGAGAGATAAGTGTCTCTTCTAGCAGCTTTGCTGAGAGTGACTGCCTCAGTGGATCCTGTCTATAGGTCTATTCCTGCTGGGGTGCTAGGCTCTCTAAAGGAAGAGTCCATAGTTCTTATTCAGAGACTATATCAACTTGGAGAGCTGAATCTCCACATAGCTGCCTCAAGCTCACACTGACAACATCAGAACTGACAGTCATATCAGGTCTCCTTGTATTTATCCTAAGCCTGAGCTGCTGTATATTCAGCAATGTTTCAGGCTCATTCTTCTGCATCTTGCTGCTCCAACTCTGCTTAAGTAGCCACAGAGTAATCTTCTTGTTCAATATGCTCAATATTCCTTCAAGTGGTGAGGTCAAAGCTGGAGAGGTAAAAGTCACTGGGCATTGATAGGAGAAGACTGAGAGTCTGAGAGATTAGACTGTCACATGAGGTTGCATATAGTGAGTTGTGTCTGGAGTCAGAGAATGAGTGCTAGAAGCCTGAAGCCATCTGAGTGGCATTAAGAGTCTCTGGCACAGTCTCCAACTCTGTGCTCAGGTGGAGTGATAGAAGAGTCAGAGGATAGCTCATCATCAAAGAAGTTGTTGGGGAGATCTTCATCCTTATGGTCCAGGACTAAAGAGAGGTGTGGTGAGACTCATAGATTCCTGAACCCTATGAGCTGAGTGTTTCTATTGTTCATTAGTCAAAGTTGAGGGGGGTATTAGTGTCTTTCTTTTTTCTCAGCACTCTATGAATGCAAGTCACTAGATCCAGTTTCAGGTATGAATCCAAACAGAGGCTGAAAGAAGACTCTGACAGAGACAGAGATGTTGTAGAAAGAGAGATCTGATGTGATATTTTATAGGACTTGTTATACTTGCTGAAAAGCTTGATAGTGCCTAACTATCTAAGTGGTTACTGATTGTCATCCTCAGCAAAGTTGAATAATAGTAAACAAGCCTAGAAGCATTCCTATAATGGAAGCTAATAGCTTAAAGAAATCATCTGTGAGATCAGGAGATGATATGTTTGATGGTGGCATTCAGTTTTCTTCATGCTTATTATGCATAAGGAAAGAAAAGCATAAGCTTTGAGCTAATTGTTAAGCTCAAGTGACATGTGATCTGAACATATAGTAAATAAATGCTGTATCATATTCATACAGTTATGTCTAAGTTCACTTGTATATATTTATATGGCTTTGTGTCTTAAGACTATTGCAAGTAGGCTTAAGATAGAATAGTAGATGAATAAACTTTAGCTCAAAGCTGGGTATCTACAGCAAGAGCTATGCTACTTATATACTATTCATTCATTGAGATAAATATACTACTACTAATTGTGTCTGTTCAAGCTATTATGCCCTTTATCTTTGAGCATTGTTACTATCTACAAAAAGATTGTTGTCCATCATCAAGGGGTGTCATTGCATTAGAAGACAATGATGGACTCAGTCTTATTGTGATAAGTAAGCCTATCCTACAGTCTTAAACACTGGACTAAGTGCTCTAACTAAGCATAAATAGGGGTTAATTAAGAAAGGACAAGAAAAAATCATAACAGAGGGTCAATCAAGAGATTGAAAAATATTTACAAATATTTATCAATCACTGGCAGAATGACTGGGCAGAATGGCTTCTCTTAGCAGGATTCACTCACAACAACTGAGAAAACTCTGCCACAAGATTTAGCCCATTCTTTATAAACACTGGTGTACACTCTAACACTGGAATAAATCCCTCATAAAGGGACAGTCAAGTACTCCAAGCAAAAGATTTCACTGTTAAAATAAAGAAGATCTATGATGAGACAGAACAAGTGCTTTTAAAAGCAGCAGACTCAATAAAGAAACAATATGACAAGAAAAGAGTATCAATCAGAAGATCAGATTATGCTAGACATGAAAAACCTGAAGACAGACAGGACCATGAAAAAGTTGAATGATAAATATGGAGAGCCCTTTAAGATTGCAAAGAAAGTAGGCAATAGGGCATATGAATTATTTATTCTGAAGACTTAAAAAATCCATTCAGTCTTCAATAAAGCCTTGCTCAAACCATTCCAACAGGCTGAATTTCCTAATCAGCAGAAACCACCACCACCTAAATCTGTGGTGGTTAAAGATGAATATAAAATCAATGCCATTCTTGACAATAAGATTTGGTACAGAAAACAGTGGTTTTTAGTCTATTTCAAGAGATATAGCAATGAGGAAAACTGATGGTATGCAGAAAAAGACCTTCTGCATGCAAAGACCCTTATTGCCAAATATCAGACACACCAAAATTCTCTGGCAGCTGTCAACTTTGCTCTATTGGGTTGACTAATGTTTGATAAGTCAGACTATATCCATATGCAATGATTGCCCTTCAGAAAAGATTGACACCTCTTTGAATGCAAAAAGCTATTTATATGGTAAGAGAAAGATAACCTAGCTGCTGGAACCTTTGTTGACCAATCCCATTTTCTCAACCACATCAATAATGTTTTCACTGAAATTGATGGTAAGAATAAAGCACAATCTCTTTTTCCTGGGCTGCTCTGAGCAATCAAAGATGATTGCCTTGAGAAGGAGGTAATGTTATGATTTTTGCCTCTAAATCATAATCTGTTAATGCTTAGTAAGCAGATGCTTACTAATCTTACAAAAGATGATAAAGATATGATAATACTATGGCTACACCTTATTCATCAATGCACAATAAGATGACAAGGAACAATGTGGTAACTATCACTGTCTCACATCTTAAACACAATAGAAACTGTGGCATATGGAAAACTCATCATAGCAATAATATAGCAGAGCAACAATAATGAACAAAAGCAAGAGCACAGTCATTGTTATCCTAGACAATGAGCAGAGAGCATGAAAAGCAGACAGTAGTTGCCTATAGGGTATAAAGTTCTTTAGACAGTATATAAGGCAGTAGTACACACTGATATACTCTAGTCTTGAGCTAAGGTTTAATACACCTGCTAAACTCTCTGACTACCTGATGTGAATACTCTTGCCACAATGGCAGACTATATCTACCAGCTACTACCCTTCATCCTCCTTTGTGAAATTCTTATTATCTACCTCATTATCCTCATTATACTTTTATACTGAAATCAGACTCAGACTCAGAACCTAGAATTAGACTCTGGTGAAAGCAGTGCTAGACATTTGTGAGTGTTTAATAGAGGTCTAACAACTAGAATTTTCAAGTAAAGAAAAGAAAATTAGCTGAGTAATGCACAGCATAATAGTTACCAATCCTAATAGTGAGTCTGATAAGTGTGGCACTTGTGATGATCAGCACTAAAAATAGCACAAAATTCTGAAATATGAATGAGATGACTATAAATCTTTTTTGGCATAAGGGCTTGATCTGAACTGAACCTTGTTAATGAGTCAATATCCATTAAACAGGCATTATAGAGTCAAGATAGCATATACCAAGCATGGAAAACTGTATCATAAGTATGCATACAGGATTCATCCTGAAAGTTCAAGTTCTCTAGGCTGCAGGTCAGAAGGGATCATCTGAAATTCACCAAGTACAGTGGGATCTGATACAAACTTTCTCATCTGTCTTTCATAATCCTTCATCTGTGAGAGAAAGACTTTGTTCAGATAATTCTTCATATCTAGATGCTTATATCCATCCAACAGTCTGAATGACTTCCAACCACTGCATGGAAATTTTAATATTATGCCTTAGAATATTGAATTCTATATCTTTATTTTTCCAGCTTTCAGCCTAAAATATTCAAAGATTATTTTAAACATTATTGAAATAATATTTTAATATTAGAGACTAATATATTGAAAAAATAAATAATTATAGAATTCAATATTTTAAGCTATTGAATTCTCCATGCAGTGTAGATTGGAGCTGCTAACTTGAAGTGCACACCTACTGGCTCCGATATATAAACGACGAGAGACCATAACCGAATGAGGTAAATAGAGATTTCTGTCTGAATGGACCGGAGTCTAGATGTGGATGCGGAGCTTTATTTTCTGTCGTCGTCGATGCCTTGACTGACGTCGTCACGGTTGCGAATGTTGACGACTCAGAACGACGTAATGTCGAGCTCGTCTCTCCGGCAGCTTGTCAAGCTCGAACGATTTCGGGATGGTCCTTCAAAGAGGACAATTGGCCATTTCTGGTTGCCACTAAGATATTTAAATGGTGAGAATATTGCCCCTCTGTCGCTTCTCAGCTTACATTACATTTAGAATACGTTGCCTTCTCACCGAGCCTCCCTATTGGTCATTCTGGCAGATACTTGCAGCTGAACAATCTGGACGTCGAAATTGCTTAAAACGGTACAGAATTTCTAGTCTGACAAAGGCCGGATTTCAATGCGCAGCTTCCGTTTCGTCAAGCGCTGAACTGACTGGAGTCCCGATTAGACCCGTCACTATCCGCTATGCTGAAAGTGCTGTGTTCGAATACACTGTTAGCGACAGTTGCTGTTAGTCACCAATGCTTTTATCAGTGTACCTTGCGCTCCGGCCAATTTTGAAGTTGTTCCGATGCTGTGTGAAGCTTCGTACAAAATATACCCGTCCAGCTAAATGTTTGGTTTGCAAGATATCATATTAGCTCAGTCGGTATGAGGTTCGCGTTCAAACGCTCATTTGCTATTCGTTGATCTCCAGTTTTAAGGGTAATGAGATGTCTATCGAGATGCTTGGGGGCGCAGGTCAGATTTGTGTTGAAATCGAGAAATCGAAAAACGGACCCTTGTCGATCATGTGACTTCGAAAGCACAAATTCCGTGTCCTATGTCCGAGTCAGTGAACCCTGCCATACAACTTCGCTCTGAAGAAAATACGATAGCAGAACGACGGATGGATGCGCGGCAAGATGGAGGCAGACGGAAATGTTACAGAGAGAGGAAGAATAGTGCATGCATTGAGGAGACAACGAATGACGCGCAAACAGCAACCCAACAGCACAGGCGTGGAGTGCTACGATACCTCGCAGCACCCAGAGGAACTATCCTTGGTGTCCTAATTCATTTCTCAGACAAAGCACGCGATACACTGTTGGTTCCGAATGTATCCGACAATGGCGCCTGCGATTCGAATCGCAATGAGGGTCCTACAGCCCTTCACGTCGACGCTAAAGGGTGAATAAGGAATGCCCTCTTTGTCCTTGGCTCCCTGCTTGGTGTACATGGCTCGAAAACCTGCCACAACGCTCAAGACGAACAATCGGTGAACCTCCTGGGAGCTGTGGAAGCGGACAAGTACCAAGGTGGGCTTTCGCCTTTGCCTCTGCAGAATAGCTTGCTATCATTGCAGCTGGAAGGTAAATAACGATTGTTACGGTTGGTCCCGGCGTGATTGTACATGGTTGCTGTTGGTGTTCTAAGTTGGGAAGTCGTATACATACATTCTGTTCCCCACGTATTTATACGGCTCAAGGTACGAAAAATTTCCATCTTCAACCACCACCATGCCCAAGGTCCTCACTCAACGACGAGACCGTCGCTCTGCCCATCCTTACCTTCGTCCCCAGCTGCCTTCAACTCGCAGTTTTCGCAGGTCTGCGGTATGTATTTTCCCCACGCGTTCTTTTCCCCGCATCGTCACTCAAGATGCTGACAGGTGGCTAATGCCGTCAACCCTGGGTTTATGACGGTTGCAGCCCCTCCGGACTTCAGGGCACGCTGAACTTTTCCCGGACTCTTGTTATTTCTGACTTTTCCCGATTATCTTAGATTGCTCCAGCAAACCAAGCGCCGGCACGAGGCGGGTATCCTACTCTGTGGTTCAAAGTCATGGCTGTTGCGGTTGTACGTCTCTTCCAGGTCGTTTGACTGTCGTCTTAGTCGTGTCCAGGTCGTTGCAGTTGTGGGGCATCTAGCTGACCGTGTTTTCTGTCGCCGATTGTGACCTCGACAAGTGAGTGATCGCTCAATAAAACTAGTTCCCATCTCTTGAATCAGCGATTCCCCGCCTAGGAACTCTACAGTATCTTCACGTTCTTTCATTTTTCATCATTCTACCAAAAACGCCTGACTACATGTGGCACGTAGAGCATGGTCACAGTAAGATACGCCATCACTACTCGTCTTTTGCTAGCTTGAAATTTCGTAGAAAAATGTATATAGACCTTTTTACTGCGTCATCTCTTGGTTTTCATTCACTGTAATCTTTTGTTTTAAATTTTGTAACTTTTTCTACCGGAGATTTACTGCATCTCGTTGAGTAGTCGACAGACCGGACAGAAACTTGAGTATTCACACTGATGACGCGTCCCGGAAGTCGAAAATGATTCAAGCAAGATCGAACAAAAAGAATATTACAACAAACTGCTCCAACGTGATACATGAAAAGAAATAGGTTCCAAGATGTTGCACGACATGTCATAAGAGAACGTTCCTTATGATCAAGTGACTGCAAAATGTTCTTCGTCACCCGTGGAATAGATGTAACCGCGGGCTATTAAAAATTCAATGGCGGACCTGGTAGTGAAAATCTGTTAGCATTGGGTTTTGAAAAACACGGAATTTAACCTACCGTATCGCATCGGCGGGCACGCGGCGATGGCTCAGCGTGTTGATAATTGTGTTACGGGAAATGCCTTCCTCAAAGGCCAACGCGTGGGGATTGCCGTCCATTGCAGGATACAGGCTAACGTTGCCTGCCTTTTCGTTGATAAAGAGAATGATGTCTCTCTGAATGGCGTTAAGATCTGAATACGGATCACGATTCTGAGGGCGCGTTTTCGAGGGCGAATCGTGAATATGATCTCTGAGGCGCCTTTTTGATGAAGACGTCGGAGTTGTCGCATCCTGTGAGAACAAAAGCGACGGTGTCGCCTGATTTCGGGTCGACGGTGTTTTCTGGGGTGTCGTTGGGCTGGATCTATTGGGGTATTCTAACATCACTATGTCCTCGTCAATTTCATGCTCAATCATGTGGATCTCAATGGGAGAGTCTGGAGGAGATGGGGTCGGCTGCTTAGACGGGAGCTTTTTTCGCGGCTTTCGCTTGGGTGAAGGGCTCAAAGACGTCTCCGCAAAGCTCATCGTCACGACATGGATACCGTCGTCCGGCTGCGCAGACGCTCGGAGTGCGGGAGGAACGCTTGTTTCCTGGGAAGGCTAAATCTCTGGTTTCAATACTCAAATGTGTAAATGTAGACAATCACCCACCGGCATGCCTCGTTCGTATATCAAGCTCTCCGTTGCACATTGCAACAAATGGCAGTATACTGCATGAGGATCAGATATTTTATGTATCGATAGTATCTTAGACAGTGTAGTCTTAGTCTGCCATCGGCCAAGCCTGCCAATGACGCGAATGAGCTGCAAATTATTGATCGTCTCCTGGCTAGAAAGGCCCTCGTTGGTCGCTGTTGTCGGAGATTGAGAGACGACACTGTAACGTACTCGATATCTGAAACAAAGACGTCGCTAGCATCGGATTTCCACAGACAGGCAGTAATCTTTCCAGTCCCGTCGTCTATCTCGTATGCTGTATAGTTTGCTTCCAAGGAGTAGGAGAGAAGGTTCCCAACTATCGCGACCTCGTGCGCGATATTGGCTCAGCTATTCAATTGGGGGAGCGTGAATCATCCTGACCTGTCCAATTTCTTTCCCATCTATTTTGAAAGGTGCAGCATCGTGCATCCTCTCAGATTTCCCTGCTTGAGCAATGGTGATGCAACGTATCGAGTCTTTGACATCATACCGAGGTCCCTACGGCATCGCGGGTCAATAAAAAGAACACTTTGTTGCATTGCTCTATACCTTATTATTATGCCCGCCTTCATTCATGGCAACTTTATCCATCGTTGAGCCTGATACCCATGCGTCACCCCAAGATGATGGTGGTAAAAAGAAGGATAAATAAAGCAAGTGATAGAATACAAATATGGGTTGGCCGTTTACGTTGGCTTGTACGACTACAAGATCAAGGCATCTTAGCGAGACACACTAAAATGAGAGTCATCAATGGTGCTGAATACGACTCCGTCGTCCATTAAGCGGTCAAGGGCGTCACTATTACGAAGCATCAGTCTCGGTCCAAGCAGCACAAAAGAGATCACCAACCTGATCATTTGCGCATCGCCACCACCGATAGACCGAGCGATAGATGCAACGTGGACCCCTTCTTCGTTGCTCTCCTGCTTAAGCATGAAGTGCACAATGTCTCGCTGCAGTTTCGGTAAATGTGCATATTCGTCATTCGATACCGGTTGCGCCGAATGAGACTGATACGCCAACGTACTTGAACCAGCAACAGATGGTCCGTCCGACTTGACTTGCTGCTGGCCGATGACGGGCTACAAGGGACGTCAAGACAGCAGCGTGGATACCAGGCAAGAACAGCGTACTGGTCCCCTGTCGGCAATCAAAGTACAGGTAACGCATTCTAAGATATGGAAGAATGTCTCATGAGGGTCTTCAGATACTCGAATTTGCGTCGCATTCAGGTAGCGCTTGCTGCCAAATGTCTTCAAGGAACCAACAACACGGACGTTCTGATTTTCCCTAATGAAAATTGCTCAGACAACTTCAAGGGGAAAATTGACGCATACGCACTGTATACCACCCCATTTGGCGTCATCTTCTTCATTCGTCGTCTCATTCCAGTGCCGCACCTCAATGTGTCCCGTGCCATCGTGAAGGTTGTAAACGCTGTTGGTCGCCTGCTTTTGGATGCGAATTACTTGGCCTACTGTTGTTACCTGTGCTGACGATGAGATAACAAGACAAAAAAGGAATACACTACACTCTTACGTGTCCAATAACCATCTCGTCCAGCATCCACTCTGCATCAGTATGCGCTTGAGTGGCTTTTCCGAGTTGGGCGATAGTAAACGGCCTAATCGACTGAGACGCGTCCGTTCTCTGAAATGAGAAGTCAAAAGGTCAGAAACCTATCCGCAGGACCGAAGAGAAGGAACGGACTCGATTACCACCTCCTGGGCTACCTCCGGCGCTGTATGGTGAGCCACCTTGCACGTAACCGCCGCCTCCACCGTAGTATCCTCCTTCTGTATATAAGGTTCAGAAAAGGAAGAAAAGGTAGCAGGGTCATTCGCACGGCTCATTTTTGTGTTGTGAGTGTAGGTGTAGAGATGAGTATGATGAAGCGTGACAAAAAAACCGCGTTTCATTCACGTCCTGTCACGCGTTGTTTGTAGACAAACAAATTCCTGCCCTATCCACAAATTCGCCGCTTTGACCGCTATTTACTCGCAGGAATCGAAAATATGAAATTCAAACTACTTCAGTTCGCATACAAGGTGCAAACGCGTAACATCCCCTTCCCATACCCTTCCAACACCTTTTTGCGTGCGTCAGATAATTTTTTGGCCACGTTGAGCACAAAATCATGATCAAGCTGGCAAAGCCAGTCAACAAGCTTCTAAGGGAAAAAGACTGACGGGCCTACCTCTGACATGGTGACTTCGGCACACGAGTCCACAATGATTTTTCGCTGCTCGACAGTGCCTTCGTTCTCGCTCATCTTGACGAGCTGCGCTGACACATCTCGGACAGCAGCAAGCGCATGAGTTCGGATAGCTTTAAAGGACGCCACCAGCTAAAATAAATCAGGACACAAGTGCCTCTCAATCAAGGGACGCCGTACATTTCCTAATTTGTGTATCTTGACGACAGAAGCCTGCTTGAATCGCAGAGTTTCAAGCATGAACAAGATCAACGCCTATAAAGATATGATTAGCAACTCAAGGCCCAGTAAAAAAAGACCGTTGTCACCTCCTGCATGAGGCAAGCAACAGCAAGCGCTTCAGTCGGAGAGGACTGTTCCTTCACTTTCTCAAATCTTGCTTTCATATCTAGGAGTATCATTTAGCCATGGATATCATTTCATCAAGCAGACATCTATACCATCAAAGAACGTTGTTAGTTCTGCCGGAGCCTCAGTCACAGGGGGAGCTTCTTCGTCTTTCTTGTGACCATTAGAGATGCCGTCCAATACTGGAAGCTCAATGCCTTTCAGAGGGTGACCCGTCTTAAGCTCTGTCTGTTTGGCAGCCTCTGCCAACACGACTGCCGGTGGTGGTCGAACATAATCGTGGTGTGGCTCTAACCAATCTGCTAGCACATCGGCGTAACGGATGTAGGTCAATTCGTGTGGTGTCAACTAAGGACATAAAATTTCAGCATCAGTCAGCCCAAGGGGGAAAGACCATACCTCCAATAGTTCTTCTTCACTCCGCTGGTGCAAACGCTCCTTCAGGGGACAATGGTGGGCGTTTGGAATATGCTTCGGCCGGTCCCCGATCAGTAGTTTCTCTTCGACGGTTTCATCGAGGTCGCTTCCATGCTGGAACGCCCTGACATACAGCTTTAAGAATGACCAGAGCCAACCCAACTGATAATGGAAATGAGTAGATGTAGGTACAGATCTACCTCACGGCAACGTACCCCTTCTGATTTCCCAAACAAGAGAGTCTGTTCGTTTAACGTTTGTTGGATTCGGGGTTGGTAATTAGGCATAACTTTGTAGTCACGATTATCAAAGTGCTCTTAACCTCTTAGATGAATATTAAGCGCAACGCGACAAATATGATACTCACCTCGATCAAAAATGAACTTTGATTCAATGAGCTCCATGTCAATAATATCGACAGAGACCGGCTCAAAGGCAAGCCTCATACGCGTGTGCTCTAACTTCGAGATATCCCGTTGAAGAGAGCATTCCAGACGGTTCTCAAATGATATGAATTCGGGAATCTGTTAATAATTGTTAAATAAATACCACAAATTACGATGAAACGCATACCTGAGAATACTTCTCTGATGTGAATGCTCGAACGATGAATTCCGGGGTCTGTTCAAGACATCAGTTTGAAATTGGTGACCGACACGAAAAAAATTACGTCTTGGGAGTTGTTGATGTATATCTGGGAAGCTTCAACGTACTCGCTCATAAGAGTTAGGTCTCCGGAGGGAGCCAAAGAGAACATTGATGATCGAGAGAAAAGAAAGTGAGATAGCGTATCATTTTGAATCTGTTTAATCCGCATAGCACGGTAATGCTCCAGAGCGGGTGATGGCGCACCTATAAACCATGTCATCTCTGTTCAACCGACGCTATGAAGGACACTTGCCAAGGATCCGGTATAGCCTGATGAGCATCAGCCGTATCCGGAAAGACTGTTTGCTTTTTGATGAAGCAAACTCAAGGAGGGAAACCGCATTGAGAAGGTACTTCTCATCGTTGCTCAGAACCCACAAACTGATGAAGGCGTGTCCGGCCAAGATAGCAAGATCATCGGCAGGTTGAAGTTCTGTAGTTGGTAGATCCTTCCCTAGTTGAAGACCCTCCAAGTATTGTTTCGTATAAAGAGTGGCACGCGAGAGCTCTGCTTCTATCGTAAGATCAGATTGGGCAAGATTGTGACGCAACAATTTGTGGGAATTTGTTGATCGTTGAAGTTCGTTGGTGGTCGTCTAACAATAACTTGAGGGCATTGATTCCCAACGAAAAAAAGGAAAAGGCGCACAACGGTGGAAGGAACGGATTGTAGGAACGACGTCCATCTTGACAAATCGTCACCGGCTAAATGGACATAGGGCAAGAGGTCCTCGAAACAGCATGCTTTGTCGCCAATTTTCTCAAAATACTGCTGTATCAGGTCAACCATTCGAGTGGAGTCTGTAAAAGTTTTTGTTGATCGTTCACCCTTAAGAGATCAGACTTGCCTGTTGGAAGACCGTACTGCCTGCACCGTTTTTCCAGTTCGAGAAGAGCGAGGAGCCCAGAGCGGTCTCTCTTACCATCATTTTCCATGATGCCGGTAAAAAGATCCTTGACCCTGGAGCATTCAGCAATAGTAGCATCTTTATCAGAATCCACGGTAGAAAAAGTTGCATCAATGACGGAAAGGAATTCTAGCCAGTTGCGATCTCTAAAACAAGGTTTTAGCGAGCATGAGAACAGTCGAATAGTGCCCGTACTTCTTTTCCGTGATTAGTATTTCGGCTTTTTTGCCTTCTTCTATAAGTAGCCCTTTAAGACGATAAATATCACGCCTCATTTCATTGCATACGAGACTGGATTGACAAATATGAATGCCGATCTCGCTGTCTAGAAGCTTCATGGCTTCATCATAGAGCTTGAGCTCACGAAGGATGGAGAGGTGGAGGTGGAATCGGTCAGCACTGTGGAAGGAGGGTGTCGGCGAGGAAGAGATGAGTCTGTTAGCCAGTTGGTAGAGAACAGGGCGCATAGCAATAGAGGTCGACATATCATTTGCCTGTCGGTACGCGTTTATTGAATCGAATTGGCGTATATTGCCTACACACCTGTAGGACAGCACTCATTACACTCCAGTACAAATATCGATCTTCTTGAAATGTTTTGTACAATTTAGTTGCAATCTAACGCGAAAGACACTGAGAGACACAACAGACTTATGAACGACGTCGCACCTGCTGAGCAGACTTCCAATGACCGGCGCGAACATTGGACAAGAATGTTTGGGCCCCTAAATCTTCGTTGGTAGGCTCCTTTTTGAATGCATCTTCGAACATCACGACGGTATCTCTGTCTAGCAAAGAACGCGTCTAGCCAATTCGTCCAGCTATGATTATGTGGACTCACGTCGACCCAACCCGCGGAGAACATGCATCATGGCGGTTAAGACTCCATCGTCCGTCGGCTTAGCCGCAAGCACCTCGTCGCAAAGGACCAGTGATTCCTCGACCTTTTGGGATCGAACTAATGCCAAAGCTTTCAATGCCTTTCCGAATTTTAACTTTCTCTGTCGTCGAAAGGAGAAAACGAAGGGGAATGCACCTTGACAAGCTCATTCTTGGGCTGTTTTTTCAGTATCTTGTTGCACGTTACAATGGCCGACTTGTTCGATCCAGTATCGAGAGCATCTGTGGTAGGATTGACATTGGAAAAGTGCTGGACAAATTCGACCGTGACAGCTGACCGTAGATTGGGCGAACCTGGCGATCAAGTGCACTCGACATTCGCTATAAAACGAGCGGGAAAGAGGAATAGGACAGCAACAGCAAGAACGATGGTGACGAAGATGTCGCGACCAGAGAACGATGGTCCCGGGCCGACTTTTTTTTTCGGGTTTCCGTTTGCTGCCGATCGCGAATGAACGCCTGACAAATACCACCATCCTGTCTCACCAAGGTATGTATTTGTAGTTCATTCTCTCCCTTGGCTGACCAGGAATATCGTTCAGACGACGGGCATGCCGCCTGTTCTGCTCTCTCGGTGATGCACCCTGCAAACGTGTACTACTATCAACGCTGACGTCTCTAACAGCGGTCTTGACCCTTTGCTTGGAGTCTTCACTGGTGTTCTTGCCTACTACCTCTATGAAACACACCCTCGAACAGGCCTTCCGCAAGAACAAAGATTGATGGAGCTCGCGCGATGGAAATTCGACAAGTGGAGGCAAGAGAAGCTCGCCCAGGAGGATAGTACCGTCGATGCATGAATTTGTCCTAGACGGACATTATTCATATCAGATGGCATTCGAGATAAAACTAACATAACCTCTACGGTTGGCGTAAAAACTCCATTTTCAAAGATTGGATATTCTTCGTGTTCGAGTCAAATTGGTGTGTTTTTTTTGGTACCAAGTATATCATGGTGACCCTGACTTGTGGATCCTCAAACAGAATGGAATGTAGTCATCTATAATAGCCAAAATGCCTACGTCTATGTATACGATTATGGTTCATTATCATTTCGACTACTCAGATTCGCTATATATCCTCGTTATGTGCTCGCCACCGCCAGAATACTATAGGCACCAGCAAGAGACAGTATTATTAACAGTCCAAAACAGTCACTCGCAGGTCCCTTTCAGTCGCTTTAACGGTACCGTCCTTTCGTATTATATTGTGGCGCAGATCCCCAAAGCCGGTCTCGCTTTCGTGCGTTGTCCTCAGAGGCTCAGCTTGCTTTTGAAAGGTACTGCAGTTCATTTCGCCTCGGAGCAATGCTCCATACTCGCAGTGACCATTCATCCGTAGACCACTACAATGCAGCCTTAAGACAATAAGGCCGAGCTTCGTTCCACAGGTCTTCTGCATATTGAGCGGTTCAAACCTACCAGCCGTCAGCTCGGTGCCCGCTCCCTGATATCAATGCCCCGTGCAAGAACCGTCCGTTTATTAATGGTCTGCCACAGCTCTGACCGTGTATCAAAACTGTCGATATTGCATCTTGAACCGAAGTTGTCATCATTTGATTTCGCATAGTATGTTGCTCTACAATGTCCTTCATAACCTGCAAGCTCGCATTCGAATAGACTCAGACGGCAGCGACACCCGTCTTACGAAGCCATTGGTGCCAATTGTTCGGTTCAAAATTTTGAGCGTAACCAAGGCCTTTGCTTTGTCGTTGTTTCGGCTCTCCATATTGTGAGCGTGCATCGGACGCATAAGACACGGTCTCGTACTGACGCCTCCTTCTGAACAACTGACGTTTGACTGACAAGGATCTGGACTACGAGGCTACGACTGCTTACGAGGGTGCAGAGCTTCTCAACGAGCCTTTTTTGACAGATCACGCAGTACTACTACGCCACAAGCTTCCGGGACCGTCTTCCCGCCGCGTTTAAATACACAGTCCTCGCAGATTATGCCATTGCCACTTTTCTTCCCTTTCCTACCTGTATAAAACTACTCCTTCTGCCAGCGAACGATCAGAAATGTTTCCCCAACCACACGCTCTTTTGGCATTGGCGCTCTTTTTCCGCCCGTTCTTTGTCTCTCAGACAGAAGCCAAGTCCTTAACACCGAGCGGGAACCAGTATTACTGCTGCCAGGCGTTGTGGACTGTCGGGTTTCTTCCCTTTTCTTGGGTTTCCAATTGACTGACGATCGCGCGTCTAGGAAGACCAGAAAATTTTCGGACAGGAATGTGTGCAGCATTCTTGTGACAGTGTACATGAGTTATGCTGCAACAGTATTGTCGAGGTATGTAACAGTCTTTTTCTCATTTTATACGCGTCGCTGATGAGCACATTGAAGAACAACACCGTGACAAGTTGCACTCCATACGATCCCACTGCTCCGTGCAAGCATTAACCTCCATTCCCATTCCGTCCACCACCTATTACACCGGAAGCGAATACGATTCATCTTCGCTTTAACATTCCCGCCTTCTTCATCCACTAATCAGAAGAAGCGCGGTGACCACGGATTTCGTATTGAAATCCCAGGCCCCCGAACGTTGTGTCATAACGCAGCGGTAACCCGTGGCGGTTGTAGAAAGCTGAGATAAATACGGACCATGTACATTAGCATGAAAAGGAGGCGTACATATTAAGGGCTTCGTTATATTACGGCTTTGTGTCGTTCGCAGGCTATTTTCCTTCTGGGGTGGCTTTGGGGAAAGCCATAGATTTTACTAGTGTCATAAGGAAAATATCTGTTGCCATATGAAGGGCGCATTGTAATATTGATATCAATTACTTCTGATAATACCATCCGCCTGATGGTTTTATGAAGTCAGCGGCCCGCTGCAGTTTATCTGATTTTTCTACAGTCCATAAGTACGTTTCTCAAGCTGAGTCTCAGGTTCATCCATTACAGAAGCTTCCCGCATCTTATGGCCACCAAGTCACCGAATATCCATCAGAGTAAGATCCTCTGTTATTCCTACATTTAGTAATATATCTTTCAACCTTCGCTGTCTCTTCCATTTTCAGCAACCGAGTCGTCCACCCTATGCCAATTCAAAGCGTGAGATGATGGTGCATGCCGTTTCAATGTGCTTGGCGCCCAACTTTGAATTAACGTAGCACCATCTGCGAAGTAATGTCGATCTAGGCCAAGGTCAAAGCACCTGTTGAAAGTAATCATCGATTGGACATTCCAATCATTGGCAGTCTCCAGGTGCTACCGTAGGTTGACCTGCCTGGCAAAACATGGTTCGACGTGACGATCTCCCTTCTACGGAATATTACCCTTTGATGCCTGCAAGCAGTCATTGACTTGGTGCGAAGGGCCTTTGACTTATACTAGCTGCCTATGAGAAACTTCAAACCAAGGTAACAATAGCGGTGAGGAATTTGAAGCAGCACAATCCTGAGTGTAGTAAATGGGTAAATAAAGAAGGATCCATGGTCGGCGCTAGACGCTACATAGACAGTGTGAGTCAAACTCGCAAATCTCGTAAGTAGATCTGTAGAGCCAAACAAAGCACTGTACCATCTATAACGTAAAGATCAGAATGGAAATGTAGACTAGCAACCAGGGCAATTCGCCACACCGATGAAAACGTCCTTGATGATCTTGACTGAAATCTAATGGCACGAATCATTCGCTACGGACCCCATCATGATAAATGAGATGGGTGTTCATGTAAACCCAGGTCAATGCCCTAGAAACACGGAGTTCCTCCAGGATGGCATCAAGCAGAACAAGTTTGGATTCGACCCGTCTATGTAGCCTTTCAGGATACCGACGCTCACGGCAAAAGATAATCAATTGTCGCAATTACGTCTTTTGGATAGTGAACAAGTCTATACTGCAACTGGTCCTTCTTTTGTAAATACGAAACGATATTTCTGATCATTGCGTCGTAATCGTAGTAACCCATCTGCGCTTTCTCCTAAGGTTATAAGATCTGATCCCTCTTTGTTAAAAGGCGCTTGAAATTCGAAGAAACCATCCGGAAATACCGTGTCATAACATAGGAGATGAACGATTCCATGAGCGCATCATGCCAAGGTGAAAAAGCATGCAATGCATCTTGACTAGGACCTTTCTCATTAGCCCACGAGTCGTGTTTCGCCGGACCCCAAGCGTTGCTCGAGTGGAGAGCGGAAAAGCAGGATATATATACATAACCGCTAATATATAAGTAATAAAGTTCCATGCAATGAAATAAAAACCTCGACCAACCCATACCCGGCATCACTTGATTAGCTTGAAACCACTTCTACTCAAAAAGGGTCCCGCCAAAGACCTCGCGAGTAGCAGAAAAGGATTAAGAGTTGCCATTGATCACATAAAATACAACCGGCATCTTGATCGAATTCAGACGTACATATGACAAATTTAACTGTACCTCTATGTGGGATATTTATGCTGGGGCCGGGGCTGAGGCTGGGACTTCAGCTTAAGGAGATTATCAGTCGGTTCGCATATAGAGGGAAGCCTACCCTTAGCCTCCGCAGACGACGAGCCCTCAGTAGCTGTAGGTGCAGCTTCAACTGCTTTATTGATGAGCTCCTATAGGAGCATAATAACAGTAACGATTCCCCAAGAGGAAACGATGACTCATACAAGAAGGTTCTTGGGAATGGCACCCAGCGATGTCCCTAGCTTTTTTTCATCCTTGAACGCAATGAAAGTAGGCATCTGCCAGCCGGGGTAAGAAGTAGATCAACGACTACACAAGAGTCTTACTGAAGATACTTGGAGTTCATCCAGGATATCGGGTTGGTCGTCGCCGTCGACAGTGTAGAAGTAAACGCTAGCGAATTCAGGCTTTTCTGAAAGTTTCTTGAAGACAGGTCCAATCATCTTGCATAGGCTATACCATGTTGCCCAGAAGTCAATAACAACTGGCTTGGAACCGTCGACCTGGACGGATTAACGTTGCAGATGAATAGATCCACCGTATGCACGATCTTCTTGAATTTCTGGAGAGAAATGATTTCCTGGCGAGCCATTGCGATGGTGATGGTGATAAATGGAAAAGCAGACCATCATCATCATCATGGTGGCTTGGTAAGCAATACTTACGGTCATGTTGAATGACTAATCGATGAGCAAATCGGTCTGATTTTCTAAATCCAACTAAGTGTCGTGTTGCCCGCTGATGTTCAGAGGATCATACATATCCGTAAATACTATGAAAATCTTAATCTATGGTTTGCATCCACTGGTTCTACATTGTTGTTGGAATTTAGGTGCTGATGATTCGGAAGGAGGCATATTGGACTCGAGAGGAAGGTATATTCCATCATACAGAGTAGGGACAGTGGGGGTTCCAAGTCAAGTCGATAGGTACGAAAATATCAAAGTATAAGGTAAGCAGTAAATATATATAAATAGAATGTGACATTAAAGCTGTGAAAACCAAATCTCAACAATTATGTGCCTAATGAACATTCAGGCTTAAGGATGAAAGGCATGCCTTTTCTTGCACCAGGCAGAGGCTGCCTAGAATGCTTGGGAATGTTGGCCTGGCACAGCTGATAGGGTGGTTGGTTCACCTTGAAAGGCCTGAAAAAATTTTATGAGAATCCCTATTTTTTGCTATAATGACAACATATCTATATTAAATTATGTACTATTAGTAACAAATATTAATTTAGGCACCAGATATCCAAATTAGGGTATTAGGTTCAAGTTTGAAATAGGCCTTGCCACTTGTCTTTAACACAATCATAAATGAAGTGTTTGACTTTCAGGTAACCTTTACTTATAAACTTCAAGTTTCAATGATTTTCTCATGGTCTCCCAGAATATTCACATAGATACAGTCAAGAATACTGCTCTCTGTCCAAGATGTGGGACTACAGTGCATCTTGGAACAGCTGGGATCCAGAATATGACTAAAACCCATTGGAAAATGGCAACCTGTGATTCTGCACTGATTAAAAACACAGCCAGCAAAAAACTCAAAGCCAGCAACAAGAAAAGCCAAAATTTTATGAATTCTTGGTTGGTCCCAAAGTGTCCTTCAACAGCTTCTGCAGTTACAGCATCCAAACCATTGCATGGCAAAGGCTTAAATACTTAGTCATGAAATTTATGTCATATATTGCATCATTGTCCATCATGTGGTTGGGTGGGTACCCCTTTGATGCCTGAGAATAAAATTCCAACACATGTACAAAATTAAATTTGGTGAGAGGCTAGATAGTTGAGCAGTCTGGCTCTGGTCTTTGGGTGAACTGAAGATGCTGAGTCTGCAAGAGCAGGGTTCAAACCCAGCAGTTCCATTGGGAGGTTTAGTTGGTAGTGCTGAATAGTGAGTCTCACACTGTTCAGTCTTTGGACCATCCATGTGCAAATGCATTCCTACCCTGGTCCAGCAGGATGAAAATCCCTGCTCATCTAGCTGACAATTTGAGGCTAACTTTGTTTGTTGCCAATTGCCATTAAAGCTCCACCAAAAAAATAATTTGAGCACCCTTTGGCTGCCTTTTCAGTTTGCTTTTAAATTAACTTACATGCTAAATATATCACGTGGCCTAAAAAAAATTTTTTTTGATCTGACCTTCGGCAATCTCCGACTCTTTTCTGAACTCTTTCCACCACACCCCAAAATGCACTTGATGTACACTCTGGATGCGGAAGGAAACAGAGTTTATACTCTGAAAGTAAGCCCCACTATTCTCTATGTAGCGGAAGGCTGACTCTTCCACTTTAGAAAGTTACAGACACCGGGAAAATCACCAAGTCGGCTCACCCTGGTAACTACGAATACCCATGTTTCGTGCAATGACGAGCTCAAGCTTTCTTTAGCGAGGTTTTCGCCAGATGACAAGTTCTCAAGGCACCGCGTCACCATTAAAAAGCGTTATGGTGTACTTTTGACACAACTACCAGCGAAGCCTTTGTAGGGTCGCCTAATGAACTGGCTGGACATTTGTTTGTATTGAACTTCCGTTCGTTGATCTCTGGGAGAAGCATAGGCAGGCTGTAGAGTGGGCGCACCAAGAGGGCACGTGTCGAGACTCGTACATAGGCCCACAATGATGATCCTGTCATTGTTATAGCGCTAGGTTGGGGACAAGATATATATACAATGATAAGGATTGTGATACACTTTTTACTGTTTGAGATTTGGTTGTGAGTGTACAGATGGTAGAAATAGCGATATGTACTTTTTGGCCAGTGGCAGCAAGAAATACGGAGCGAAAGTGTAACTGATGTGATGATCTATGATGGAAATATTAGTGAGACGCCAACGGGGAAGATAGAAACACACTTATGATAGGGGTGATAGTATAAATGCGTCAACTCAGAGGAGATTGGCGCGTTCCAAAATGTGCGAGAGAACAGCAAAAACCTTTTAAAATGTGAGCCATGCACAGGGAAGGCGAAATGTGAACACACAATAAGGACAATGGGCACCCATTTCCAACTTCTGCCACCTTCAAACTTTTTCTCTCGAGTCTCATCTTCGCGTACCTAGAAGGTTGAACAAAATTGGCCAAAAAGCGCCCCCCCGGGACTAAAGGCATACTTACCATAGCAGCTGCAGCCACTGAGGGAATCAGTTCGGAATCTTGGCGCTAGAAAGAGGGCTAGCCGTAAGTGAAAATTTGGCTAGATAATAAAGGGAAACCGACCGGTAGGAGGACGACGACGACGAGTGGAGGACTGTACCTAGGATATGGGTGAAAGCGACGCATATGGGCACGCCTGTAGGCTGGAGCCCTAAGCTCAGACGCCTGACGGTCAAAGTGCCTTGCTGTATAAGGTGGAGGGGGGAAATTGTCGTTCATTATGGTGATGGGAAGGAAAAAAAGGCGAGTGAAAGCCTCCCTCTCGCTTCGAACCCTTAAACAAGGAAACCGAGGTCTGAATTTGGTTATCCAAATACGCTTTTTGCAGTGGGAACTTTGTGAAGCATACGCAAACAAGATGCAGGGAAGTCCACCATCGAGTATTTCCTATTCCTGGAATCGGTGAGTCCGGCGGATCCTCTGCAAAATTTTTGAAGTGTTGAGAGAGAATCGTATCAGTCCAGGTCTAAGGTGCAAGTCTGTCGTTATTGGCGCCTTCTCTTTGTTGGTCATATTCTCGCAATTGCGGTCGATGCTCGAACATCCAGACTTGCGGCGGGTCCTGGACTGTCAGCCTGATTAGCGATCTACGCTCTTCTTGGACTGGATTCCGATTCTCGTCGATCTGGTGGCCTATTCCTTGATCTACGCGGCCTTTTGGAGCCTATGCTCAGATTCTTGCGACTCGCGAGATTTATATGGGCATTCTAAGATCATGTGATCACGTCATACCGCGCCCTTAAAAAGTTAAAATTTAAATTGTCAGGAAATGACTCAGTATGTTTTGTCCATATCGCTCGCGAGTGAAATCAAAGCTGATGACTGCCAAGGCCCAGCGGTACCCTGAAGAGATATCGGAACAAGCAAGACAGATTGTTTCTTCAAAAGATCCAGGATTCGAATATCACCGCGTCACGTCTGAAACCATTCTTGAGGACCTCGATCGGCGAATAGAAGAATCTGCGAGGACAAAATACCAGTGTCAATCAAATATCAAGAAGACTCTACAAGTGAAAAAGAGTGAGCTCACTGTGGAACTGTGTCCTACATGCTCTCAGCTGGCCATGAACGAAGACTCGTCAGATTATTGTTGCTCCTATGGAAGACTCGAATAAAACGTCTCCAAGTCATGGTTGTGGCCTTTTCCGAATGTGGAACGACATTTTCGATAGGTTGCAAGGGCAGCACGGCCCTCGAGCTTGTAACTGCCCCGTTACCAGAAGTCTTCCTGGACAAGAAGAGCCTTTTCACTCCAGTTAGATCCTCAAAATGCCCAAGTTCGACCTAGGAAACCGAGTGAAGACGTCCGGTAGGTTTGCAACCTGAGTAGCGAATCCTGCATCCCAATGTTTGATGCAAAAAGCCGATATCGAGCAAAAGATAGTGAAACACTGCAATCCCCATCAGCAGGAAAGGTGCCAGAGATCATTCAGCAATAGGCGATGATGAACGTCGAGAAGAAAGCCAGAATCGAGTGGCTGCACCTATCAACGTCAAATATATAAATCGAATTTCAACTCTCACTCCTTACCCCAAATTTTTTGCGTGGCCGTCGCTGGCCTGCTATCTCTCGCCTTCATTACGCCAATCAATAGCAATTCTAACAATTCTTATTCGTCGCAAAGAGGACAGAAATCGCAGAATTTGTGCAATTAACAATGGGATTTTTTTGGACCGTGGAAAGTGCTTGATAAGTCTTCCTTTTTGTAGTCCAGGTATCTCTGGTGACGTTGCTAAGTGTCCTTGACGCAGACTTTCCAGCCAAAAAGATTGAAGATAGACGATCTTCTCCGCCGAGGTTCCCCACTGTGACAGAAATTCAATCGCTCGTCTTTCACCCATCCTTCTCTCGTTTTTCGTCAACCGTAACCTCCTTGCTCTTCCCTCCCAAGCATGCTCAATCCGGATTTAATTTGGCGACATCACTCTACAAAAGCAAACCTGTCGATTTTTTAAGAATCTGACATGTACAGGCAGTCGTTGTCGCATCGACATGCCACTGGGTCTCCAGGACTCGTCGTTCGGTATAGGAGCTGATTTACACCGTTGGATCTGTCTAGAGCTAATTCTGGATGCAGCGGTGTCGACGCCGTTGCATATGGCCTGTAAAAAGTCTGTTTGTATTCATCCTTTTTCACCCTCAATCACACCTGTTGGCAACAGTTTCGTTCGCGGACCAATCATCTTTTCCGTCTCCAGCTAAACAGATGCAAAGGCATTCCTAACGATACTGGTGGTGGACGAGGATTGTCGTTGATGGTCGTATGCTATTCCGATTGATGGGGATCAAACATCGTTGTCCATGATTTACCTTCAGAGAAGTCTCTCGGTACGTTATGCAGATGACTACCAAATTCTTGCAATTCTTGATGTGTTGCCTTAGCCGCCTGCTTGCCAGCTTTTATCGTCCTAAAGACTGCTATTCGAATTATCCGTAATTGCTATTGTATGCTCTGATGGAAGTTTCGAATCAGGCAACTGAATTTTAGGCATATGTTAAAGAGGGTTTCAAGCCTAGGAGCAGATTGCGGTCAATCACGACTGACCATTGTCCACGGCTCATTTGCATCTCCACAGGTCGTAGGCGCCTACCTGTGCTTTCAGGTTTGTTGGAATCCACCTCGACACGGACATCCCTCAGGTCCAAGGAAGTAGATCTACCTGGTGAACGATTGCGCCACACCAACGATGCCCCATTGATGTTATACACAATCTGCACCCTCTGTAGTGACGGATATGTTCGCATGAGTGAAGGGTACAGGTATACAAACGCTCTGGTGACTTTACGTATCTGTTGTACAGGAGTGTTCCACGTCAAGTATGGATCCCCAATATGCACACCAAATTGCAAGGTCTGGATACCACAGTGCTCTTCTCCATTCAGAAGTGCGAGCCAATCCAGAGCAGAACATGTTGCTTGCTTGATGTTCAGCACTCGCAAAGAGGGGAACGAAATATGGATATGATGAAGTAATGCTGAAGCGAGCGGATTATCGGTGACTTTGACAGTCAAGGACTCAACATGGTCTTGGGCAGGTTGTTTTACTCTATCCAGTGATTTTTTTAGATTCTCTGGAGAGCACACAAAGGAGATATCGATCGTCTTCAATCGACGATCATTGGCGAATACTGGCAAACAAACGTGTGGTCCTCTGTAGGACTGAAGCTTCGGAACGATATGGCTGGGGAATGAACCTAAACCATGCTTCGGCACTGGTTTGTGGAATGGACGTAGGGACAATTTCTTCAGTTCGGGGCACCTATTTAGCGCGGTGACGAAGTTTCTATTCGACACGATACAGTCGATGGACACGTCGAGCTCTGATAAGTGCCAGAATGGCTTGGGATGCAGGATCATGGAAACGAGGATATCGTCCGTAGGCCCTGCAACAAGCTTTTTGAGATAGGGTGAATGGAGGAAGAGTGACAAGAACGACGGGTCGATATGAGACCCCCGCGGCGGCACTGAATTGTACAAGACAACCGTATCCAAAGGCATAGGGACCATGTCAGATATTCGCCCGCGGCGATAGCATGAGTCCAACCAGATAGACTTCAGTGAAAGAACCCTGAGCCCAATCATGCGCTTCGACGTAAGGTCAACTTGGTGGCAGACCAATTTTTCCAGTTTCGGAAAGTTGGGAAGAATATTAAAGATGGAATCGACAATGTCATCTATGGTGGCCCACTTACTCTCCCCGTCTCCAGGCCGAAAGCCGTGGGGTACTATGTAGCACTCTTCGATAACAGGTGCAATGTGGGGAAGGAGGAAGAACTCGGATTGTTTCATCCATCGCCGTCGGTGAAGATATATGAAGCCGCGATCGGCAAGGGATGTGTAGTATGGGTGTAGCACGAGCTTCCGGAAAAGTAGCGGCTGGAAAAGGGAACGAAAGATGCCAGATAAGAGCGTCATGGATTTAATATCCTCATGAGACAATTCTGCCAATATTTTCCTCCACAAAGTGACCGGAAGTCGGGAGACGACCGCGTCTGACCCAATGATGATGGGTATAGGTATGTCGAAGCTTGCTTTCGCACTGGAAGTGCCTCCTAGCATGATTGTACCACTTATCCGTACGTTCTGGTTCCATGCTAAGCCATCCGACGTCGACCGACATATGTTTTCCGTGCTAAACAAGAATCAAAATCAGTCCTGTTCATGTCACTTATAGATTTCCTCACGATCGCGAGTTGTACATGAAATTGAGCCTAGGGATGGTTATTAGCTACATTGATACGAAGGGAAGAAAACTTACGGTGAGGGATAGCGACGAAGAGCCTGGGGGCTGTGATTAAGTTCCGAGCAGGTCTTTAAGTGACATATGCCTTTTCAAAATCATGATGTATGATGGTTTCTCGAGCGTAATCAAATGCTGGTTCCAGCCAAGCATCCCCTTGTAACGAGTCGAGTCTGGTGTTAGCGTGATGGTGAAGCTATACCTTGTTGGATGCACGGCCAACCAAGAGCGGTGAGAGGTCGGTTGCAGGAGACCACCAGAGAAAATGACATGATGCATGCGTGTTGGGAGGAATCATTAGATGATGTGATGGAAGTAGAAGCCCAAGCTTTCAATAGATCCCTGTGAAATTAAATTATGAATTGTGACAAGATCTGATATACAAGTGGTAGGAATATAGGTTAAATAACGGGAGTCGAGGATAAACAAAAGCCGTGGATCAACGGTGACTGCTCCAACCACCCTCCTGTATCATCTGGGCTCGTTGAGGATTCATACCAGTGGGAAGAGCGGCAGGTTGAGGAGGCGGGAAACCACCCGGACGATGAGAGGGTGTTTGGTACCCATAGGGCATCTGCGGAGGAGGTCCATTGGTGCCGTATCGAGGACCAGGAGTAGCGCCTCCGTATGGATTCGGCGTCCTTGCAGGCTGTCGAATGGATGCATGTCCCGGAGTAGCTTGTCCCGTGCGGGCAGGAGTTCGGATGCCTGCACCAAACGGTGTCCGACCTCCAGTGTTCGCCAGATTTTGAGATTCATGGAGATGCCTGATGGAAGCTTAAAATTGGAAAGTATAATGACGATTAAAATGTTTACTTACCGTACTTTGAAAGCATCACAGAGTTCGGGCACTCCAACAGCTGCGGCCTCGAACAAATAGTATGCTTCCGGGGTTACGCGTACCGGCTAGGATGGAAGCGATCAGCTTCAGAGAATCGATTGACTTGGGACCAGCGTACCCATGTTTGCACAGCCGATTGTTTGTTGGCGAGAAAACAGAGACTGAAGTGTCCAGGCCTTTTCCGATTGAGTGTAAACCCGTACATACTTTTTGCGGGATTAGCCGCCAGCTGCTGCTTCAAAAAGAGATCTGTAGAGCAATTGTGTCAGCACTGGTTTCGACGATGCTGTGAGTAACTTACGAAGCTCATCTTCTGAACCTTGCTTAAAGCGATCATGGGCCATCAACTCCTCAACGCGACGAGCCATCGCTTGCACATGGTTGACAATTAGTTCATCCAAATCAGCGTATCGGTGAGATGCGTCTACAATGAGCTGACTACCGATTGTTTGGCCGGTGGGATCTGCATTGGGCTCCGTGACGTCTGTTGTCGATGTCAGAAGATGAAACATGATCTGTCGCAAATTGACACTCACCGATATGCTGATAAAGTTTATCATCGACCTTCCATGTAACAGCAAGATGGTTGGCGCCTTTGGATGAAGGACGAATGACCACATCGCCACGTTGTTGCTTGTCGAGATAATTCTCTGCTTGTGCGGTATTGAAATTGTGGAAGTTGGGATGTTTGATAACCCGCCGATTTTTAGCACCTTCCGCCCGTTTCTTCCGAGCGAGTACTTCTTGGTCTTTTTCGTGCCGTTGGTGATCCCAATGTTCATCAGGTCGTACACGACGAAACGCGCTGTCACCTCCACCAACATCAGACTGTCGAGTCGACAGCTCTACCATGAACTGATCGGTCTCTAGACTGAGCTTCACTTCTATCACAACACCTGGTACGGCCATATTTGGAAGAAGGTGACCTCCATTGTCCATCATAAATTCGGGCTGGACGATACCCTCAATACCAGAATCCAAGCGAACATGAGCGAGGTTGGTCTTGACACGTTGCACGAGAACAGAGACGATCAGACCTACACGCAGCGTCCGATGAGTTTCTCCACTCAGCATTGTGAGCACGTCCCACGGCTCGAGAACAGGCCAGCGGTTACGCTGCTCCGCGAAGGGCTTTAAGAGCTCTTCACGAATGACGTTGAGTGTATGTCGTTTTAGCTCCTGGTTGGCATTGAAAAGACTGACAGCAAACTCGTCAAGGTTAAGCTCCGAAAGTTTTTTCTCGTTGTCTGGATCGCGCATGATCATTGTCACAACATGTGATGGGTGTTCATCATGTATGTCTTCTTCGTCCAGTTCCAAGGCGTCTGTGGCCATCTTTCGAGCCAATTCGTAGTCCTCCGGATGTATGCGAGTATCGTCCAATGGATCTGGGGCATTGTCATCGTCGTGACGGTTTCTCATGGACTTCGATTCTTGCTCTTGATGTATACGGAGGAAGCCCGCAGCATTCAAGAAGATCTTGGTTGTTAAAAGTCCTCCTTTGATGAACTGATTACGATTGACCAGATTACCACCCTAGGATGTGTCTTTATGAGCGGACTGGATTTGAACTGCCTTCGGTAGTGACATACCTGCGAAGCAATTTTCTGGATAAGGACCTGTGCCTTCCGAGGGCCGAGACCGCAGACGAAGGGTAACAATAGTCCGTAGTAACTATCAGCCGCTGCTCGATTGATATCTACGCCGACTTTGTTAGTTACATCAACCAAAGTCCGCTCCAGCGCCATTAGAAGTTTCTCTCGGGGAACCTGGTCTAAACGTCAGAGAGACGCAAAGAGAATTTGACAAGCACTCACCAGATGCTGATCATCCTCGTCAAAAGTCACGGCAGCTATATCAGAACCCAAAGCAGCGTACTCGTTCAAAGGGTTCTGAGCATATCGGGCCATACCTACACAATACCTGGCAGTTTGTGATAGGGCATTGAACTCTTCCGCAGCACGAGGGCTATGCTGATATATTCGAGCAGTCTCGTCGCGAATGTAGATGACAGGAATATCAAAATCCGGGTCTTGCTCTGCTCCTTCAACTGGTCCAGGTCCATGCTTGAGAATTTCCTTGACACGATACGATAACTTTGCAGTGGCCATAGTAAACCCGCCGATGACAATAACGTCCGGTTTACGACGTTTTATAAGGTCGAAGAATTCATCCTTCTGCTCTTGGTCGAACAGATTGTCAATCTTTGTACTCTCACGCATGCGACCAGCTTCATCCATGAAGACGACGGAGATAGGATCCCTCTGAGGATCACCTTTACCCCAGGAAAGGGCCAAGATGGATGCAGTGTCACCGAGGCTCATCTTGGGCGTGAAGTATGGTGCAACGTCAAGACGCTATATACGTATAAGTATGAGGGGACACATAATGAAATTTGTGATTCCCACCTTCCTGAGTCCTGCAGCACAGCCAGCCGCCAGGAAATCTTCGACCTCATCCCGCAAGTACTCCCGCATCCATTTGATGCCGGCTGGTATCAGATGCTGGGCGAGCACTTCTTGAACAATTCGGGCACGTTCCTCGTTCCAAGCCTTTGCCGATTCACTGAAACTATCAGACGCAAATGCATCATTTAGTCTTCGCTCAAAAGCCGAATACGCATTCACGGGAAGGAAGATGGAGATAGTCACTAAGTGAGCATTTTCGGCAGCAATCATGTGGAGAAACTGCGAAGACATCGTCATTTCACGGCCAGATTTGTTGAGTAAATATTTGAAGTTCTGTAAATTTATCGTCAGAATAGGCCCCTAGATGAGAAAAAGATGCCCACAAAGTATGGGTGGTGTTCATCTATCTTCGTCTTGCCTCGCTCGTTAGGAAGCACCGAAACCTGGCCATCCTCTTTGAAAGCCTGGCGGACATGATTCCGTAGCAGAGGATCTTTGCCCAACTCAGTGGCGATGATCATGCGTGCCTGCCGAAGTAATTCTTCGGCTGGAAGGGCTCTTGCAGGGTCCGGATCAGCAAATCTTTCAGCATATACCAAAGGATTAAGGTCCTGGTCTTCAATGAAATGCACGTGATTCATTGCCACAAAATTCAGGACCACCTCGTGCGGTTGAATGCCAAATCCCTGTTCATGTCAGTCAGCGGCGCTGGACAAGAGGCTAGGAACGCACTTGGGCCAGGCGAGAAACAATGCTCTTCTTGGTGACTTCGTAAATCGATACGCGACTAGGCATTTTATGTTTCTTAGTGTCGGTCTCTTCGTCATCATGGAAATGAAATGTTTCGTCGGGCTTCTTGTTCTTGTACTTCATATTCAGCCACTCGGTAGCATCAGCTACTACTTCGATACCATCTATCTGTGGCAAGACTTCTTCCTCAAAGTACTTGTCGCTCACGTGGAGCCGCTCGTAAGCAGCCGTCAGCGTGTTTCGACGTTCGACAAGGGATCGATATTTCTGGCCAAGGGAGTAAATCTTCCACAGTTCTGACAAGCTGAGAAGCTCGAAACGTGCTCGAACGTCGTTGACATCGAAATAAGATATGTGATCGCGTTTATGGGTCCAAATATAGGGAACTTCGTACTCCTCAATGAAGAGCTGCCTGAGCGCGAAAGTGACGGCTAACACCAGTGCTCCTTTCAAGTCTTGATGTTTTCCAAGAGGACTGAAGAACTCTAGGGTCTTTCGGTGAGACAGCCGTTGACTAACCCATAAGGCAGCGCCATTCATGTCGTCGGGAGTCAGAGATGTATGCAGAGATAGAGATGAGTTCGGAGAAATGGATGATGTCGCCAGTTGCATTCGCTCGGGTATGTCCCGAGCGCGTATCAGATCATCATCTTCGGTCAACATTCGAGCTCGGATGTCAGTTGGCTCAAAGACCTGAAATAATGGTTAGGAGCTCCAACAGCCATGGAGAAGCAAAATAAACATACATCTTGGTACCTAATATCAGGTTTGGTTTGCTCTTCGTCATATTCATACTCGTCATCGGCTGCTAAAGCCCAGTCATAATCATGACCATCGCCAAACACATCATGAATCTCCTCCCATGCACTAGAAATAGATTAGAAAGGAAAGATACCAGAGGGAGATGGTCGTACTTCGCATCGATTCCAGCTAACTCTGGCCGTATTTCACGGGCTTTTTTGCGGCGCTCCAATTCCTGCCTCTTTCTTTCCTTTCTCCGCTCTTCACGAGCCTGCTCATCCATGGCACCACCTTCGTCTTCATCTTCATATTCGATGAAGTCATCCATATCCCCGTCTGCATCCTCGTCGTCTTCCTCTCCTCGTCGATCGTCATCCCATATTTTGTGAATATCTTGAATCCGAGGCAGTTCGTCATCGTCATCTAAGTCATCGTCGGAAGACTCGACCACTGCACGGCGTGAAGACGACGCGGCTGGAGGTGAGTCTGATCCATGTCTAACGAGACGCTTGAGACGATTTCTCTTGAATGAGGTGCCTGTATTTTCTTCGAGTAAATCCAGGTCATCATCTTCTAGCATTTCTTCTTCCTCTGTTACGAGAGTTAAAAATCTCCGGCATACATGTGTCCGAAATGCTTGCCTCGATGCCTGTGATGCCTCTTTCGACGTTTCTTTCTTCGCCGCCTGTCCTCTTCTTCGTCATCAGAGTCAACAATGAATCCCTGCTTTATCTTCTTCTCCTCCTCGGGGTCGTCTTCATCTTCTTCGGAGCTATCATCTGAGGCTCCAGGCATTATTACATCACCTTCACCTTCGTCATCGTCGCCGTGCTCGAAACCGTTCATGGGAACATCCTCATCGGGGAATGCCACCTCATTGGCATCGTCTGGTACAGGCGAAGACATGGTGGTACAGGTTCAAATTGAGACCGCTGTCGAGAAAACAACTGAACAAGGGGCAAGAATCTGTTTGTAGCATTATGTCAGCGTAAGTTTGCTTGTTGTGACATGTTTGTGACAGAGGCCTTGACAAGATGAGCACCGACGTCGATGAACAGGTCGCGTTCATGCGCCTTGCGCTGGCGGAGGCAGAAAAATGTCAGGCGTCTCCTACAGCGTTTTGCGTGGGCTGCGTTCTAGTACTGAGATGGCCTGATAATGGCACCCCTGCCGTTGTCTCTACAGGTTATTCTAGGGAACTCGAAGGAAATACACACGCTGAAGCCAACGCCCTTACAAAGCTACACTCTCTCCCACAGGATAAGCTTTGCCATATATTTTCCGCATCCTCTGTACCATTTTCACTCGACATCGGTGAAATCTTGGCTCGTCTCGACGTATATACAACCATGGAGCCCTGCTCCATCCGAACATCCGGGCTGGCGCCCTGTGCAGATGCTTTGATAGCCGCCAAGATCAAGCGGTGTTTTATCGGTGTAGGGGAGCCCGCCGATTTTGTCACCTGTGAAGGTGCACAGAAGCTAAAGGATGCTGGCATAGAGGTTGTGTGGGTAGAAGGCTTGGAGGAAGAAAGTCTTCGAGTTGCTCGTCGCGGCCATTAATACTCTCGCTTCATTCCTTCGCTCGCTGAATTACCGTTTTACGGATTACTTTTCCTGGAAAGGGCTTAGTGTGGTACATGTGTAAAGGGTCCTAGTCTTCCGTCCATTGGTTTCCGGTATTGATCACTTTGGTATAGCCATGAAGAATATCATACAATTGTATTGGGAGCCGACTATAGCCTTTCAACAGACGCGCTTTCGGCCGTGTCTCGCTTCACGGCTTGATTCGCCTGACCGGGTGAAAGTAATGCACCCTACAAATCGACTCCCATCAAGTGCATGAATTATATCCGGAGAACGACACGAGAAAGGAATGCCGGCATTCAACTGGCTCCTACGTGTCAAGTAAGAAACATCATGTCGGGTTGAATCTGTCAACGGCGGTCAATGTCGTATCAGTCTGAAGTCTTGGACTTCGGCAAGCTCTAGGCATTAGTCACGTAGGCGCCGACTAGTTCTGAACACACTGACAGAGGTACGAATAACTCCAAGTGAGCCAGGAGACCCGTCCAAGCGTTTTTCATCCTGAATGATCGGCTATGTTCCTTACCTCTGGACCAGGAGGAGATGTATCAACAGCGATGGACAATATTACCGCTTGGACCCTGATCGGGTGTGTAATTATACGCAGGCTAGACCCGTGTAACTGATGCAACATAGGACATAACGAGGAGGTGGGAAAGATTTTTGATCACGAGATTATCTGATAAGATTACATTTGATTTGACGCAGCATGGTAGACTATCAGATAACTGGTTATCAGATAAGGAATGCTACTTTGGTCACAATGATCAGTGTGGTTCGCAAACAACACTCCTTCTGCCTCTCTGCCGGACGAATTCTACCATTTGGAGCCTAACCAGTGGTTTTCATGACGAGCTTGACCCTTTTACTTCCTGATCTAGATCTTCATATTGGGAACAATGTTCCGGTTCCTTTCGAAAAGTTTTTCAAGTCCAAATGGCATCCTCGGCAAATTTGACGTCTTTCTGTCGTGTTCAACCCGTTTGATTCCGTATAAAATAAACCCCATCTTGCTGGTACTCATACGTTGACCCACGACCATCTATCACAGGTATGCAGAGCCCCGACACGACTTTTGACCTCATTGGGCTTGGCTTCGGTCCCGCCAATATTGCGATTGGCGGAGCTCTAGTAGAGAGCTGGGCTGTCCATTGGGTATGTCCTGCATCTTATCTTATTCCAATATGCCCTCTAACACTCCCGAACCGGGAAATAGGATTCTAGTCATCAAGACTATCCTATCAAAAAGGTGCTCTTCCTCGAGAGGAATATAAAGTTTCAATGGCACCCTGGAATGCTCCTTCCAGATGCTCGTATGCAGATCAGGTATTTGCTTCTATACTCAATGAAGCAACCCTTTTCTCACCGGCTTTGATGTTCCGGCCAGCTTCATGAAAGATCTCGCTACTTTGCGTTCGCCGCAATCTCCTATCACTTTCCTATCATACCTTCACAGCCAGAACCGTCTGATCAAATTTATTAATCGAGGCTCTACTATCCCCACACGAAGGGAATATGCAGATTATCTGTCATGGGCTGCCCGCTACGTCCAAGATCATGGTATCCCCGTCTTGTTTGGTACAGAGGTGGTCGGCGTCGATTCTACTTCTGATGGTCTTCTTGTTATTCACACCAAAAGTGTCGCCAATGACGATGTCGCATCGTATACAACTCGTGAGCCTTTCTTGAACCGTACAGACGAATAATGATTCTGATCTGTTTTGCGATATAGGCAACCTGATAATCTCACCTGGTGGAACCGGTCGCATCCCAGCACCTCTCGCCCCACTCATTGAACACCCTCTAATTATCCATAGCTCGACTTATTTGATGTCTGTTGACTCTATTATCGCCTCCGTTGCTGCAAAGGGCAAAGCAAGTCTTCGTATCGCTGTCATCGGCGCGGGCCAATCCGCCGGCGAGATAACTCTCAACTTACGGGAGAGACTGAGGAGCATCCCTGTACCGGCTGGGAGACACCAGATTGATATGATCATCCGCAAGGGCGCCTTGAGGCCCAGCGATGATACCCCGTTCGCTAACGAAATTTTTGACCCACAGGGTATGTCTATCTCTTATAAAATGGAATGCTGATGTTAATTGTGTGCTCTCCAGCTACTGACGCATGGTTTTCTCACCCATCGACCGCAGCTCGTGCTACACAGCTTCAAGAATTCAGGAGCACGAATTACAGCGTGATCAATTCTCTCACCCTAGATGCAGTAAAGACATCCGAGTTTAAATTGCAGCCGCTTTCTGATTTATACATAACAGCTTTACGAAGTCATCTATAGTCAAAAGGTGGACAGTGACATCGCGCGCAGAACCAACGGTCCATCTTCTTCTATCCCTTTGGTTCACATTCGACCCTATTCCTGCATCGTTGCTGCCCATGCACCCGAAGTCGATGGTGACCCGGATTTCACGTTCACCATCCAACATGTTCTTTCTCGTGAGTTGGAGACGGAGAAGTATGACGCGGTCATCTGCGCTACAGGCTACCAACGAACGTCCTGGATAAATCTGTTAAAAAATTCCAGCGTAGGCAAGCACTTTGGCTTGTCCTCTGCATGCCAACCAGGTACTTGTCGCCTCATTCCGGATACCAAGAGGTCGCTCCAGGACAGTGAGTTGGATTCTCTTCTGCATGGTGGTGGAAGATCGGCCGAGTCATCCAATGGAAGTGCTGTGAGCACCCCACCTACGTCACCAACTCTCTCTGTGACCGAATTGGACCGTCATGATGACCACAAAATCTATATCAGCAGAGGATACCGCCTTATACCTACCAATGATGGAGGCCTGAAATCCAGGATTTATCTGCAGGGCGTTGAAGAAGCCACTCACGGATTGAGCGATTCTCTCCTCAGTGTCTTGGGGGTTCGTGCCGGAGAAGTTCTGGATGATCTTTGCAAGGAGGTCCGATTATGAATGATCGGCGCATCGTTTAATACCCCAAGGTTAGGTCTCTCAGACTTCGACATTGAAATAAAACCATTGCTACCCTTTCGGTTGATATGCACATTTTGCTTTTGAACTAGACTTCCTTTAAAGCGTTGTTGACAGCTGTGTGAACCGAGTGACCGAAAATTCGCGGCCACTTGAAGGATATATGATTAGTTCCGAGTCGCTGCACGGTGTACAGGAAAATGCAGAGGGAAAGGACTTCCAATTATTAAGATTCATATTATCATAACATCCACGTTGTTTAAGTCGAAGTTAACGAAGATTCAGGATTTGTTTCCCCGAGGAAGGAAATCCGCAGCATAGTATCCGTGGGGACTTAATAATGTTGCAAGCTTTTGATGCACTTCTACTTCAAAAGCCTCGAATGGGAACATCTCTCCGTCAACAGACAAAGCCCCTTTAGGTGAGAGTGGCTTCATTCTATAGGCATGCGCCTTAATGTAATGCAACTATGACCGGTGAGTTTTACGAAAGTGAGTGCGAAATGGAGAAACATACGCTGTCTTTCCAGAAGTGACCCCCCTTAGGCCCCTCAGCGAGGTCGTGGACGATTTCGCCTCTTGAGGACTGTCACAGAAGAATTACAATGGGGAGATAACTTTGGTGACGCATATTTCGTACCAGTGTCTGGGCGACTATGTCAATCAGACCATCATCTGGCAAAGAGGCGGGGAAGGCCATAAAGTCGCTGCACATTCCTTAGCCAAATAAGCTCGGTGATAGTTCAAAATACCTGCCGTCCAACAAAAGGTCCCTTGCCGGCGTATAAGTAGAGAAGTGGTTGATCGAAGGTGGTCCATCCTTCATCTGACTCATGAGTCGTCAAAGGCGGGAGTGCTGAGTCACCAGCTTCAGTCGCAGCAGGGATGGAACGTTGACTAGCAGACTTGTCATTTACACGTCTAGCGTAACATTCCTGTGCCATCTTATTCTTGTCCTCTTCGGCTGCTTTATAAGAAAATTGTACAGAACATGGTTTAAAAGTGACCACTGCGCATAATGACTGTCAAACGTCTGACGGCAGCATTTCAATGAAAATTGGCTTACGCCCACGAAAGAGGCCGTACACAAAACGTGTGTCACCCATCCATCGTAAATGTTCTGTCCCGAGATCCAGGTCCGCCATAAGACCCATGGCTTGAGACATGAAAGAAATTGAACGCTTTCCATTCTGTACGAATGAAAACACATCAACCTTCATTGGGAGACCTGAAAAGGGCTCAGAATAGCGCGATGCGGAGAGTCTTGTTGATCTTACCCTTGACAACATTCAATGCTGCGGCTACCACGTCGAAACCATCCTTCCGAACGTGGAGGATGAGATGGAACACTTTGGAAATAATAGAAAAGGTGATATTACCGCTAAGCCAAGTAGGTTTAAAGAAAGACCGTTTCCACTGCCCGTTGGGATAGGCGCAATTGGAATGGAAAATGCTTTCATAGGGTATGCATGGTGGGCAAAGCCATTCATGACTTCATGGATAAGACCATCACCAGAGACAGTGACGATAGCATCGCATTCCAGCGGAAGCACCTTGGCAATCTCATACGCATGATTACTGTGCGTCGTGTCTAGTCATTTAAACAAAATGGATAACCAAGTTAAAAGAATGTTAGACTTGGCTCACACTGCACGTCTAACGCACATCCACCTGCACGGAGGACGGGTTCGACAATTTTGGTGAAGATAGCAGCACCTTTGCGCTATCACGAAAAATAAGTTACAAGTCAAGAGTAGCAGTACGGGACACACAGTTCCGCCATGTGGGTTGACAAGGATTTTGAGCCGACGTCCTCGATTGACACCCGCATCTGTCAGGTCGTCAGTTGTCGTCGCAACATGACAAAGCCGAACCGAACGATGCACCTTTGAAAGCTGAGTTCAGCACCGTTTCAGCCCATTCCTTGACGGTGCTAGATTCGCTCTTCTTTGCGGTCCCTTCAAGACGGACTAGAGACAGGTAACCTTTGGTTTTCTTTTTCCACAGATATGAAACTTGGAGAGTTAGGGTATCTGGATGAAAGTCGGCTTGTATGAGCTGATAAAAGGGTATATCCTTAGGCTCTAGAGCAACTAAGGTGACGGAGACAGACAGACAAGCAGAAGACACGTACTGCCGCCGCCCTTCACAGTAAGTGAGGTATCCGAATAAGTGAGTGTGACAGGCTTTCCAGACGAAACGACATGGATGGTCAGTGCCTGCTCTCCCATCCTCCAGCAAAACAGACGTTGTAAACTGTCGACTAAGGGACGGATCCGGCTCCGGGTAATGTATTTACCGACGTTCGATTTACGAACACGTGTTGCTCAAACAGTAACTACGAATAATTATTATACATGGCGCAACTAGTCTCGTAAACCAGACTTAACGGCCCGTATGAAGGTAAGTCATTCAACCAATTTAGAACCGCAACAACTTTACTCGAGCTTGTTCAGGAATTATCGGACCATTGCCATACAGAAGAATCATCAACGTAGAGCACGTACAACAAGATTTTTTGACGCACAAACTCTAAATATTTGTCATGATGAACAAGAACTGGACTGAAAAGCCGAAGAGCAATTCCCACCGCCCATCCACATGACGCTGTTCCCATACGACTCGACTCGTCTATCTATCTTGAAAGACACGTATTGTGCTGACGAACAGGTATGACTATCGTTCACAACGTTGCCCAGAGTGGTTTTGGCTCCGGCACAAACGAACTCTACGATCGGTAAGCGTCACCGTTGCGTTCCATAACGATCCGGTCTCCTTGACTCCTACATTCAGCGCGCGGCCATCGTACCAATCCAACACCTTATCTGCGATAAGGGAGGCAGTAAAGGCTACCGCCCCGTTAAATGTTATTGAGTACGTACCCTTGCCCGAGTTTAGATGTCCTGAACTTATCCACGAACATAGAATTGGTGCCGGAACAGGTCTGTTCACCAAGTCGCTCCTCAAGCATCCAGATTTCTCCAGTGCAATCAAAGAATTGAGGGCCGTGGAACCTAGCGCTGGAATGCGCGAAGTTTTCGTCAAGACCGTTCAGGATGAACGTGTCTCTGCGAGGGAGGGAACATTTGATACCACTAATATTGAAGACGGCTGGGCCGATCTTGTTACGATTGCTCAGGCACGCGTTTGTCCCCAGGAGAGAGTTTCTCACTCAGATTAATGCAGGCATTTCATTGGTGTCCAGACTTTGATGCTGCCTCTGTCGAGTTTGCCAGGATCCTCAAGCCTGGTGGTGTTGTCGCCTTCATTTGGAACCTCGCCGATAAGTGAGTCTCTTATTCCTCTACGCAATCTGCATGTAACAGTTTAAATTAATAGAAAGGCTGCACGATGGGTCGCTCAACTGAGGGCCCAAACTGAACAGCACGAACCACTGGGCACTCCACAATTCCGTCAAGGCCTGTGGCGCAAGATTTTTGGCACGGATTCTTATAAGAGGTCCTTCGAACCTCCAGTAGAAAAAAGCTGGGCGTATAGCTTACCCTGCGACGTCCCTCTCGCGGTCGATAGAGCCACGACCACGAGCTACATTCAGAATTTGTCCGCCGATGTCAAGTCTAAAGTATTGAACGACGTCAAGGCCATTGTAGAGCGAGGCGATGATAAAGTCTGGATTGACGAGAGCCAAGGCATGTTCGAATATCCTTACCAGACTTTTTTGGTTATCGCGCAGAAGAAATAATAGGATCAAATGCATAGTAGTTTCCTTCGGGTTCGATTGAAAACGATAGGCAGGCAACTCATGAGACTTCCATCGTCGCTCATTGGACCGACAACACCAAAGCCGGATGATCGATTTCTGACATGAGGCCGAAGAGATGGAATAGCAGGCTACTACTAGCAACGTACAAGCTTGATAACCTCTTTTGTTAGACCTATCAGTCGACTCTGATTGCATAGAGCACCAGAGGTTTTCTTCAGCATTTGATGCTTATTCGACGATGTCCGTACAAAAGTTCACGACATCGATTTTAGGGCTGTGGTTTTCACATGATATTCCTCTCTTGATTGATGCCACCTAGGATGAATACATGTCGACACAAAACATGGCTATTGGCCCGTCTCCCAAGTCATATTGTCACCGTCTCTATACATGATTCAAAAGCTCTATAGTACCACTGCCCTCGCAGCCTTAGCTATTCATATCGATTATATGTCAGGTGCTGATAATCATTGAAAATGTTCTTCGGGAGGAAGAGGAGATAGCATACGGACTGAGATGATGGATACTCTTGCCGAAGATGGGTCATAGATCTTTTTGATCTGTATGGCTGCTGGCATTCGAGTATAATAGCCTCTTCATCCTCTTTGTCGCATATTTGTGCATAGGCCCCTACGAGTCATAGCTAATAGAATCGAAAAAATAGATGTACTAAGTTTTGTAATGACACTGTTACCCGTTCAACTGTGTATCGACAACTCGAGAAATAGAGAATTACGCTATGCTAAGATATTTGAAGTCTCTCAAACTTGCACCTCTTATAAGCATTAAAGATTCTAGTTCGCTAAATGTTTTCACTGTAGTTAGCAGGGTCATTCATGAGATAGGCCGAATTGAAATGGAACATCGAACCATAACCCAACCGATTGAAGTAATACTGAATGACATTATAAGATGTGAGGATATTCTCCGATCGATGAATCCTAGTACCATTAACCTCACCAATAGTATGTTCACCAAAGGTATGCATCGCAGACCATGCAAAAGCCACCCATTCAGGGTAATGAAATGGTGATGAGTTATATATATGGATCGAGCCCTCAGAATCGTACCTTGTCAGACGTGACTTTCTGGAGCCTTTACTGATTTTACGATGCAGTTGATGTAGACGGAATGAAAGCAGGGCAAGTGGACCCCCATATGTACGAATCAAGTGCTGGATGCAGTATTGGCCGGGGTAAGCAGAGATCGTCAATGGCAGGTTGATAATTCCCAGCACGCGCGCAGAGAGGGGAAAGAATATTTCTGACCAGGGAGAGGAAATGAGATGAGAGCAGCGTATACTTGAAAGGAGATCAGCCGGAAGAAAAGAATTCAAGGCGTAGGTGGTTAATCGGACCATAAAGCCGACTCTACCGTTCCCCGCATGACACCATGTTGGATTTTGCTTAAGAGGCAGCGTATCGCGCAATCTTCGCTATTCTTTCATCTGCGAAGAGGCATGGTTATCGTTCACAACGTTGCCCAGAGTGGTTTTGGCTCTGGCACAAACGAACTCTACGATCGGTAAGCGTCACCGTTGCGTTCCATAACGATCCGGTCTCCTTGACTCCTACATTCAGCGCCCGACCGTCGTATCAATCTAATGCCTTGTCAGCGATAAGGGAGGCAGTAAAGGCTACCGCCCCATTAAATGTCGTTGAGTACGTACGCCTTTCCTGAGTTTAGATGTCCTGAACTCATCCACGAACATAGAATTGGTGCCGGAACAGGTCTGTTCACCAAGTCGCTCCTCAAGCATCCAGATTTCTCCAGTGCAATCAAGGAATTGAGGGCCGTGGAACCTAGCGCTGGAATGCGCGAAGTTTTCGTCAAGACCGTTCAGGATGAACGTGTCTCCGTGAGGGAGGGAACATTTGATACCACTAACATTGAAAACGGCTGGGCCGATCTTGTTACGATTGCTCAGGCACGCGTTTGTCCCCAGGAGAGAGTTTCTCACTCAGATTAATGCAGGCATTTCATTGGTGTCCAGACTTTGATGCTGCCTCTGTCGAGTTTGCCAGGATCCTCAAGCCTGGTGGTGTTGTCGCCTTCATTTGGAACCTCGAGGATAGGTTAGTTCTTCTTCTGGTCTTCGCGTACTCTATATCCAATACCTTTGTCCACCAGGGATGCAGCACGATGGGTTGCTCAACTGAGGAACCAAATCGAACAACATGAAGCTGGCACTCCTCAGTTCCGTCTGGGCTTGTGGCGCAAAACTTTTGATACTGATTCTTACAAAAAGGTCTTTCAACCGCCAGTGGAGAAAACTTGGGCATATACCTTGCCTTGCAACGTCTCACTTGCGGTAGATAGAGCAAACAGTAAGAGCTACATCCAGACTTTACCCGACGATGTCAGATCTAAAGTATTGGATGACGTCAAGGCCATCGTAGAGCGAGGCGATGATAAAGTATGGATAGACGAAAGCCAAGGGACCTTCGAATATCCTTACCAGACCTTCTTGGTTATTTCGCACCAGAAGAATTAGAATATGAAGATGTAGACACCTAGAATCTGTTTGTAATCCCAACTGAATTGATCTACAACGTTGTTCAAGCAAAATTGGCGACAATGTTGATAGATATCAAGAAAACGCTTGCCATCGACTTTTACAATTATGATACTGATGAAATAATGAATAAGCGTCAGTCCGACAAAGAACTTGGGAACGTTCAGCGCCTTCTTCCCCCCAAACCGAAGACACTAGGTATACATGCAAGAAGAGAACAATGCGAGCATCCTTCAAGCGAAGCAGAATATCCACACAATAACGACCAGAAGACACTGATGTGATGCATAGCAGTGAGAAATGGCGTCCGAAAGAAAAAAATTCATCATATTCACCAGCGGTGCATAGGCCGCTTCCTCATGGTTGCCCTCCTGGTCTTCTTCTTCGTCGCTGTTCCAGGCGCCCTCGTCCTCTTCTTCTGCTTCTTCACCGTCATACTTGACATAGTCATCAAGATCATAGTAAGGAGGAACGATGAACTAGGATAATCGGCGTGGTTTCCCCAGAGAGATTGCAACCTACTTACTTGGCCGGTTTGCGGCACAATTGCAGGTGTTTGTGGAACAGGCACGTCCGTGTACTCTGCTTCAAACTGAGACAAATCAGGCACTGAAATGAAGACGAGGCCATGATATACTGTACCCTATAAGAAAGAGAGTACGGTTGGTAGCGTGCGGCGTATGCACCAATCGAAAGATGGAGAGAAGAATTTTGATGAAGAGTCTCATCATGCCTAGAAGAATAGTGAGGGAGGAATTTCTTGCAGGAACGATAGCAAGGCATTTTGTGGGATGGGCGGCACAGGAAACCGAAATGTTCACAGTAGCTTATAGAGTCAAAATTTTAGGTTTCGTAAAAAAAAATATTGCAAAGCAACCGAAATTGGCACTGCTTTGGTTCCTTTTGAACATGCGTGGACTACAGATAGTCGTGAGGGCCCTAACCGAAGATTCTTTTCAATCTTGATCGACACGACACGGGTCTCCAGTCACAGGCAGCAGACACCGTTCCCATCGAAGAAGGGTCCTGATCCGGAAGACTGGGTCCAATTTGTAGGGAACGCGTCGCAGCGCGCCTTGACAGCTTCGAGGCCGAATAGTGAGAATGGACATGCCAACTAGGAAGTCGGGGATATGATGACCAGGAAACGCTCGGTCTGTTCCGCCATATCTTGAAACAGACACCGTTGCTAGCGATCCAAAACGTCGAAGCTGTCGCCAGGCCAGAGAATGTGTGCCTCGTTCTTGCTCCCAGTCCACAGTGATATCCTCGCGCCAAACGTACAAGCAGGTGAGAGTTTTACCTTTCAAACTCCTCTGTACTATTGAAAAATCCCTCGTATCTTCCGTTCACTTCCTTCAGTATTTCGCCTTTTGTCGCCCACGGCATTAACGCGGACGCGCGCCAGTGTGACGTGACCTAATGAGTCATTTCCCGTCACAGCAATAAAAGGTCGGAACCGTGTGTATGTCGCGTTATCCTGTATCAGTGATGTACTACCACCACTGAAATGAACGTCGTCGTTCAGGTACCCCATACTGGAGTGAATTCTCAACACAAAACTCGCCTTTTGCAAGATTCGCCAAGGCTAATGATTTGACCAAAAGTCAGTGTGCACGGACCATAAACGACTGAACACCGCGGTACTCGTCTAGACCAAAGGATTATTACCCTTCAAGAATAAATGCAAGAATACAGCAACACACCTTCTAGCCGTACCCGTTTTCTCTGAGTATCCACCTTTGAGAGCATCTCCTCCTCATCCTCCACGATCCTGGGTCGATTATCCTGATATTCGTCTCTGATGGCCACTGAAAGGTTCAAGAAGAGCAATCCCTTGGTCGTAAGGTCCTATTCGCCGAGTATCTTGTTGGTCGAATCGTAAGGTGACATCTGAGCACTATCACCACCCACTGGCCCCGTCAATTATGCTTCTAGAGGACTTGTCTGTGGTCAGGATGGCCCAGGAGCAGCGCCGAAGACTTGTATGCGCCCATTGCCCTCGAGAAGCACGATTAGCAAGACCAGGCCACGATAAAAACCGACCAGATGTGCCTTGTAAGTGAGAAAAATCCATTGTTATCGCTGTAGACTGAACGAAATATGTCTCCGCTGCAGTAGACAATGCAGGTGATGATGACGGTGTCGACGAAGGTGGTGGTGGTGGTGATCGCAGAAATAGGGTTACAAATCAGAACCTTCGGAACTGCCGATCGCAATTTCTTGCCGCAAACATTTTCTCATCGTCTGTCTATTCTTTCTAATAAATATTCTCCTTCTAATAGCTGCATTTCCCAGTCTTCCGGCGCAGTTTACATCATCGAAATCGACCATGTCGATTTTTCAAACTGACACCGTGCAAAATGACTGTTCCCAATTTGTCGCGGTTTGAATTTTAGGTTCATCTGGGCCTGCTGTACTGCTTCTTCGTTGTCCGACGCTGCCAGATTCAATGCAGCCCTTGCAGGCTGCTGGGCCCAATTTTTCTGCCGAGCGGAGCAGGAACTTTCCTGTAGAACTCGTTCAATTTCTATTTGCGACCTCATTTTAGTTTATCGCTGATTTGCGAACCCTCTGGCTCCTTTCTCGCGTTGAAATCCAACACCAAGTTATACCCGCACTCTTTTTCCGATTTCTGGTATTAATCCTTATTTTACCAGCGAAAGTATTTAGCACTTTCCAGCTTAAATCTGGGGTGAAATTCCTCCCTAGGAATCTCCGATTGGACGTCCGTCGTCCCCGTCAGCGTGTCACGACTCAGGATCCAAATTTTCAAAATTTTGCCCTTTCGTGCCAAGACGCAAGGGTACTCTATGAGATGTTTTTGAATCCGAAGGACCATTGGAACAGAGTCTGCTTTCTTCCTGTCTACGCGTTGCCTGATCCCGCATGACGCAGCCTTTTTCCTTGTACTCTGGTTCCTGCCCTGCGACGAAACCCCTTATTGAAATCCGCCCACATCATGTGGCAATTTGATGTTCGTTTTGCTACAACGCTCGGCTCCAAATCTACACATCTTGTTGACGTCGCTCTACCAGTGATACCACGGGCCTTGTGTTTGTGCTGCCTTTTCATTTTCGCAACGACATCTCCTTGACGCGACGAGCCCGTTTTGCACCCGTGCTGCTTATAAACATTTGTCTTTACGGTACAGCTTTCCATTTACCTCCACTCGGGCGACCTAGAATCCCTTCAGTTCATTCATGTAACTTTTGACCATCTCTCCCTTCGTGGCTGTCATCAGGCGTTACATTCATTGATTACGAGCAGCTCTGATTCTGCCCTGAATGCTCCATCGTTGTTGAAATCTCAGACCGGACGGGTGCCGGCTCATCGATAGAAACGTATTTTCCTCAAAGCATATTGACCATGCGATTGATGAGCAAGCACTCTCATTTCTCCCGTAAGTAGGCTTTATAGAACCACGATCTTAGGACTGCTGCTCAATATTTGAAGTGATCTTCTTTTCAGCTTTCCTCGTGTATCACCAAAATTCAGAGCTCTCCGACGTTTTGCTGGCCAGTCCCTTTGAAAAATCATCTGCTGAAGGACACTGTTGATATTCAATTATCTTTCATCTCATTCTGATCTAATAGTGCGGGTCGAAACTATTGATAAAGCACGCTTTCATAAAGTGAATTTCGCCGGAAGAGCAAACCTTGAGGCCTGGCTATGTCATTTCATGGATCATCGCATTTAATTATTGGGATATTGACTTCCTATGAAGTGTGGTGTGGTACGTATCTTTTACTTATATCTCCTTTGATTGAACCAGACTCGAGCTCAAGGATATGCCCTTTCATGATGGGCTCATGCAATCTGACTTCTATTCCAGTACCTAGATTCAAACGTTACCAACCAAACATCGTGGAAGAAATCCTAGCGGTCTTCCCGGTGACGAGCCAACTTCTGACGTTGTTCAGTCAAGAAGCTCGGTCGAAAGAAACGCCACGAGAAACTCACACCGGAAAGATGAACATTTTCGACAAACCTGAATTTGACGTTTTGGGAGCATCGTCTGGAGGTCAGTGAACTTCGCAATTTGGAGGAATCTATCGCCCGCCAGGGAGACATTTCGGGAACACAATTTTGTGTAAAATCTGTGCCGAGATCTGCCGTTCTTCTCAGTGGGAAGGCCAGCGAAGAATCGGAGCCACGGAAGCCAGCGTGACAGACAAGCTGAGAGCCTAGGAAGACCCGGCTGACACATTGCAATTGAAGAAGGCCCGTGGATTCTAGTCCCTATCTTTTTAGATAAGAAAGGGAATTCGTCCTATATAAAGGCTAAAGACCGAGCGAATGCATCTTTCATAGTGACCATCATCTCCTCCAAGCATCAGTCTTCAGTCACTTCAAGCGAACGCGATGCCAGGCGACAAAGGGTACACTTATACTGGTTCAGGCACTAACAGTCGGGTGAGTTTCCTTTCAGTATCGCCTGCTAGTCAGCTGAGTCGTTGCATTTCAGGGGAACCATTACTGTAGTCGTGCGGACAGTGGCACTGGCAAACCTTCGTATCATTACTCCAATACGTAATTGCTTGTTATTGTCTTGACTGGTTGTATCATTGACACTGCGATCTAAGCGATGGGTCGTACTATTACTCCAACTCCAATAGTTCGACCTATTATAATAGTGGGACAGGTTATTCCCAGTACACTTCCCCTGGTGGTAATGTTACCAAGTCAACGGGCAAGTGAGTTGACATCGGGAATAGAAGGAAGGTAAGTATTCCCATGGCCCTCTTCTCAGATGATTTACATCAATGGTTCTTTTGTCTTTAGATATTCGTACTTACATCTTAGCAGCCAAATGTACAATGATAAAGTGTGTTCTAAATAGCTGATAAGAAAGTTGACTGATCCAATTTTTACGTATGATCCATTTGGTCAGCAAGAAATGGATCACATCATCATATGGCTGCAGAGAATGGAATATAGAAGCATCATTAGGATTGAACCTAGCCCAATGTGATAGGGACAAAGGGGTCGCTATGTGCTTTCCTGACAGGATAATTGAAAATGGAGAGCGTCCTGGTACCAGTCTTCTGTGGTTATACGTTTGTTACTACTCATCTAATAAATCTGTCTGAGGATTCATGCTCCATAGGAATGTCATCGACTGTGATAAACACGTCTGAAATGACGAGCGATATTGTCTGCTGTATCCTGAGAGCATTCACGATCAGAGTCCATGCAAAGAGAATCAAGGGCAGGTTCGCTTAGGATTATTCACGTGCTCCAAGCATGGCAGACGCGCCTTTTCTGGATCCCTCCTACTTAAGCCTTAGTACCTCCTTCCATCTCAGCTCCCGATATCAGCAATGTCGTCAAAGGATGGGATCGACAGACTTTTCGAGGCTCTAGACCAATATCCTCCAGAGGTGCTAGTCTTTTCAGCATTTGCCTTTGGTGCAGCAACGACCTTTGGTGGTCGACGAGTTTATACACGATATTTCCGGCGAATTCAGAATGGTGATTGGGTCACTCCTGATATGCTAACAAGGAAACGCTGGGTGAAGGGTGTTGTGACTAGGTCCGTTCCTCTCTTCATCATCCACTGGCACCTGAAGTGAATTGACTAGCGGGCAGTGTAGGAGATTCTGATAATTTTCGGTTCTTCTGGTCCTGAATTGCTTGTTCTGGCTCAATTTGACTATTTACCAGTCTCTACCATACTCCTGCCTTTGGATGGAGATGGCCTATCAAGTTGAGGCGCGTGCCGACTACCGCGAAAGGTACGCCTCTTAGTCGTTGTCCAGATGCCATTATCCGACGTTTCCTCCTATTTAGACTTGAAAGACAAGACACTCCATATACGAATTGGCGGTGTCGATGCCCCCGAGGTGCGCGTTACTTTGTACAAATTCATGTATTCCTTTCATGAAGCAAGGAGTCAGGCGGGACACTTTGGCCGGCCAGCGCAGCCATACGCGGAGGAGAGTTTGGCGTTCTTGAAAGAGAAGGTGTTCGGGAAGACCGTGTATTGTCAGCTATCGAGGCGTGATCAGTACGCTCGCATTGTATGTCTACCCTTTTCCCATTAGCCTGTTTCTTACATTGGAGCAGGTATCCACCGTCCTTTTGCCACCGAGAATATTACCAGGCTCTCTTTTCTATGGGAAGAGCCTATCGTTGGAGATGTTAAAGCATGGTTGGGTGACAACATATATGCAGGTAGGTAGCTATGCTATTCAATCTCGTTTTGCCTCGTGCTTACTTTTTCACATAACAGTCAGGCGCTGAATACGGCAAATGGAGCAAAGAAGAATTCCTCCGAGTAGAAAGCGAAGCCAAGTACGTGTCGTACAGTGTTCTCTTCCCTACCCATCACTCACCGTAATGCAGAGCAGCTCGTAGAGGAATGTGGAAGAAGGGTGTGAAAGGAGAGTCTCCCGCTGAATACAAACGCCGATACGCTGACGTTGAAACCGCGAAGCCTCCAAGATGACTGCTTCGCCTTCAAGTCCTATAGTGTCATAACTGTGTTATAATACAATACATACTTAATAAATCAGGCATCTTCCATATTTTTCGCAGTGAATCGGCAATTTCCGCATGCTTGGTCTACTACGATCACAACCTCCACCACTACGGTGTCTGTTTCACTCCTCTGTCGCTTCCCGCCACCTCGTTGGCCCCCCTGACCCTGTCTCCCATCTACGCCCCGTTATATATGACGATGTCCCGCCGCCTCCGCCGCCATCTCTGCTCAAGCATCCGTATTCATTAGCAGAGTTCGACCCAGAGCCTCCGGTCGGAACGGGAGCCTACGACATTCAGTGGAAGCTCGAGCGACAGCAATTAGATGACCTCGACCAAAATTTCTGGCTAGATGTATGTGAGCGGTTTCATATCGACGTGAACGCGTATTCATGGCCTGCCAGAGCAATATTCGATTCGAAGGCGGTAAAGAAGCCGTTCTGGCGAGCTTACCATCAACTGCGACTCCGATAGATAAAGAGAAGGCGCTTTCCGAGTTTTACAAGCAGTGGGTGATGCAGGAAACGGATCGGACAGAGCAATACACACGTGAATGGCGAGCAAGGAATGTATCATGCATCCTGTTCGCCGCCCGGGTTGCAATGGACAGGCTGGGCAAAATGATCACCTTTTGGAGATGAGAGAGAATTAGTTCTATATACTTTGGTGTCTATCACAACGTTGTAGCTACATGTAATTCAGCTCAGCCAATTTTTCAGGTTAGACCATGCACCCGAGAACGACTTTTTGATTTCTCCAGGATACGGGATATCCAAATTTTCTGATGCGTCGTCCCAGAATCCACCTCTACCGGTAGCTGTCCGTGGTACCTCCCATGATGCATCAGAGCTGGCCGGCAAGGCGTCATCTGCCGCCGTCTCACCAGTCTCAAGGAGCGTGTGAGACGGTCCGCCGCCAGGATGCGTTTGCGAGCCGGCGACAACGAGAATTTTAGGAATAGAGTGTTCTTCCTTTGCTGCCAATGTCGACGACTCCCAAAAGTCAGGCGTGTACGGCTACACGCACGTAAAAAAGCAGGAAACGGCGGTGAAGGCACAAGGCACTCACGATCTGGATAGCAGGTTCTGGATCAGGCAACGCCACGTCTGGCATTTTGATATCCCAGAATCCAGTCGGTGCTGTCGACTCGTGCGCAGGTGGAATCCCAGGAGCCTCGCCTTCTATACCTGCACCAGCGGCGTCTGTCGACGCGTTCCGTACAGTCTGCTTCGCTGCCGTCGAGGATAAACTAATTTCATGCTCTTGCAGACGTGCAATCAGTGCCGACTTGTTTCCTCTCCTTTTCAGCGTTGAGACGGAGAGCCAAACACGAGAGTAAAAGGGACACACGGGGATAGGCCACGAGCTCGAGCTTCCTGCCTGAGGTGAGAAACGGAATGAGTGTCCCATGGTTGGGACAGAACGGTGGGAGAAACGAAGGTCCTTCGCTGGGAGAAAAGACGAGCAGCTGTTCTACCAGAGACGGAGAGCATGGCGCCGGCTATGATGGAGGGAAACGGAGGCTAAGAAATTTCGAGATTACGAGAGATGATGTCATTACAACAACCTTTATTCTCCCTTCTTACCTTTGTACCACCACTTCGTTCTCTTACTGCGGCTCCCAATATTCCCCTGAAAACGGTAACTGTTTCATTGATTGTCTCGATAGAGTCTCAATGGATATTGATTTGTTTGCGATACGCAGATCTATCAAATACCATCTGCCCTCATCTGCCTCGTGTTCGGAACAAGCCCAAATTTCGATACCTTTCCAGGAATATGACTCTTTCTTTCTACTAAACACCAATAACCGCCTGTACCGAACATGCTTGCATCACCAGCGTGAGGCGTCCATCCCTCTGCTCTCTCCCACTTATAATCTCAATCGCCGCCATGCTCTCTCTGCCTATCAGATCGACCAACACCAGTCTGCCACATCAAGGCGGTCTATGGAACAGGTTAAAGGGAAAAAACAAGGACGAAATGCAGAAACAACAGGCTCTTGCTAGACAGCGCCTCTTGACACTATGTTTCGAAGACATGGAGACTGTTCGAATGGTGCGTTGTGTGGCCCACTGTTTCTCTGGGCTAGAGCTAAGCGCCACCACAACAGCTGCCCAATACCCTAGCCGTACGTCGCTTAATTCCCTATCTTGGTCGCGTCTAATATCGTTTCAAGGAACTCGACGCCGTCGCACGCGAGTGGACAAGACCGCCACCCGATGCCATGTTTTCTCTTCGTATACCCGTAGAGTATGCATCTTTGAACGCTGCTGTGAGTTCTATCAGGCGCTATTTCATCTCATTCAACTCAGTTCTTTTTAGCGCCTCATTTCCGGTCCTTACATCTATGTATGCAACCTTATCTATCCGCACAAAACTGTTTCAAACGACTGATTTCGTAGCTTACCGGAGAAGACTCGTTTCAAATCGCCCAAATGGGGGTCCAGGGTTTGCGAGTCGAAATTGTCAGCGATGCACCCCCCCCGCCGGATGAACCACCGTACGTCTACTTCTCTTCCATGCGCTACCAACTCTAAGATGGGTTTCTCTCTAGCCCACCACCGTAAATTGCCGTTCTTTTCTATATTGATCATGAACCCTTAACCCATGATGTTCTCGTCCACAGCCCACCACCCGTTTTGGAGATGCCGGCGACCTTCAATCTAGAATTAATGCCCGGCCAACACGTTGCCCTCGACACCACCGTATCGTCGGACGAACTAGATATGGCTCGGATGGAAGATGGGACTACAGTTGACGGCATGTTTTGGGGTAAACTTGATATTGTCCATCAAGGTGACACACACAAAATGGAGTTCAGCGGGACTCGGCTGCAGAATGAGCAATATACTCCCGAGTTTATGTTTGATTCTCGCGTCATGACCAAGCTGGCTGTCGCTGCGAAGCCCACCACTGCGAGATGTCATCTCAGCCTTCTGACTCCCGACGTGCAATATTGTGATGTCATTCTCGTCTTCTCGCCTCTGTGGAAGCTGGGCATTACGTGGCCTCCAGCAGAACAGGTGGCCGATAATAAGGTAAAATACTTCTTGCGAGCTCATCCTGGTGGCGCTATGGAGCACTTTGAAAGTGAAATGGTGTCGACGGCTTTGTACTACGAAGCAATGTACGTTACGGCTTCCTATTCACGTCCATCATTTACTGACAGATTCAATCTCTTTCAGCCCTGAACCCGGCATGATGGATCCTAACGACTACATTGCCCCCCGTAACGGATATGCTATGTCTTTCCGAGATTTCATTCCTCACCTCATGAATGTGTTGGATCAGCTTGGGATGTCTCTTTATGCCCGCACGAATTTTATTAAGTGAGTGGTTTCGCTTTCGATCGGAACGGAAGATTTACCTCTTGCACTCTTCTTTCTTAATAGTACCAATATGGGTGCTTTCTCAGCACACAAGAATATAGCCTATCGATTCCTTCCTCCTCCAAAGATTGCCGCCGCTATCGATATTTCTGTAACGTCAGACCCATGTGTGTTTCTGCGGTTATTTCTTATCTGGCGAGGACTCTCCGATGATGATGTTGGCATCTTTGCCGGTGCAGGGGAGAAGGAAGCTAATACGGTTAACTGGAGACAAATTGTAGGGTGGACAGAGGAGTCAAAGGACTCGACTATGTTCAGGGTCCTGGAAACAGCCGTGCTGGAGGTGACCTAGACTTTGGAACTCTTTTTCTTTTCCATGCTTCTTTTTCTATCTCTCTGCTCCAGGACACTACTTGTCACTAATCGGGCGATATTACTGTTACTCTTGTCCCGTCCACTGTAGCCTTTTCTTTCTCTTGTCATACTAGTCTGGTACCTCACGACCCGTCCACGGTTTCTTGATGATTTCAATGTTCCATTGCTCTGTGGTATACGCTGTCTGTACCTATAGTAATAGTACCGGTAGTAGTAAATCTTTCCATGTTTTCTTAATTGTATCCACCTTGGCAGTGGCACCGCCCGTTCTGGAAGGTCACGGGATGTGACATAACGCGTCTTCTGACTCGCGTGGCCAAGATAGTGGAGCGAACTTGTTCTTCACCCATCATCATGGTAAAACTTTCTCAGTAGTAAGTCCTACCTCTTGTCGTCATAGTATACGTGAAACTTTACTGGTATCCCAGCGAAATCGACCGTGAAGTCAATATCGCGCGGAACCGTGCTCTGCTTGAAGAACTTGAGCTCAAGCAAGCTGTTGAGGGCCTTGGATTTCCCACAAAATCCTCGAAATCTGCAACCAAGAAGCCCGTGCAGCCATCAAAAAAGAAGCAAATTAAGAAAGAGGACCAAGAACCCACCGTCCGGCGGCAGTCTGCACGTCTGCGGAATGTGACTGATCTTAATGAGAGTCCTTCGAGGAAGAGGAAGCGCGAGGTACGATGTGTATCATCTTTGATCTCGAAAAAGCCTTATGAAAACGTAGGCCGAATTGGAGGAGCAGCGTGCGAAAGAGGCCGAGGAGCGTATCGAAGCAGAGAAACGCGCGCGAATTGCCAAGAGGCCCAGGCATCAGGACTTGGAGCTCGCCACCACATTGGATGATGAAGATGCTCCGGAGAGGTTACGATTAGCAGATGTTTTGAAGGGGGTTTCAAGTACTTATGCCGAAGAAGAGGGCCGGATTATGAAGAGTGAGCTAGAGGACTTAAAGAAGGAGTTCAAAGGAATGCGCCTCGTATCTCGGGCCAAGGTGACGGAGAACCGCGTGTATAGTGCCGCCTACCACCCAGATATGCAGAAGGACCTTATCTTTTTTGGAGGTGAGTATCTCCGTCGCGCCGTTGTCAAGAGCTAAACTCGGGTAGACAAACACGGTCAGCTGGGTATTTGGGACGCGCAAGCTCCTCCAGAAGAGGTGGGGGATGAGGGCGGTGATGTTGTGGATGACGGCAACAAGGAGGGCGGTAAGTATTGGCGATTGCAAGTCCATTGGCCCGCTACTTCAAAGTCGGTAAGTTAGCATGGTGTCCTTCGATCTTAATGCTGACAATCTTATAGTCTATTTCGTGTGTCAAATTCAACCCAGTCGACTTTCACACTGTACGTACAACTTTAATACACGACATCAGCTCCTCAATTCTCCTTAGGTTTATACAAGTGCCTATGACTGCACGATCCGTAATCTCTCCTTCACGACGGGAGTCTCCCGTCAGATATTCTCGTCTGATGAGACCCTTCTCTGCAGCATCGATCTGACGCCCACCGGGAACGAGATGTGGGTTTCAGATGCTGCAGGTGGGTTGACGCATCTTGATCTTCGGCAGCACCAATCAAAGGGCACCTGGTATGGCTTGTCTGACCAGAAGATCGGATGTGTCAGCGTTAACCCGGTGCGACCAGAGTTTGTCTTGACAGCGAGTAACAGCCGTTCCCTCAAGTAAGTTTTGCCTTCTGTCTTTCAGAACACCACTGATGAACAACAAAGAATCTGGGATGTGCGAAAATTGAAGCCCTTGGGTACGCCACCAACTTCGTCGGATAGTTCCGTTGTAGAGATTGGATTGGAGAGTGTGAACAAATTTGTGGAGTCTAAGAAGGGGCATGGGTGCTTGCGTGGCGAGTGGCGCCATGAAAAGTCTGTGAGCTCTGCATATTGGGATCCTCGAGGGAGGAGTGTGGTTAGTACGAGTTATGATGACTCTATACGCCGTGAGTGAATGCCATCGCATTGATATCCGTAGCTGATGGACAAGTAGTTTGGAATTTTGATACCACCGTGTTTGAGAAACCCGGTCCGTTTGGGTCATCTAAGCCGTTTAGTCGTATCAAGCATAATTGTCAGACGGTGGGTGTTGTGGTTCTCGAGTATTAAAAGCGAATTCAAATTCTGTAGGGCAAATGGCTGACGATTCTTCGAGCACAGTGGTCTCCGAATCTTGATGCGCACCCGCATTTTACGGTATGTTAAAGGATTTTCAGCTAGGCGCCATTAACCCACCCCCAGATTGGGAACATGAATCATGCACTAGATATTTTTTCTGGCAAGGTTGGTGGACCTGTTTCTATCATAAACCATCTAAACCGCCAACAGGGCGAGCTCATCACAAGGCTTTCTGATAGCACTCAGTAAGTCTTGTCTTGTCGCGAATCGAACTTTGCTGACTGCGAGACTAGGATTTCTGCGGTCCAGGCAGTTACATGCTCTCATCCCAAGATCGTGGCTCGAGCTGTGAGTGGCAACGCAAGTGGGCGATGTGTGCTTTGGGCGCGTGAATAGAATGTACTTTGATTTGTCTTTGTTCCTCTTTTCCCGTCATGCAGATTGTCAACAGCTTTTGGTTCAATGAATGCGGTCCTGCAATGTTAGTCTAGTCGTCTCATGGTTCAGTGTTCGGCATGAAAAGCAAAGTCGTCCTGGAGGTGAATGCAAGCACACATAATTTTGCTACTGGTTCAGCTCAGTTAGGGCTGGCTCACTTGTTTGCTAAGCCTGAGAGAAGTCTATGACGAAGGATACTGTTCTACATTTGCGACATAAGGGTCTGGTATGAGGAGAAGAGGACTGAACATCGTCTACGTGTCTTGTGGCGCTATTGTTTTTTTTTCCGTTGTTTCCCTCCCATCAACGAACATGTTGCCTAGCATTCGTCGCTTCTTTACTGTCGGACTACCTGTGAAATCTTCTCCAACGCCTCAGGTGCTTCTGTATCCTGCTGGGGAAGGAGACGTTCTTAACAATCGATATTCTATCAAACGTCGTTTGGGTGCAGATTTTGGAACTCGCTCCACGACTTGGCTCATTAAAGACTTGATGTACCATCTGCTCTTTTTTGATCTTTTACTTGTCAGCTGATGCCAGTTCTAGAACTGGCCACGACATCATTCTCAAAATCACTGGCGCAGACTCGACGGATGCGGGAAAATACTCCCATCTAGCATCGTCTCTGGCCTTTCGTCGCATCGTATCTCTTTCATTTCATATCGTGTCACTCTGGGAATGCGAGAATGTTGTTCTTACATGTATAAAGAACGGCTGTACTTCTTTTCAACAGGCGAAAATGAATATGTTGTCGTCTTTCTGTTTCCTTTGCTGACGTGCCTTGCGGTATTTTGGGCGCTGCATTCCACATCATGGCCTCCCATGGGAGATGCTAATGCAGGATTTTCTTTCCGAGCATCTTGGCTCTGACTTCAAGTCCTTTGAGTGGTGGTATAGTTGAAGCACGTTATTCTGGAAAGCTGGCTGCAGCTAAGCGGCCAGCCTTTGTATTCACGTCCACGTGACTGGCTGTAAGTGCTGCCAGTGGCCACTGCTGCGTGGCGAACACCTCCTTCTCCCTCCCCTCATATCAAGGACGCCTAACTTCGTATAGCTGAGCCTTTTTGTTACTCCCCTGACACACTTTTCGCTTTTCTTTGTGTGGAATAGTCAGAACGAGGGTCCGTCGCGACATTCTTCAGGGCATGCTGAATATGCCACTGGATATCTGGTTCGAAGTGAGAAGGAAATTATTTCCATGGATTGATGATTTCTGATTTGCCCCGAAGATGCTTGGATACCTGCCTCCTGACGACATGTTACGTTTGGCCTGCACCTCAAGGCAACTACGGAATTTTTGATGAATCCAGATTTATTATTCGTATGGAGCAAATCAAGAGACACAGAATCATACCCTGTGCCTCAGCCTATGACTGGGTACTCTGAACCAGCACGGATTAGTCTCTTGTTCGATCAACACTGTGACGTACGGGTATAATCCTTGTTTTACTACGACTGCACTGATAACGGACTACTGTAGACTCATGACACGGAGAGAATTCAGGAAAAAGTATGCTGGGACTGAGGTGTTTATACTGTTCTACATTTGTGACATATTAAGATATGCATTCATCTGAAAGCTATTAGTTGGCTGGGGTAACTTCACTGAGAAAGTCAGCGAGAAAGGCGGCAACAATGTCGTGGACGGCACTCGTGGGATGGAGGTGGTCGTACCAGATGGCGCCGCCGCGTTTGTGGATGTCCTTCTCTTCAAAGCCGTGGTCAACGGGGTTGTCAAAGATGGAATAAAAGGTCTGGTATGAGGAGAAGAGCATGACGGTGGTATCGGGATGAGAGGAAGAAAAGGAATTGAGTGCCGTGGCGAGGCAAGAATTCCAGTCGTGATAGGACACGCTGGCCGAGTCGGCAAGGTAGTAAGAGACTAGGCTGATATCAGCTCGTGTGTGTAATGAGGCAAGGTAGGCGCACTTGCGGGTGATTTGTGCATGGGCGGCACATCGATGAAGAGAAAGTTGCGAGCGCCAGCATCGTACAGCCTTTGCTGAATGTCAAAGAGAGTCTTGATATTGTCACTGTGATCCCTCGAGTAGCTGTGAACGAAAAAGTGAACGACAAAGGCGCGACTGAAGTAATAACGCTGACTGACGCGCAGTCATTGATTCCGACCCAAGTCACGAACAAGCTGTCCTTCCCCGACCATAGTGCCCAGTCGGGTTTGGCACCGGCACCGTCAAGAAAGGAGCTGACCTGTGTCTGCACGCCGGACACGGTGTTGCCGCCGATGGCATAATCGTAAACGAGGAACGGGTTGGCGGTAAATTCGGGGTCATGTTCTTGGTCTGGCTTGTATCGAGGATGCGGGCAGTGTTTAGTTATAAGGTGCCCTACCCAGTTGGGTGCGTCAGGCTCGTTCCAGAGACCGCCCATCTCGCCAGGAAACGGCACTCCCAAGGGTAGGGCCGCCGACGGGCGGATATCTGGGCGACCACGAAAGTAGGCAGTGAGCACGGAGCTGTACGAGTCGCCACTGGCAGAGGAATGAGTGATATTCCTGAAAAACAAAAAAAACAAAGGGATCGTACAAGACGAAGAGGTTGCGAATGGCGGGGAAGCCGGGCCACTGGGAGCCGATCTGGTACACCTTGGACATGGTAGTCATCGTCAACCCTAATTTGGAAATCACCGCTTACTAGTACCACCACCATGATCGACGAATACGAGATGCACGTCGTCGCAGCGCCCAAGCACCAACAGCCAGCCAAGGACGACAACTCGACAGTGCTATTTACATGGTCCTTGGCCTGCTCTGCCCTGTCAGTACAGTATTGCCGCCAATTCGCCTCTGACCTGTTTCCAGACTCACCATCGCCTCTGGAACACTCGTACTATCGCCCTGGCTCCTCCTCTTCTTTGCCTCCGAACACCGCGAGCTCACGTCCTTGGAATCGTTCCTTATGCTCCACCTTGGCATCTGCCTCTTCGCTGTGGCTCTCGCCTTGGTTCTCAACGTATGTCCCAGGCTCTTCCATGCTCGGTACCACTCACTTGTTTGCAGCACTCCCTTCTACTCCCACTCACCTTGTGCTCATTCATCTCATCGTTTCTCGCGTACAATACGACAGATGTCGGTTCTCTCGCCACCCTGACCTCTGTGGCGGCTGGTGTCATCGCCATCTGGGGTCTTTGGATCGTACGCCATCTGCATCTCTTATCAGCCCTGCCATAACACGCATATAGCTCGTTTTTGGGAATTCGTCTTCGATATCCAAGACCACCGGTGTCGATAAACACACTTCGTCCTTCATATTTGGCAACACCTCTTCAGCGTCCGCTGAGAAGAAGAGATGGAAGAGCAGACATTCTTAATCTACATCTGTAGTGAAAAGTATCTAACCGCGGCTCAGGAACTATCCAGCCGACGTCGGCTCCGTCGAATCCTCGTTATCCACATGCAACATCTCAGATGCAACTCAGATACTCCCCCAGATGCCCCGCGCCTTTCAGCGCCACAAACGGACTCGGATACGAGTTTCAGTCTTTTTTTTAATGCGGGTACACCGACGAATCCACATGGGACTTCGTACTTCTTCTGAAATCATCGCCACTAAGCGCGCTGCCGGCGTCATTAGGCTTCCATTCTTCTTACAACGACGACAGTGGTTAAGGGCCTGAAACTAAAACCTTGTAGTCGTGAACTCAATCTCCAGATCTTAGGACCAATGCTTCCTTCTATTCCCTATTGCCTCGTGTGTGTTGGGCTAACATAATACTCTCCGCCTCTTTCCCGTCGCGTTACTTGACCTCATTTATCGCATGTAAAGGGGTCGTTGATGCCACAAGAAGCTCTATCATCTGTACCCTGTGCTCCGTACTTACGCCATTTTGCCTCGGTCATTGATTTCATATCTATCAGGATCTCTAGTTCTGCTAAAGTCCGGCTATGTCCTACATATGGGGTGCGCCAACTTCAAATTTCTATAATCGGATAGCTTGATATCACAGCATGAGACGGGCTGCTCATTTGGTACCAAAACCGAGACCCCAAACCTGAATTTCAATGAGCGATAATATCCAAATGATCTCGTTGTGGACCTTAGCTTCTGTCACGCAGGCTTGTTCTATCCGCAAAACTCGTATGTGCGGAACTTCGTGTAGGCGGACGCAAAGAAAGATGGATCCAGACCTTGGGAGCATTCTACTCGCGCAACATTTCAGGTTGCAACCCCATGAAGCCAACCGGAACATGAGTAGAAACTCTGTGATTCGAACAGAACGTTTACAAGACATGTACGGTGCTCCCTTCTCCGAGACAATCCTCACTTCTATGTTTTTACAGAAAAATGTAGGAGTGAATATTATATGTACTTTACATTCCTTAATATGCTGCACTAAACCCACACACCTAGATCGTTACCAGCTCGAGATAACTTGCTAAAGCCCACCCAACCTCGCCTCCAGCCTTGCGCCGTACCAACAAAAGCGAGTCGGGCTCTTCCGACTCACCATCGTCGACATATAGCAGCAGACCCCGACTCAGGTGGTCCTTTGGATGCCCTGCCTCCTTCAACACGTCAAGCGCTTCTCCTTGTCCATTCAGCGCCAAAAACGGATGCGAGTCATAGAAATACTTCTTCTTTGGAGGATCAAACGGGTACACAGACCGGACAACATAAAGCGCCTCCTTTGCCTTTTCCTTCACATTCGGGTCTGAGAGTTTCCGCCGGAAACTCTTTTTCCGTGGTAATGATGGCATCGATGTTGACGGCCGGCGTAGCTTAGGCCTCAGGCTATCTAGCGCATGAGTCTTGGAGTCATCCATGTCATATTCGAATTCTGACCGCGTCTTGGACTTGACGCTCGTACGCTTGGGGTCTAACGATGACAAGACACTCCCAACTGCCGTGGTCGCATTGGACAAAGAAGAATATGCTGACGATGGAGACGGTGGACGAAACTGTACACATCGCATCCTCGAAAGCACCGCATCAACCTCTTCCCACCGATCCCACCAAACCTTGACCGTGTTCCCAGGCTCCATGCTTAGCATATCCCACAGTTCTCGCCAACCAGCATTGACCTGTTTCCAATACTCTTGTTCTGCCCGTGCAAGTCGAAAGACGCATCCGCATAGAACCCGATCAGCCTTTTCCACGAACAAAGGCAGCTCTTCTGCAAGCTTTCCCCGGAGAGCTACATAGTCCGCGGAAGCTTTCAGCAGCTCGGCCGAGGGGCGGTTCTTGTGTGAGACAGGCATATTCATGAGATGGGTATGCAGGGGCAGTAGAGTATTTTGTAGTGTTTCAACGAGATGAAGGGGCTTGGCGGTCGCATCCAAGAGTTGGGAAAGTGGGGTAAGGAGCTCTTTGCTCAATGTTTGCGAAAGCGTCGTTGTCAGTGGTATCAGATGTATATTAATGAGCGTCATAAAAGCTTCAAACGAGTCTGATTGAACCTCTGTTGAGATACCAATGACGTTCCCGAATGAGTGGGCAAACGCGTGCAGCTGCGTGGAAGCCGCGGCCACTGAACGCGACCAGTGGAGGACGTTCTGGGCGAGCTGGTTGGAAAAGGACTGAACTCTCAGCAGACGGGCGTGATAGTTTGACATATCGCCGGTGGGAGGCAGGGCGGCAGTAGGACTAGGGCCCTTGACGCTCTTGACGCGCACGACATTCCGATTGAGCATATCCTTGACTACCTCTGCCCTATGGCGCTCCTCGTTCACCCTGAAAGCGAGATCCTGCACCGCGTCCCTTGCCAAACGGAGATTGCCCTTGTCAGGGTGACCGTCGGGTGTTTCCTCATAGATGGTTCCGAGCAGCAGAGGGTATTTGAGGAGCCGCTGGACTGGCTTGATAAGGAGCGAATGGAGATCCCAGGCGCGCGACATGGAGCTGGCGATTGTTCGCGTTTGAACGTGGTAGGCGGTGAGGGCGGTTGTGACGGGAAGCGAGCGGAGATGGCGGGAGGCGGTTTCATGGCGGGCGATGTAGGACTTGTAAGGGCGCTCCATGTCGGGCACTGAGCGGAGAAAAAGGGCACCAACAGTGTCAGCATCGATGGCGGCCTTGAGGGCGTGATGAAAGTGGGTGGCAAAGGCAGAAAGGTCAGATATGTTGCCGAAGATGAGCTTGACGTCGGTGGACGTCATCGGAGCGTCAACGGTCGAGGTTAGGGTTTGGTCGCCCAGGTGTATTGGCTGACCTGCATTCTGCGTCAATTTTATCGTTCTCATTGCTCGGAAGTAACCCACCCAGGGCGAGCGGTATGTGTACCTGCCGTACCAGCGCGAGGTCAGACCCGTACGATTTCTCCGAGGAGAGCAGCTCCTGCAAAGCATGCTGTCTCTTCGTCACGACCGCCTCGCTCTGTTTCGGCGGCGGCGGCGGGCGTAGAGGCGACCTCGCTGGAAGAGGAGGCATGCTAGGTGGTCGTGGTCCGACGGCTGTCGGGTGTGACGGTTACACACCGTTACCTCGTCCCATGTGTCCGTCGATTTAATTAACACACCGTATTCGCTTTTCCAGTCTTGTCGTCGAACGGATGTTGGCAAAGGTAAGGAAACAAAAATGACAAAATGTAAGGAAACTTAGTCAAGTGGTTTCTAACGTTACGCCCCTACCCTGGTTTTCATTTTACAATCTACATATACAAAATAATACATACCGCCGCTTTACCGTCCCGGCCCGCCCATACCCATCATCTTGAGCATGTCCGCCATCCCTCCCATCCCTCCACCAAGTCCCCCCAAGCCGCCTAATCCACCCAGCCCGTTTCCCATAGAAGCCATCATCCCTGGAACATCGTCAGTACCACCGTACTACAGCAGCAACAGTTCTTCCTTACTCTGCATCTCCTCCATGTCCATCTGGTCCCCTCCTTGGCCCTGCATCATCGCCTTCATCATCTCTTGCATCCCACCCCCATTGCGCATCTGTCGTTGCATCTGTTGCAGCATACCAGGAGGCATAGCCCGCTGCATCGCCTGTATCTGAGCAGGCGTCGGCATTCCATTCGCTCCACGTCCTTTGCCACCAGCCGCTGCCTGCATTTTTTGCATCGCCGACAGCCTTCAAGACATCGTCACCTTCAAACATCAAAAAGTAGGATTTACTTACCACCCATTCTTCCCACCTGCTTGTTTCGCCATGTTCGCCATCATCCGGTATTGACAAAGCAGTTCTTCCACTTCGCGTACGCTCGTTCCACTTCCCCGGGCAACCCGTGTCACACGCCACGTTAGTCCAGTCGGCTTGCCATCCTTGCCCATTTCCATGAATGGTGTACCGTCAGAGTCCAGTTCCACCGCTGTCATGCTATCCGTTATGTATATCATCCGTTTCATCCTCATCGCTCCCTCCTCATCCGACCCTTGCAATAAATCCTGAGGTAGACCTGGTATCATTGATGCAATTTTGCTTATCGGTCCCCTGCGATATGGACCGTGATGGTCAGCACTGGGCAATTTCCCGGGAGAAGATATGACTGACATATTCATAACATTTGATATTTGCTCTCGCCAGTCTCGAATACTTAGTTTACCTTCTTCCAGTTTCTTCGCCATTTCCTTTTGCTTGTCTGGATTTTGTGTTGCGAGATCTTGCATGTGTTCCATGAGTCCTTGAACATCGCCCAGACCCAAAAGCTTTGATATAAACGGCTGGGGAGAGAATCGGTCCAGATCGTGTAGATGTTCGCCTACACCGAGGAAGATTATTGGTGTCTTTGTGGCTGCGACGCTGGAAAGGGTTCAGTGTTTAGTTCGCTTCAGCGCCCGAGACGACGTACGCAGAAATGGCGCCTCCACCCTTCGCATGACCATCCATCTTAGTTACGATAATTGCTCCGAAGTTTGCGCTCTCTTTGAAGGCTCGACTTTGCGCCTCGGCAGCTTGACCTACATAATGGTTCAGATTAGTGTATATTACTGATAAGGTTTGCAACGCACCGATGCTAGCGTCGAGAATGAGAACGGTCATATTCGGATTGACTGCTTCACCGATTTGTACCATTTCCTCGAACAACTCCGACTCCTGCTTATGCCGTCCAGAGGTATCCACAATGATAACTTCAAACCGCTCTTTTTTAAACTTTGCAACACCCTGAGCAGCGATTACCACCGGATCCGTCTCCGTGTACGATCCAAAGTACGCGACCTTGGCTTTCGTCGCTGACTGGCGTGTTTGGTCGAAAGCGCCGGCACGAAAAGTATCTGCACAGACGATGGCAGACTTGAAGCCTCGTTTTTGGTAGTGTACAGCAAGCTTTGTGCATGTCGTAGTTTTACCGTTACCCTGGGACCGGGCTGGAAACGGTTTGAGTAAATCAAGTAGGGTGCGCTCACCTGCAGACCGACGGCCATTATCACGTTCGACTGCCCCTTCTTTGGTTTATAGGGCTCGACGCCAGGATCCACCAAGTGCACGAGCTCATCAAAGACAGCCTACAGAGATACACATTCAGGATAATGTCGGGGCAAAGTAGTAGAGCGTCTGACGACCTTTTGAATGAGATTCTTCCGGTTGGCTTCCTTGGCCTTGTCTGCGCTTTCAAGAGCGGCTTTTACTTTTGCCTTGACCTTTTGTCGCAGAGATGCGACGAGCTTGACATTGACGTCCGATTCGAGGAGAGCAGCAGTAATTTCTTTCAGAGTCGCATCGAGAATCTAAACAAAGAGTCAAGAACACGGAGAAGCGCTGTAATTGCGACTGACTTTCTCATCAACGACGGGGGCTCTATTGAGGGAAGAGAGGGCGGCATTGAGCTTGCGGCCCAAGTCCGCTAATACCATGGTCGAAAGGGGCAGACAAGCAACGTCACCAAATTCAAGTCGCGCGGCGATCATGTGCATACAGCCTTGTTTAAAAATTACTCTCGTTCTTCATCATGCCACCCTCAGACACTGAAGACGATGTCCTCGAAGAAAATGAAGACGACCTCGAGGAAGATGCTGACAATGACCTCGAGGAGGAGCTGTTCGATGCCATAAACGAAGAAGCCACTGAAGACGGCGATGATGTGCGTGTTCGCTGTCTGTATTTCTGTGCTATGTTTTATTCTCTGCAAGGATTCTTCTAGCTCTACTGACGAAGGTTTCTTTGACGATAACGACGATGACGAGGAGGAGGAGTCAGAGCCTTCAAGAGACGTGCAACCGAGCGAGATACCCTCACAGCAAAGCTCAGTCCAGAACGCGTCCTTACTGTCACCTGAATCCCAATCCCATTCATCTTCTGTCAAACGTGGGTGACGGGTCGTCCTTTCGTTCCATCGTATTGACGTGAATAATAGATGCCTCACCACCCTTGGTTCGCAAGCGATCTCTTTCGCCTGCCCGAGCTCGGAAAAGAGCTCTCTACTATCCGAGAGGCTCTGACGTACCCATTTATCGTACATGTATCGTCGAGGCTGTATGTGCAATACCCCACCCGGTTCCCATCCATGCACTCGCCTCTTCTCACTGCATGACGCATCTTCTCACTGGATCTGATGATGGTTATATCCGTGACTACGATATTTTTACGGCGCTTAACGGAAAGAACTTCCTGACGGCGCCACAAAGACATCACTCTGGTGTTGTGGAGGGAATCATGAAATCTGGGCAGCTCCGTTTCTGGTGGGAGAATCCAACGCCTCCAGACGTGTCGACTGCTTCGGCCGAGGATGAGACAGGGTTGTCGCCGGTATATTGTTTAGCGATGCATTCAGACGCGCTGTGGGCTCTTGCGGGAAGCGACGTGCGTTTTCCATTTTTCTCCCAAATTCGCCTCACTAACGAGCAAGCAACAGTCTGGCCCCATCAGCCTGTATACGGTGAGGCATGATCCTGGACGTTTATGTCATGTCATGAGTGGTCATCGCGGGCCCGTATCTGCGCTATCTCTAGACCATGATGAAAAGGGATTCTTCAGTGCTGGATGGGATGGTGACGCGCTTGTAAGTCGTTGCATGACTGGAATCCGGAACGTAGTGAACCGGATTTCAACAGCTGTGGGACCTTAATACAGGCCAGAAGATAAGAAACTTCACGTCTCATGGTGCCCAGCTCACAGGAGTTGCGGTGCGGCCGACAAATGCGGTATTTGCAGAGGCAGGACCTGCAGCCATCACCCGGCCCGAAACCGAAACTTTACCAGACGAAGGTACCACTGCATCGGCACCTGCGATGGCGCCACAACCCGTGCCACCAGCTGCATCTGCACCTGATTCACCATCTCAATCAGATGGATCTTTCGATGACCTCTTCGACGAACCGGAGAACGATACGCAGGGCAGGGCCCAAAACAAATGGCGAGCCTCGGCAAACGGGGCTACGGGACTAGCTGTTCCTCCGCCAGCCCAGCCCCAACAGCCCCAACAACCCCCGCGTCCCAATTTCGGCTTAATAGCACCCTCCAAGAATGCGCCCCCCTTGCTCGATCCTGAGAGCTATATAAAATTCTCGGCGGATATTTTATTGACGGCGTCTATAGATGGCCAGGTGATCGTTTGGGACAAAAGAGTGAACGGGGCGGGCGCAGGAGTAGGGAGACTCTGGATGAATGAAAAGACTCCACCCTGGTGCTTGTCGGTGCGGATGCTATGCTATGGCTCCGGAAGGGCACAGATTGATTTTGACATATTATTCCGTCACAGGCATGCTGGTCTGCGGACGGCGGCCAAATATATGCCGGAAGGCGTAACGGGACCGTTGACGTCTGGGATGTACGCCAGCTTGGTCGTTCGGGTCCTACCTCCACCCCCAGGCTTCTGAAAACCCTGAGAAACCCACCAAGCTCCGGAGTAGTTTCATGTGTCGTCGCCTTTCCAGATAACAAACATATCGCCTGGTAAGTGGTCTCGTACCTGGACACGAGCAAGAGATGCCTTGACTTCGGAACAGCGCGTCCATCGATAATCTGCGTCTGTGGAACGTGGATGTTGTTGAATCTGACTCTGGCAGACCCAAGGCTGGGATGCAGTTCAAGATCATACCGGGCCACCACGGAGGGTACATCTCTAATCTTTGTGGGTCCCTTCTTTGGTGTTTTTCCGATAGGATCTGTCTGGCTCACAATGCGAATAGTGGTCGATCCTGGAGGCAGATTCTTAGTAAGTGCTAGTAGCAACCGCGGGTGGCATGGGGAGTCCACACGGACAGTATTTGTGCATGACATAAAGCATGTTCAATAACAGTTCACAACGCCGCAATTTGGACCTTAAGGGCAGACCGACTAGTCTCTTCGTCATTGTTTGGATCTCAAGTTGTAAGATTTTTTACATGCCCGCCGCCAAGTCATGAGGATCACAAACTGCTCCATCGCGCGCATAATTAGCCTCCGAGTGTGTATTGAGAAGTGAGCATCCGAGGAACAGAACGACCTGTCAATAATGAAGTTCAATATAGGACTGGGAGGCTTCGCCGGACTCTTCGACATCAAAAAACAAATGCTTGAGATCTAGACCGTACATTTGTCTTCTTAGTGTGTCTTCGCCTCTTTTCTCCTGCCACAACGCCCCCGAATAGCGTGAATTGTTCTCATCAGCCAATAACGGCAACAAAGCCTAACAGAAAGGCCGAGTGTGACGTGACAATATACTCAAGTGGTCCCAATCGAAGCCTGTGCATTTTCCCGAGTCGGAGGGTCAAAAGGACTTGTTTAAACAGGCGCGAAAGTATGTAAAATCTCCCTCCTGTATGTATGTTGCGCCAGCCTGTCCCTCCAACTGGGGAGGAATTAACGTATGTCGGAGATGACGACTCTGAATTCTTTCGCCATGTACATGGTCGATCGCTGAACACTTTGAACACGTCCTATTTGCTTCCGTGCGTCCTCTTCTCCCCCTTACGCGTTATTCATCTACCCCCTCACGTGTATACCAGCTCCGATCGCGACGAAGTCAAGGCAAGCCACTCACTTTCACACCTACCTCTTTTATCTTACGCGTCCTGCCGTCCAGCGTTCTGAATACCACCATCGGATGCTCAAGTTCGTGTTTGGCGGCCAAAATTATGTCGGTCCCGTAAGAGAAGCCTTGCAGTTCGGACAACAGCGTCGAGGTCAGTTCATCAGCGAAAATCGAATTCACAGGCCTGATGATCCGTCTAGTTCTTGATTTAGGAACAGGAGGGGGTCTTTGGTATGCTTATTTTCGTCTGCATCCAATGATCAACCGTAGAGGGGGGATTGACGAGGTTCCTGCTTTCTTTTCTGTTCAGGGCCATAGAAATGGCAGACGAATTTCCTCGCGCAGAAGTCATTGGTATCGACTTGGCCCCAATTCAGCCCCGGTATGCCTCTCAGAAATCCACATTCGTCGCCTCTGTGCTCACCAGCACCAATAGCGATGTCCCGCCCAACTGCACGTGAGAAATATCGGTCTCTGCGCCGTCATGTCGTGTCCTAAACTTCCCTCTTCTCCCTCTTTCCTGCAGCTTTGAACTTTGTGACTTGGACCAACGATCCATTCCTTACCCAGACGGTTATTTCGATCTCATTCATGCTCGCTCGATGTTTATGGGGGTAGGTAAATTCAGGCGCCCTATTTCCCAAGTCACGATCTGACCTCGTTTTTGCAGATACATAATTACCCTCGATTCTTGCGTGAAGTCTCGCGTCTGCTCCGCCCTGGCGGTCTGGTCATTCTTATAGAACCAGACCTCACCCCAACCATTGATCCCTCTTCACCAGCTGTCTCCTCTCAACCCGACGCATCGGGCTGGTTCACCTTTTGGGAAACATATCATACTTGCCTCCGTCGCCAGAGAATAGACCCTACTGTCCCGCAACGCATGGCAGATCTGCTTGTCTCTACCGGAATGTTTGAAAATATTGTTAGACGGGAAGGCAACATTCCAGTCGGTTCTTGGCCTAGGGGTGAGCCCTTTTTCAGCCTCCCAATAACAACAATTTATATTGACGATTATTCTAGAGCCTGTAGCTTTGACTGTTGGACAGCTGCAATGGATGGATTACGAGCTGTTGCTTCCGGCCCTACGTCCCTTTTTTCTTACTGTTGGACTTCCGGAGACGACAGTTAGAAGCCTCGTAGCGGATGCCCAACACGACCTATACCACCCTTCTGTAAACTTATCATGTCGTATCAACATTGTCCACGCCTCGAAGCGCCTGTAGCTCGTCATTATAAAGTATCATATGCATTTATTATCTACTTACGGACCATATACCGTTACTTAGGTTCTGCCTAATAATGCATCAGCAACCCACCACTTGCGGTGGTGGTGGTGGTGTCCTGAAATCCAATATCACACGTCGTAATCATAAAGCAGTTGTTCACCTCTGTTCCTGTCTAAAAAGTACACACGGAAGGAACGACACATATCCAAACCCTAGGACAGCATATGACGATGATGTACAAGATGGATCAAGACAAGGACAGTCAAGATGATCAATGAAAACGTATCAAAGCGGGCGAGTGCAGGGGCGATTGACATCAAACAAAAACGAAAGGACGGATCCAAAAGTGGTCCAAAATATACCATGGCAGCCCCTAGCTTACTCCTCCTTGACAGTGTAATCATGGAGAACAGACAGAGCTTCATTGACCTTGCTGTTCATCGCATCGTTGTTCTCCAGCAAGTGAAGCAGCTCGGCATTGTCCATCTCGAGTAACATTCCAGTGATCTTGCCGGCCAATTCTGGCTGAGAACTAGGAAAGGATAATGAGCATCTTCGTCACTGACAAACCACGGAAAACATACGATGCAATCTTCATGTAGATCACCTCACCGAGCATTTGCTTCTGTTCCATCGGCGACGCGCTCGCAAGAGCAGCTTGGGTAAGTGCAGAAGTAGCGTCAGAAACGGGAGGAGCGGGTTGAACAGCTGCACCAGCGTTGCGAGTCTGAGGGTTAATCTTATAACCCTGTGGTTGAGGCGGTGCACGGCCAGCGGGGGCAGGGACTGCCGCGGGCGGGCGGGGCGGGCCTTGAGGTGGACCAGGAGGACGAACAGCGCCGTTGACAGGCGGGGGTCCATTAGCGCGGGGGAGAGGCGCAGCAGGCATGGGAGGGGAGGTGCGTCCTGCAGAAGGACGAGGTCCACCGCCACGACCGCCTCCAGGGTAGCCTGGCATGCCGTAGCCCTGCGGGGGTGGTTGGCCGAAAGGCGCAGGGAGGGGCATACCAGGAACCTGCCCATTGGCGGGAGCATAGCGAGGACGGGGTGGCAACATTCCAGGCTGACCATATCCCATCATACCACGACCCTGAGGAGGATACCCAGGACCAGGCGGGTAGTACATGGGCCCATTCATATACCCTCCAGGAATACCAGCAGTTGCAGCTTGTTGCATCCTGATCTGGTTTCGCTGAGCAATCTGACTTTCCAATTGCTGCCTGCGAACTTCACGGCGCTGAGCAAGCGAGACGTACAGGGGTTTCGAACCAATCATCTTGTTATTCATCTCAGCGACGGCCTTGGTGGCCTCATCGGGAGATGCATAACACACAAAGCCAAAGCCTTTAGAAGTTCCCTTGTCATCACGCATAACTTTGCAGCTCGTGACAGTACCGAAAGGCTCGAACTCGGCACGAAGCTTGTCATCATCGACGTCGTCCTCCAAATTCTTGATGTACAGGTTGACACCCTGATACTTGCTAAGCTTCTCCATCTTAGCCTGCTCGTACGATTTGCGCAGCTCTTCTTCCCGTTCTGCCTTCTTCTGTGCACGGGAGACGAACAACTTCTGACCGTAGAGCTCAGTGTCATGAAGGGTCTCGACAGCCTTCTGAGCAGCTTCATGGGTCTCAAAATTGACAAATCCGAAACCCTTGCTCTTGCCCTCGTCATCGGCCTGGATCACAGCAGAAGTAACCGCTCCAAATTGTTGGAAGAGTTTATCAAATTCCTCGGTCGTGACTTCGAAAGAAATGTTCTTGACGTAGAGGTTGGTGAATTGGGCCTTCATCTCGTCAAGCTTGGATTGGCGTTCCTGCGACGATCACTGATTAAACAGAATCTCAGTCAAAGGAGATAGACGTACCTTGCGAGAGATGTGGTGCCCTACGTAAACCTTCTTGTCATTAAGTAGCATGCCATTAACGGCCTTGATGGCGCTCTCTGCAGCCTCAGCGGTCTCATAGTGCACGAAACCATATCCCTTGGATCGGCCTTGTTCATCGGTAGCGACCTTGCAAGACAGGACATTCCCGAAAGCAGCAAAGGTGTCATGAAGAGCCTGCAACGCCATTGTTGAACAATCGCACTCTGTCGACGAAGATAATCAATACACACCTTGTTGTCGATCAACTCGTCGAGGTTTTTGATGAAAATGTTGCCTTGACCAGTCTTGCGAAGGGCGGGGTCACGCTGAGACCACATGATACGGCTAAAGGTGCTATTATTCAGACCAAGCTAGGTAAAATCAACTCAGACGGACCATGCGCGGTTTTTGATCAATGAATAATTGAGCTGCTCGAGAGCGCGCTCACCTAGAAGAATGCATTAATTTAGACCACTTCAATAGTAGACCACGGAGGTACACACCATCAGCAGTGTTGAGATAATTAACATAGGCGTAGCCAAGGGAGCGACGTGTAACAGCATCACGGCAGACACGGATGCTAATTCGGGCATAATTTGAGATCCTATACGGCGCATATAACGGCAAAAAATCGACGAACCTGGCTACAGGGCCAATCATATTGAAGATCTCGAATAACATAGCCTCCGTGACAGTAGAGTCTAGCTCTCCAACATAGAGTGAAGCACTCGGAGCCGACGAAGTCGTCTGGGGGGCGTAAGTTGGAGCGGAGGGCGCTGGAGATGCCATAGCTACAACAGCAGGCTGGGCTACTTCGGGAACGGGTGCAACGGCTTCGACGACAGCAGGAGTGGACATGACAGAAAGTTTCTTTTTCCAAACAAATAAAATTTGGGCTTTTTATGGGAATTGGGGGGTCGTTACTGCTATATGAACTTTTCTGCGACTGCTTTTGAGGTCAACGAAAAGTAGAGGAGTCAACGATTAGGACATACACAGGAGGAGCAACAAGACAACCGCTTGTGGATAAAAAAAGGTTTTTTATGTTTTTTATCGGCTTTTTAGCTGAAAGGGGAGGTAAAATTCTGCATCAGCGAGGACGAGGACGACGACAAGGACGTACTGACCTTTAGATGATGGTGGATGAAGAAAAACAAAGGACCGCTTTTCGATTCAAAGCAATTCAAATTTCAAACTCAGCTACAACGCATTGATCATTTGCCTTCTTGGGCCAGCCACGGATAAAAACACATCAGCCTTTGACCAAAGTACAATGATACAAAGTCCAATAGATTTTTACTTCTAAGAACAAACAGTACATGCTCCAGAATATAATTCAAGATAAGGAACAGACGCTCGAGCTTGCAACTGAGGGGCGCAACTCAACCCCGTGTGAAGTATGCTTTCGCGCCGTGGGAGGCCAGCTCCGTTTTGGCCTAAAGAAAGTCAGCGCGGTGCAGGGACACGAGGCGAAAAATCTTGCCTTCTCCATAGTATGCCCTGCGACAGTGTGGTGTGCATAGATCTGTATGGTCGATTGAGGTAAGTCGCAAAAAATAACACATAAAACCGAACTTTACCTGGCGGTAATAGAAGGCATTACCGACACCTTGAATGATCCAGCCTATTGTAGCCACCAAGCCCAAGATTGCAGCTACCCAGTGGTGGTTTACAAACATCTGAATCGTCTGGATAAGGCCAGCAGAACCAGTGCTGCGAGGAGAAATGAGACGCAGTGCAACTCGGCGAGAAACATGTCGGTTACCTAGGTACTCCGATGATCCTATCATGGCAATAAGTTTCGGGCACCAAGTTGGGCAGAGTGACTCACATGTAGATGCTGAATAGGAGATGGAACCCGCCAAAGAAGAAGTAAAGGTCTAAGAAAGCATAAGACACTATTGACAAAAGCAGATTATACAGTACACACAATAATACAAGGCTTGTTCCTGTAATCGCGTGAGATTATGCGACGACGCACTGGCAGAGACACACACCTTCATGTAACCGTTGTAAATCGGGCTTTTGCGAGGCGGTTAGAGAGGCGCCATCGAAGGACTGCGGACACACATACCGATACCAGAGAAGAAAGGAGGTGACGGAAATTACGAACAAGTAACTGCGGGGAATCGCAAGGTGAACATGAGTTACGGCAGAGGAAGCACAGGGACTCACCCTATACTGGCGCCGACGTCGCGCCCACCATCAGAGGAACCAGCAATAAGGATGAAAATACAGGCGATCATATTGAGGACAAGTGTGCCAAGAAGCACCAGCCATAGCTGATATAGACGGGTTATAAGAGGCTGCGATGCCTCCGGTATTTCTTCCGGGATAGAATGGAAAATCAAGGGAAAAACTGGAAGTACGTGGAAGTCAGAGGAACAAAGACGACTGCAGAGAAAACTAACAAGGCGGCCAGTTGTTCTTGCCATGCTGCCTTATATGCTCAGCCTTTCTATTGAGTTCCTGTTCGCGTCGCTCTAGGTCGAGCTCGCGTTGTTGCAGCTCCTCCAAACGAGTGTCAGTACTCTGTGACTGCGGTGGAGTCGGGTCATCGAATGGATTTGTGTCCAGGGAATGGGTGGAGGCAAACGGATTCTGAGCGTAGCCTGACGAAAGGTGAGTACGGGGAGAATAATAAAGGAACAGAAATAGATGCACTCATGTTCAGGATGGTGTCAAATGGAAGTATGCAGTTAACCCTAACCCCGAGCAATAACAGTACGTGTTTGCACCAGAGGGAACAAACAAGGCCACGTGGATGCCGACGGCCGCCACGGTTCGAATGCGTCAACCGATGCTGCATCGCGCACAGCATCCGACCCGTCCGCGCGAATCACTGCCTGAGCATCGGCGCTAAAATTTGCATCGATCAGATGGAGGGAGGATCGGGAACGAGGCAAATCCGACGGATGCCTCGAGCATTCATGCCGCCAGAATAGAGCGTCCGTTTTCTCATGGAACTTACAACATGGCAAAATCTCGCATGGATACCTACTTAACGCAAGCCTCGAGGCCTGCTGTAGGAGGGATGTTATAGCGTAACCACTGGTAGCCATCAATTTCAATCGTCCCTCGGACCAAGGTGCATTTGGTAATCGGGCACGAATTTTGACACGTTTTAACCCTGATATAGAATCAAATCGAGGGAAAACGCGTGGGTCCACGGCCGATCTCGGCATGATCGAAGCCAAGTATATAAACTGAAGCACAAGGTAGTTGAAAATTTGCGCCTTTGCATCACCCTCCTTCTGCCCGACCTTCCCTACGGTACCCTTGTACGTCTTTCGCCATCGCTCTTCCTAAACCGTACTAATAATCGACGGCAGTTATTCCACGACTTTATTGTCGTCGCATACATTCTCTGACCTCTCATTCCTTACTTGCCGCCCAGAATGTTCGCTTCCCTCGCCACCGTTGCTCTTGTCGCCATTGCCGCTGTCCAGGCCACGCCCCACTTTCCTCGTAGCAGCCTTCATGGTCTGCACCGTGTAGTTCGTTCGACAAAGCCTGCCGGCTATGCCGAGGGCTACCTCGAGCCCTATGATGTTTATCACGCACGGTATCTCGCCATTGGTTGTCAGAACCAGCACGACACCCAGTTCTTCGATGACTGCTGTCATCCCCTGTTGGTACGTCGTGTCTTCCTCGTAATCACATCAGAGCTAATCTGCTCATTCCAAAGGCTAATGAGACCGTTGCTGCTAATCGTCCCTCGTACTGCTCTGTTTCAGTGTCTGCTTCTTCGTCCGCCAGCGCCGTAGAGGCCACCTCGACAGATACTTCAGATGATGACAGTGAATATGACGACTGTGATGACGAAGCTTCTTCCTCTGCCACTTACGTACCCGCCACTACTTCTTCATTCTCCTCGGAGTTGCCTCAGGCTACCAGTACATGGACCCCGGCTGCCAGCTCCAGCTCCAGCTCCAGCTCTAGCGTTAGCAGCAGTTCTAGCATGCCTGTAACCCAGGATAACACCTGGACTCAGGACACGAATACTTGGACTGCCGCGACGACGTCGTCAAGTGAAGAGAGCCAGAGCACATGGACCCCGGATCCCACCACCTCCTCGACGCAGGAGCAGGCCCAAAAGAACACCCAGACCCAAGAAACGTCAACTTCCTCTTCCTCCACTGCCGCATCGACGGGCACTTCCAATGCGTCTTCAGACAGCTCGTCGTCTTCGTCTAGTTCCGGCGGAACTTTCTACTCGGGGGGCGTGTGAGTGTTCTTGTATATAATCAGCTTCTTCCTTTAAATTTGCTTTACAGAGGCACCTTCTATTATCAGTATGGTGTCGCCGGTTCGTGTGGCCAAGTAAGTTTTTTTCGACTTTACCCAAGATGTTACTCAGACACTGGTATCTTAGGTTCATGCTGATTCCGACAAGATCGTGGCTGTTTGTAAGTTACACATTTGTACGATGGATTCCCTGCTGACCAGAATCTTCCACTATGACCAGCTGCCATTGTCATGAACTCGGCTCTGTGTGGTAAGACGATCACCCTTACCAACACTGCCAATGGAAAGGTTTGTCATAATCATTTAATGGATGTCTGTAGGCCAACAACACCTTTACAGACCGTCGACGCTGTCATTGCGGATACGTGCCCAGGTTGTTATGATGGAGGAGCTTCTATTGATTGTTCTACTGGTACCTTTGACGCTCTTGCTGACGAGTCTGATGGTACTTTCCCTGGTGAGCTCTCCCATTTGTCTTGGTTGCATGAATCTCTCATGCCCTTTCCAGTCACGTTCACGCTCCCCGCGGTTTAAGACCGTGCCTCTCGTCAATCGCTTGGCCTTGTTCATACATATATACCCAGAGGTCAGCCAGGACCTTTCTCTTCTTAACGTCTTTCACTCTTATGAGTGAAGGGCGCGGGCCTAAGGCTTTTCATTTACCATATACGATTGATACGGGGTTTCACGACAAGTGTCAGGAACACTGACTACTACGGTGGTTTTGCTCCTGGCATTGATATTATCATTCTTATTCGTCAGTGTCGAATTTATTATTGATGTTTCTATGTTGCACTTTCATGTTCTCGTTTTTATTTGGGTTTACATTATCCCATCATTTGCTCGTCGTATTGCAACCACCACAGACAAGAATAATTTTTACTTGATTTCTTTTGTAAACATCTTGGCGGGACTCGAGGGTGGGGTTGGGAACTGTGTTCCTGCTGGTACCTATTTACGCTTGTAATGTCGATCATACTGCGCTGGGTAATAGAATCTGTTGACGGATCTTGCCTTTGATGTGTGATCGACGTAACTTGCAAGTTAGTGGGACGGACATCGGAAGGCGTGGGACCGTGGATGCGTCGGTGTGCACGACGGTGAGTTGGAACCGTGTTTCAAAGTGCATTTATTCAAATTATTAATTATTGCTATTATATTTTGCTGACAGATTCTCCTCCAGACCCGGGACTGGGCAGGACAAATGAACGCCCATTTCCCAAACCGGCATTTGCCGATCTTGTCATCCTCGATGAGCGGTGTCGCCCTGAAAAAAATCCTCGTCGTCGGAGGGAACGGCTTCATCGGTAGGCGAACAAGCTGCATCAAAAAATGCCACTAATGAGACTTTGCATTGATAGGCTCTGCAGTCTGTCGCGCCGCGTTGGCAAAGGGCATGCAGGTCACGTCTGTGAGGTTCGTTATCCGTAATCGCGCTCAGGCTCAACTTGACACACACCTGTAGCTCGTCTGGGCGCCCATACCGTACGCCCAAGGGCCACAGCCCAACATGGACAGAAAAAGAAAGTCGCTCTCTTTCGTTTTCTCACGAAGACGACACCTTGACCGCATGCGAGTGTAGGTGATGTGGTTGCAGGGCACGGCCCATGACCCGTCAACGTTTGCAGGTGCTCTGCAGGACGCCAACGGGGTAGTGCATACGCTTGGGACGCTCCTTGACGACGGCAAATACAAGACCGCGGTAAACGAAGGGAGCCTTTCCGGCCTAGTGGGGAGTTTGATTGGCTCGCAGAACCCCTTGGAGAAGAAGACGACTAGCGGGTACGAGAGCCTCAACCGTGATGCTGGTTAGTACGCTCCAGTATGCTTCGCTTCGCTTCTCATTTCCTGCTAGCGCTCCGAGTTTGTGAAGCTTTTGTGAATTCCGGGCCAGCAGAGGGCCTCTCACGTCGTCCGTTCGTATACATATCAGCAGAGGATATTTTTCGACCCATTATTCCCGCCCGATACATTGAAACCAAACGCGAAGCAGAAGCAGGAATCGACAGCCTTGTGTCTCAGAAACCTGGCCAATTCCGTGGTGTCTACATTCGACCCAGTACGTGCCACTTTTTGTAGGTGTTACCACCAACGTCCTCCCTTTTATATAGGTCTCGTCTATCATGCGCACTTTCGCCCCCTAAGCACACCATTTGCGGCGCTCCTTGAGTTTTCCGCTGTCATGCATTCCAAGGTTCCTCGCGGGATCCCGACGCCCTCAAGTGTACTTCGTTCGATAGGGTCTGCATTGGCAGTACCAGAAGTGACGAACAGCATGTCGAATGCTCTCACCATTCCACCCATCCATGTCGACCATGTTGCCGAGGCAGTCTGTGTGGCGCTGGAGAATGATGCAGTTAGTGGGGCAGTTGGGGTAAGGGAGATGCGAGAAATGATAGGATGGATGGCTACACCTAGCGACGGATCATTGAATGGAGCACACTGAATAAATTTCTGCCAATTACATCTAACTCTTATTTGGCTGTACAGCAACATTCGGACTTGACTCGATCACCTGGCCTAGGCCTCCCCGTAAGCTAGCTGACTCAGGGGCTGCCCCAAACTTTACCGTCTGTTATTTATTTATTACCAACACTACTTGTCCCAATTTCTTTCCCCGCCTACCCCGCTCCAGTCTTCATGTTGTCCTTCCCAGTCGCGAGACCGCGTTCAGCGACGGTGACAGTGACCAAGAGACTCCTCTCGTCGACGGTCCCGACTCGGAAGGCACTGCCGTTCTTCCTCAACACCCTTCGTGCCGCTGCTCAAGAGAACCGTGAACGGGACCTTAGGCGTAATGGAAAGATGCTCCGGATGCTCATGTTTGGCAAACCGGGAGCTGGGAAAGGCACCCTCTCGGCGCGGCTGGTGAAGAAGTACGACATATTGTCTATCTCGGCGGGAGATCTGTTGAGGCAGCATATTCAGGAGAGGTACGTCTTTTTCCTCGCCGTCATCGCCGGTGCTTTGCTCATTGCACCACAGAACTGAGGTCGGCCGACAGGCAGAGGGCATTGTTGCGCAGGGTGGGCTACTTCCCGACGAAGTCATGCTCAGGGTCGTCACTAGCAAGCTGGATCTTCTGCACAACAGGGTAACTGTCCTGCCTCGTGCTTGTCGTCCTCATTGTTAACGACTTGGGCAGCACTGGATATTGGACGGCTTCCCACGAACACTGGGCCAGGGTGAACTTCTAGATGCCCATCTCAAGTATGCTTCTCGTCTGCTGCATTATCATTACCCTAAATCTAACCGCGAACAGAAAACAAGGAACGCCCTTGAGCCTCGTCGTGAACCTCGATGTCCCTGACCAGGTCATTCTCAGCCGCATTTCCGACCGCTGGGTGCATCTGCCGTCCGGACGCGTCTATAACACATCATACAACCGACCCACGGTCGATGGCTTTGATGACGAAACAGGGGAACCCCTGACCAAAAGACCAGATGACAATCCCGTTCGCGTCCCGTTTCCATTCCTTCTCAATCACTTTCCTGATCCTTTGTTCCCAGGAAATCTTCGCAAGGCGGCTAGACAGTTTCTACTCCACTACTTCCCCCCTCTTATCGTATTATACTACAAATGCGACTAACTCCGAACCTGCGCGAAATTCGCATCAGCACCCGCACCAGCTCTCATTCCCAATGATGCCGCTGCATCAGCTCGTGCTCAAGACGCTCTCGGGGAAGACGTCTGATGAAATCTGGCCTCAGCTAGATTCAGTACTTAAAACGGCCTTTCCGAATATCAGCGAGAGGGCGGAGGTGAAGCGGAGGCATAGTCTCACCGATGCTATGTTAGTTGACGGACGTCCAGTCGCAGGGAGTCGGATGGAGTAGTTTTTTTTTGGCTTTTATAGGATGCTGAGTTACTGTATTTACTACTCCCGCGATGCTTGGGCTTTCCCCTTTTCATTTGCCTGTATTTTTTAATGTGACGATATATCCTTTTATACACTGCTTCTTCTACATCAAACAGCTTCGCGGCTCCGAAGAATCATTACGCTTTTATCGGAGAGCATACCTAAGAAAATCTAATGAGCATGAATGTTTCGGAGGCGAAAGAAGGAACAACCAACATTTTTACGGTATACAGTCCTTCAGGTAATCCCTCTTGGACCTGTTCTCTCACCAGCCTCAGGCCCGCTTGCATAAATGCGGCTTTCCATGCGCTATCAGATCTGTCGTTCGGACGGTCAGTCTGCTGCCAAGAAAGACTAGACAAGTCTGACCTCGTCAAGGACGAGTCCTGATCATCAAACGAAGACTTGGGACGGCCATCTGCGTCATCAGAGCACACATTTTCCTTCACCACAATGAAGCTCCTGCCCCTGTCCTTTTCTCTTAGGGCCACATGGCTTCGTCTGAAGAATTCAACAAGTTGTGCATCGTTTAGATGACCCAGACACCACTGACACCATATCACGTCAAATCCGCTATCAACATCCTCAAGCGGCGTCTCAGGGAAGTAACCAAGCCGTTGCAAAAATTTTGCCGGTGGATTAGCAAGCGGATGAGCTGGGTCAAAGTCCTGCAAAGTGCCTTGAACGAATGTAACGCTTGTATTTTTGTCTGCTAGCCCGCGCCAATTTTTCTGAGGTGTATTGGCTGCGTGTCTCGCCCGCCCAAGTGCTTCCTGGATAAAAGGAGTCACCGGTTCGAGTAACAAGACATCGGAGACGAGGAAGAGCAGAACATCGGCGGTGACTCTGCCGATACCTGCCCCCACATCCAGCGCACGTATTCGGCGGGATAAATGTGCTTTACTTGTCGGTTTGAAAGCAGAGTCAACCGTAGATAGCTCTGGGAATAGGTGAAGAAGGAATAAGCGTGATCCCAAGGCATCGACGCGTGGTAGAGCCTGGGAAGGAAGAAATCAGATGATGCTCTCAAGGGATGGCTACGACATACGCCAGTCCCAAATCCTCCCAGGACACCATCAAGGCTTGCTGGCTGGGATGACCAGTATTCGATTCCGTCAGTCAGGTCAGGCTGCGGGGAAGAAGCCATAATGACCGTACGTGCTAAAGGTGTTCACGCCGGACCGGGCTCCGAAGAGACCAAAAAAATAAGAAAAAAATTACAAGGGTGTTGGATCTCGTTATCATGAGAGCTTGGACGAATGAAGCTAATTAAATAATGAAAGAGACCTTGTTCCTCAATCTTTTCGTCCAGCAGCAGGTTCATATTCATATGATACGGTCACCCCCCTGGCAAGAAGGTCGAGGAGGTAGATTACATAGGCGAATGAGGAATACTAGAGGAATCTGCAAGATTTAAGGCAAGACAGGGGTTATTTGTCTCCAGCCAGCTGGACACCACGTTACGTAATGAACGCGTCTTAATGGCGGACCTCTTCGACAATCCCGTCGACGAACTCATCCCGACGACGCCGCCTCGGAGTGCCGCCCCGCTCTTCTATCAAGGCAGCGAAGATGGTTCTCCCAGTAAATCTCCCCTCGTTCCTGACATGTATGGTGATGCCGACGAGGTCAACAAGATATTCAACGACGCCGACCTTTTCAAACTATCAGAGGAAAAGAGCTTTGACGTCGAAGAGGAGAGGCGGAAGATTGCAGAAAAGTACAAGAACAACCCCGTGCCACGAACACCGATGACGCCGCACGAGGTGCTGCCTAGCAGTTCACCGTCTCGCGATTTGGGCGATCAGGGGAAAGAAAAGGGCAAAGATGACAAGCAGCAGATGAAGGAAAAGAACAAGGTTGCAAAGCTGAATGAAGCCTTGTTGGTGGGTCCATCTGGATTTCCGCAGCTGATCAAGGACACGAAGGATTTCAAGATTAAGGGAAAGGGACACGAGGTGCCGTCTTTGTTACATTTTCTCTGGTTCATTTCGTTGAATTACTGTGGATATTATAGGAAATGGATCTTAATCGGTTGCTACAACGGTATCAGTACTGGACACAGCGGATGTTCCCCAAGACTCAGTTCAAGGATACGGTAGAAAAGATAGAGAAGCTCTGTCATTCCAAAGTCATGCATGTCCGTCGCGCTCTTTATAACAATGGGCTTGGAAGTAATCTTTTCTCCAGTCTCACATGACCAGCTGGCGTGACGAGGTCATGGGTGTGAACAAACCCACCGCTGAGGACGAAGACACGCTTGACAATGGCAATGAATCAGAAGTCGCAAACTACGCTTCATCGTCACCTGCTCCTCCCACTCGGCCACCGTCTTCACCTGGGGTATCGTCAGGCCCCGATGAAGAGGACTCGCTCATACGTGAAGCGCAGATGGATGCAGATGAACGTAGAGGAGAAGCCACAAGCATATTGGCAATGGACGAGGACGAGGAGTTGTGGCACGAATTTGGAGACAGTGGGCCAAGCTCAGTACCTGATTTTGACGATGAGGGATGGGAAGCTATGGACGACATGGAGGCTGAGAGTTCCGTGTTTCTGTCGTCTGAAGGACATATAAAAGAGGACATTGAAATGGGAGATGTAGCAAAGCAAAGGGAATCTGTAGCAGAGCCTTTGCTTGTCCCCTTGAATGATATGTATGCCGAGTAACTTGTGTATTTCCTAATTGATTGCACGTGATCGCTCGGCCTCTATCCAAATTGGTGCAGCCTCCCCTGATCCAGTATCCTTGCAATTGCTGTATTGCACTGCAAATAACCTCATCCACGTTGCATCCTAGCTCGTACACCGACAACGTGTGCGTCCGAGGGTATCGACAACGGCCCATGCCAGTGCTATCTCGTGCAGCCCTGTAACGTCCACCAGCTCCGACCCTGCAATGTCCTTTACCCCTGCAATGTCTTGGTTCACATCCTGGCTCCCGGAGCTTCCAGCAATCAACATTTCCCTCCCAACGAGTATCCAGAGTCGATTCCTATCCTTTCTGCTCAAAAAGACTCTTGGACACTTCCTCAATCCCGGTCAATTGGATGTGCATCAAGTAGATTCTCAGATTGGATCAGGATATGTTCAGGTTGCTGACTTGGAGTTGAGTAATCAAGTACGTGACATTATAGTATCGACGGTTGCAAAAGCTTGACGCATTGTCTAGGCTGTCAACGAGCTCTTGAATGGTCTGCCGATCGAGTTGCGTGATGGTCGCATAGGTTCCGTCATTGCTAGGATTCCCTGGCCGAATCCTTTGACTTCTGCAGTCGGCTTCTCTCTCAACTCCCTTCATCTAACATTCGTTCTCTTGCCCTCGTCTAAACATACATCAAATACCACCAACCTCGCCGACTCGGTTGCTTCGGTAGCTTCAGTGGCGGAAACCTTCATTCACGATGAATTGACCCCTAGGGAAGAGTTCAAGTTGCGTGAATCATTTCACTCCGAACTCTCCGCCACCGACGATCCCAGTGTCCCTGGTGGTCTCGATCCTTTCATAACATCCCCAGAATATGAGGATGCTTTGCCAGATATCGATCCAGCAGGTGTCTCCATGTTTGCAGTATTAATCGAACGCCTCCTTGCGAGGTTCGAATTCGATGCAGCAAATACCAAGATAACCCTCATACTGCCAGGTCGCACGAGTCTCACTTTATCTATCTCAGACATACGCTATCGTACAGAAGACAGGTCGGACGATGAGGAGGATGGGAAGGTGCGGTCCGTATCCATCAATGGTATCACAGTTTCCGCACGTAATCTTCGGCCAGCATTCGATATGTCCTTGTCTTCCACATCTATCCGACCAGTGTCTTCCCCTACTAGTACGCTTCAGTCATCATCTAGTACACCTCGATGTCCGTCCCCAACCTCATCTTCTTCGTCACTGGACGAAGACACGCAACTTGCCATGACTCAATCCCTCGCCTTTCTACCGCCTCGAACTGCCTCTCCAGCAAGTTCGGTGACTAGTAGCATGTACCAGAGTGCAGTTTCGACACAATTGGATCACACAGCCGATATCCAGGCTCCTGCCCCCGACCTTGGTGAATCTCCGGACCAGCCCGACTTCAGGCCAGCGAAAGACAATGATCCAGCAGAGCAGGATGAAGACATCATTCTCTCATTTGGATCTGATCCAATCTCACTGCGATTGACTACTCCAGGTCATTCTCACCCGCGCGAGGATACTGCGTCAAATGAAAACTTCAAGTTTTCTGTTACGGCAGGGATCATCGCTTGTTCGTTCCGTGCCTGGCATGTACGGAGTATTATGGACATCGCAAATGGTTGGTCATCACACCAACACCCTTCAGCCCCTTCAGCAGTTGAGATTTCACCGTCTCCACCGCTATTAATGATGGGCTTGGAAGTGGCTTTGAATCTTAGAAGTTTGGTCATCCTTTTCCTCCCATCGACCAACCCCGATGCGGCACTAGCGACAAATGGGATAACAGGCTTCTTTGAAAGGCCCTTAATTCCACCCAGACTACCCCAAAGCTATGTAAGATTTCACGTTGAGGGTATTTCTTCTTCCGCGGAAATATCTTTAGGCTCGATGGAGGGTGCGAGATCCCGCTCGTTAAAGGGCAAGAATGGTGCTTCTACCACGTCATCGACCCTTTCACTGTCCCTGGATGAACTATCTGCATTCGCATTTCAACCCAGCGAGCCTTTATCCCAGGATGCTTACGCCACGCCCATTTTGATCACTGATTTCCATCTTCCAGAATCATATCTCAGACCACATCAGCACCCGGACCCTATCTCGAAGTGTGGCGAATGTCCGGATTTACCCTCTTTCGATATTTTGGATTGGACTGACGATAGGCATCATCTAAATGGAATGAGATTATCACAGTGGAGGACTAAACACAGACATAGACCCGAGAAGAGGTCCGATCCCAGCAGCCATCCTGCAGTCGTAGTGTTCGTGTCTCAGAGCCCCTCATCGTCTGAACGTGAGAAGAACAGGAAGGTCCATCAAACAGATGTTGAGGTAAAAATCCTCCCATTGCATGTATTTGTGGATCTCCGACAAATCCTTGCAACGTGCAGTGTGATGGAGTTCCTGGATGAACTCACTGCGGCTCATACTTCTTTGACACTGGATGAGGAGGATCATTTCGATAATGACAGCGAGGACGAGGACGTTGGCGACGCTGAAGGTGATACACCACCCGCTACGCCTCGTCATGGAATTCTGAGGTTCAAAGAAAAGGAGGCGGAGCGGGAAAGGCGAAGGCTTGAGCAACTAGTTTTGAAAGATCTTGATCTTGATTTTGACTATCAAGCTCAGAAGCTACCAAGGACTGAACAGAAGCGCTCAGCGCGAAAGGTTTGCTTTTTTCATAGAAACGTTTTGCACAGTCTCATTGATAATCAAGCGTCGGCCGCGGAAACAACAGGGAGCTTCACTGAACATCGTTGTCGAGGTGCCTCTAATTCGTTTGCAAGTACGGTGTCCACTTCCTACCGGAATATCGCCTCGCTCTGGTTCGCTTATTCTCGATTTGCATGACATTCGTGTCGCAAATGGACTTTCGAGGAAACCACCCAGCACCAGGTTTGCTGACGCAACTTCTCTGGCAACTGATGGCGATGTACTTGCCGCTCTTAAGATCGGGCGTATCGTCATATCTTCTTCAACGATGACAATCGGGAAGGCCGCAGCGCTCCTATCTATTGGGCCCCTGACTTCTTCCGATGATCATGAAGAAGCTAGCATATCTCTACTACCCTATGCTGTCGTGACGAAGTCATCACGCACATCTACACTAGCTTTGACCATTTCCATCCCATCGGTCTGTGTTAATATGTCTAAACCTGCACTCGACGGCTTGCAATATTGGGCAGATGATGTCACTCAGTTGTTAGAAGGGGCGTTCGGAACTGCACCTAGTGGTGGCGATAGTGACAAGTCAAGTATCATCGGCAGTAGATTTTTCACCCAATCAAGGAGTGGGAGCGGTAGCGAAACAACCACCAGGGCCAGTAAACCGAAACAGAGTGAAACGGCGGTGAAGATCACGATTTCTGAAGGTAAAGATAATCTGTGATGAGTAGGGAAACGTCAGGTTTACATTTTTTTCCAGCATTTGTTCGAATAGCTCTTCCTCGGAAGTCTGAGGATTTGGTGTCTGTTCGGCCGTTAGACTTGTACGCGTCTGACGTCGATATCCTGGTCGAAATGAGGCCCGATGGAAAGGCGAGAACATGTATTCCGATATCAATTTCATTTAGCCTAATATTCTCCAAGGATGAAACCGTCGTCACAGTGGGAGTCATGGATTTGACTTTGAAGAATGCTGATACTTCGAATGCTTTCGAAACATATCTATCATTGACTGCTCCTCGGAGTCTGGTCAGTTTCATCTCTCTGCGATCTCTTTCAAGTCTGACTCGCCTCTTATCAGACTGCGACCTCTCAATGTCTGCTTCGCCTTCAGTTTACTTCCCTTGTTATACCGGAGACAACAGCGAAGGAATCCCGCATAAAAATTTCATTATGGGGATTCACTTTCAGGTTCTATCCCGATATTGGTTGGACTTCTGATATTGCTGAATTCATTAAAGCTCCTCCTGGTGTCAGTGACAAAATTCTCCCTATCTATACATTTGCTTATGAGATTCCAGGCCTTTGAATCTGTAATTCCAAGCGAGCGGACCCGTATTTTGATTCGAATTTCTGATGGGTCGATCAATGCTGTGGCGCCAAAACACCCAGGTTCTGTCGTTGTGCATATTGGCGATTTAGAATTTGGGACAAACCTTGTTGGATCATCGTCTGACGTCTCATTTCGTTTGAGTGTTCCGGCCTTTGCATTACTCGCCGTCAACGACACCTCTGACATCACTGAGCCTAACTTTACTTCGAGTTCTCGCAATGGTGTCTCCTACTGGAGGGTTCGTCCTATGGTCCTATAAGAATGTCTTTGGCTGATGGACGTCTTGTAGAAAATTGGTTATGCTTTGCTTGCGGAGGTTGCTTCTCTTGACGTGCATTTTACTGCGACACAGGGGTCAGGAATCAAAGTGTGTTGGTATTGATCGTCTGTGTGTATCTGCTCATCTACGTCTGCATCTCAGGTAACCGTGGATCATGTTGGACTTCGCTTGCATCTTTGTGCTGATACTTTGGGAGAGCTGATTGCTTTTGTCGGTGATCTTGTATCTACTTTCAAGGCTCCGACAGAACAGCAGTAAGTGACTTATGTAAATCTTCTTTCCTCCACTTTACATTCTCTGCACCCAGAGAAATTAAGCTGAAACGAAGGCCGACTATGATCTCCGAGCAACCATCAAGTCGCCAAAATCTTATGTGTAAGTGCCTGTCCTCAATTTACTTCTCCACTCTCATGAACAAGTCTCATAGCTTCCATCGACGATCTTGCGTTCAAGCGCGTTCCTGATGTAGGACCGGCTCCAGACATGATTTATGACGACCTTCCGACGAATCTTGACTACTTGGATGAATCATTCAGCGCAGCTGCAGGTTTGCGTGAGCTGCGGGATGACGACCTTGAGGACTTTGACGATGAGGGTACCGATGAGACGCAGACACCTGATGACCAGCGGGTTGGGATTGTATCAAAAGTGGGCGGTGAGACCATCAAGATGCTCCGTCCGGAAGGCATTCATCCGGTTGAACACTATTTCGACACTTTGCAGCCTGAACCTATAGATGGTCATATGGAGTAAGTATCTTCCTTCCCGGTGTTGACGATTCTCAACAACCATGCCAGATTTGGAGAAAGAGTCATGCACGTTCAGTTGAACGACGCGGACATCAATGTCTTCCTCTATGCCGGATACGACTGGGCCAAGACCAGACGAACTATTGAAGAGGGAGTGAAGGAGATGCGGAAACGTTTGGCGAAGATCAGACAGCTTGTCGCCAGCGGGCAGACACAGGACACAAGCCTGGAAGACGAGACCAGTGCTTTACTCTTCAATTCCGTCTACATAGGATTGGACCAGGACGCTGATGAGCTAGAACCCGGTGCTCTGATTGCTGCGATTGATGAAGAACTCAAGGACGACTATGAGACGGCTAGCCAAAGCTCATGGCAGTCCCTCAAACCGTCGGCAGCCAACAAAGCTCAGACAAAGGTCCCTCGAGTCCATGGTAAACGACTTACTCGTGCCAAGGGACCTAGTATCGAGTTTCGGTTAGCTGACATGAAGCTCAACGTTGACCAGTATAAGCCAGAAGAACCGACGGTGTCGAGGATCTTTTCTACTGTACGAGATTTTGAGATTCTTGATCATATGAAGACGTCGACCTGGAATAAATTTTTGACGAGTATGCGATCCGATTCACGTGGTAACGTACGGGAAACGGATTCAAATATGGCTCGTGTTGAACTTCGCATGATACATCCTGTGCATGGGCATTCTTCAGAAGAAGCGAGACTGAAGGTAATTCTCATTTCGAACTTAGCTTGATGGTCATCTCATCACTTCACTAGGCAAAGATCTTGCCCCTAAGGCTGCATGTGGATCAAGACGCACTTGACTTCCTAAAGAGCTTCTTTAGTTTCAAGGATCCTCATGCACTGCCATCCACACCCCAGGATTTAGATGATGACATTTTTTTCCGTAAGCTTCCTGTTTATGCAGAAAATATGCTTCTTGATACCATCTTACTAGAACTGGCCGAGGTATTTCCTATCGACGTCAAGATGGATTACAAACCCCGGCGCGTTGATTATAGGGCGCTGAAGGAGGGTAGGACAATAGAGTTGATGAACTTCTTTCACTTCGATGGTTCTGAGATGACGCTTCGACATATAACTTTAGCAGGGGTGAGTTAGCAGTTATATACCTTTGCTACTCGCTGACAATATATGCAGATTTCTGGTTGGCCACGTCTTTTCGACCTCTTGAACGACTTATGGACACCAGACGTCAAAGCTACGCAGTTGGTTGATGTCATTTCCGGCGTCGCTCCGATACGTTCCGTAGTTAACGTTGGATCAGGCATTGCAGATCTGGTGCTCTTACCCATTGCACAGTACAGAAAGGATGGAAGGATCGTCCGAGGAGTACAAAAGGGTGCTACAGCGTTTGTCAAGTCGACAGCTATTGAAGCCATTAAGCTTGGTGCCCGTTTGGCCACCGGAACTCAAGTCATACTGGAGCAGGCCGAAGGAGTTCTCGGAGGACAGTTCGACAATCCTATTATGGCGGAGACATTGCAAGGAGATGAATTTGTTCAGTATGGTTATGGTGATGGGGATGAAGCTGGGGAGATGATCAGCAAGTACGCTGAGCAGCCAGCTGACATTAAGGAAGGAGTGCAGTCGGCGTACAGGAGTCTGCATCGAAACTTGAATTCGGCTGCGCAGACCATTTTGGCTGTTCCTATGGAGGTCTACGAGAGATCGGGTAACGAGGTATGTTTCTTCGTTCAAAACGCCAATTGGCGGGTTTTCTGACAAGAGATACAGGGACCCGTTCGTTCCGTTATAAGAGCAGTTCCAATCGCAGTCTTGAAGCCGATGATAGGCGCCAGTGAGGCTATTAGCAAGACTCTACTGGGTCTTCACAACACGTTAGATCCTAATGTTCGCCACGACAATCAGGCAAAGTATAAACAGCGCTGATTTTATCTTTACGATCTTTTACCTCATAGCATTTTGCATTGAACCTCCTTACGGTAGAATAATACTTCAATAGTGTATCAATAGTGTATACGTGAATCATGGAATACATGGCAGACGCAGAAGAGAATAAGAAGACTATCAATCTATATCCATGGTCATTGACCGATCCTCGCCCTGGATGAGAGCACTCCGGCTCTTTGAAGGGACCTTGATTTTCTCCCGTATCTTTGACGATTCGGATGGTTCGATAGCCATGGGCTCGACCAGGGTGGAAGATGGCTGCTTGGCTGTTTCCATACTCTTTTTGCGGTGAGCCTTTAGTTTTTCTCGGCTCAAAGCCATTCTGTTGGAACAGATGTTAGCAAACGGCGCCTTGTGTAGAGGGTGTCCCACGCACCTGTTCTTCCAGAACGCCCGCTCTCTGCGCTGTTTGATTTCTCCGACCCGCTTCATGGCAGTAATTGTGGTCTTCATCAATTCTCTGTCGTAGCGTACTGGTACGTTTCGTCGTTTCTCAAAGTCGATCGTGGAGTCCTATTTCCATTCAAATGAGCTTTCTGCAATGTCGACAGTCGTCTGGGTACGCACAATGGTCATCTCCTTGCCCGCTGCTTTCCTAAACGCCTTTGTCCACCGTACTTTGCGTGGGTTACGCTTCATCCTGTGACATTGCGTTAATATTCAAAGAAGAGAGCCGGCAAAATAGGCAACGTACTTGAAGTTCTTATGACATCTAAAAGCGCAATGAGATTTTTATTCGAGCAGGACGATTGCATACGAACTTTGAGGTGCAGAACCTGAAAACCTTGGCGTCATTTCGAACAAATGCAGAGCCTGGGAAGACCTAATTAGCGTATGCCAGAATTGTAGCAAAACTGACATGCCATGCCCTGGATATACGCTAGTCGAACAGAAATAGCACTTTTCAATCCGCATGACGGTAGGAGGAGTAAAGATGTTTTCAGTCACGTCACAGGTCACAAACTCGCCCTATGTCTGGCCATCTGTCGCACGGTGCACTTGTTCCAGTCCCTGCTGTCCTCGTAAAGGAGTGTTTGTCTAGCTTCTATCTTCTATCTTGTTACATGGCCCCATGATGTCCTAGAGTGACGTTACAGGCATGCGGCAGCCAGGAATTTCCCCCGAAGATGAGCCCGAGAAGTTGATAGAGACGGAAAGTTACTTTTGTGCATGTCAGGATGCTTCTTCAAGTTGATATTCGGTTGGGCAATCAATACAATATATATGCACATAAAGTTCGCGTACGGCTTGTATAGACTTACAAATACCAATCTGCTGGGTACGGCTGGACTGTTCAAGCGAAACCTTATAGCCTTCGCTTCTTTCAAGGACCCCAAGGAAACAATAAGGGATTAGATATGTCTAGAACGTGTTTTCATCTATTCATCTATCAGTACATCGCTGGAAGAAACATACCCGTATCCGGCGTTCCGGCTTCGGGCCACACACCATCACTCAACGAAAAATGTCGCGTCCTTCGTTTCACAAGCCGGTGGATGTTGCCTGGATTTCAGCAATCTCAATGTCATGATATTAGGAGCATATTCGGAACACGTTCCAATGGACGAAAAGAATGTTGCCGGCAACGGCCATCCAGGAGCTACAGAGGTAAACCAGAGAATTCCATATAGTCAGATGTCGTATGTGTGTGCATGGATAGAATAACGGATTTTTCGGCCGTATTAACACTGTCTAGGTGATGAATATGTAGGTGCTGGTAATGGACCTATATCTATGTGAGGGCCTCAACAGGCATTCAAGGGGAGCGGCCGAGATGCCAGGCAACGCATAGATTTGGCGCCCCATTACAGACTAGTTGCGGGTGTACGATGACGCCTGTACGAAGACGCATGAAGGCTGAAAGAGATATCTAAAACAACAAGTTCTGATATAGGGTAGAAGTTGGTTGGCCGTCCGGGTGATCAGAGCCGCGCCAGCTGAGAAGGACAAGCACGCAACAGTCAGGTGAAGCAAAGGGGAGGCGTTCTCTAATTCGTCGGGAATTATGCACTAAGGTAATAGACAAGCAAGAGGTGAGCAGTCAGATTTCGGATTGTGGTACCATAGTACAGGTCAATAACGAGCGAGTGGCAAAAATAAGGCCGCCTCTTACCAGCCAAGCGGCGGTGAACAACGACGCCAATACTCTCTATTCAACGAGTCGCGACCTCAGATCTTAGACCCTGAAAGCTACAAGGTCGGGAGCACAGTCGGAACGCATCCAAAGACACAAAAGAAGATCTGGTGATGGCGGCGAAGGGGAGAGCCATGACAAGTTAAACGATAAGGAAATTGCTTGCAAGCAAGTCCTTGAGCACAAAGAAGTGTCCAAAGTTTCACTAGGGAGCAATGTCGACGAGACGCGTATTTTTGGATCGAGAGACATGGGAAATATGGATTCCAAATGACAACAGGATTTGGGCGGTTTCGGCAGGTTTTCACACAGCCCAGGACACAGAGCATCAGACAAGAGCTTGCGCCATGCAGGATCGGCCAGCACGTAAAACCAGAGAAAAGTAGGTAACATTCGGATTTCAAGGGACCGGGTCCATGATCTTATAGAGCCCCTTTTGCCTTTAGCACAGAAGGGCCAAATTCGAATACCACTTAGGACTTCCGGGACGGTGCACGTCCGAGTCCAATCGGAGATTCCTATAGAAGAATTTGAACCCAGATTTAAGCTGGAAAGTGCTAAAAACTTTCGCTGATAAAATAAGGATTAATACCAGAAATCGGAAGAAGAGTGCGGTGCATACTTGGTGTTGAATTTCAACGTGTGAAAGGAGCTAGAGCATTCGCAATTCAGCGATAAACTAGAAATGAAGTCACAAATAGAAATTGAACGAGTTCTACAGGAAAGTTCCTGCTCCGCTCGGCAGAAAAATTGGGCCCAGCAGCCTGCAAGGGCTGCATTGAATCTGGCAGCGTCGGACAACGAAGAAGCAGTACAGCAGGCCCAGATGAACCTAAAATTCAAACCGCGACAAATTGGGAACAGTCATTTTGCACGGTGTCAGTTTGAAAAAATCGACATGGTCGATTTCGATGATGTAAACCGCACCGGAAGACTGAGAAATGCAGCTATTAGAAGGAGAATATTTATTAGAAAGAATAGACAGACGATGAGAAAATGTTTGCGGCAAGAAATTGCGATCGGCAGTTCCGAAGGTTCTGATTTGTAACCCTATTTCTGCGATCACCACCACCACCACCACCACCTTCGTCGACACCGTCATCATCACCTGCATTGTCTGCCGCAGCGGAGACATATTTCGTTCAGTCTACAGCGATAACAATGGATTTTTCTCACTTACAAGGCAGATCTGGTCGGTTTTTATCGTGGCCTGGTCTTGCTAATCGTGCTTCTCGAGGGCAATGGGCGCATACAAGTCTTCGGCGCTGCTCCTGGGCCATCCTGACCACAGACAAGGCCTCAAGAAGCATAATTGACGGGGCCAGTGGATGAGGATAGCGCTCAGATGCCACCTTACGATTCGACCAACAAGATACTCGGCGAATAGGACCTTACGACCAAGGGATTGCTCTTCTTGAACCTTTCAGTCACCAACAGAGACAAATATCAGGATAATCGACCCAGGATCATGGAGGATGAGGAGGAGATGCTCTCAAAGGTGGATACTCAGAGAAAACGGGTACGGCTAGAAGGTGTGTTGCTGTATTCTTGCATTTATTCTTGAAGGGTAATAATCCTTTGGTCTAGACGAGTACCGCGGTGTTCAGTCGTTTACGGTCCATGCGCACTGACTTTTGGTCAAGTCGTTAGCCTTGACGAATCTTGCTAAAGGCGAGTTCTGTTGTTGAGAATTCACTCCAGTATGGGGTACCTGAACGACGTTGTTCATTTCAGTGGTGGTAGTACATCACTGATACAGGATAACGCGGCATACACACGGTTCCGACCTTTTATTGCTGTGACGGGAAATGACTCATTAGGTCACGTCACACTGGCGCGCGTCCGCGTTAATGCCCTAGGCGACAGAAGGCGAAATACTGAAGGAAGTGAACGGAAGATACGAGGGATTTTTCAATGTCTAAGGACAGAGGAGTTTGAAAGGTAAAACTCTCACCTGCTTGTATGTTTGGCGCGAGGATATCACTGTGGACTGGGAGCAAGAACGAGAAACATCTGTTGGGCCGCTAATAGTGCTTTCGTTCGATATCACAAGCGACGATACGGTGGAAGGGACTGGGCGCCTCCAACTCAACGTATACCCGACGTCCTGGGTTGTTCGGCTCGCGGCTGGCCGGCGGTGTAGGTCTCCTGCGAGTCCGGCGCGTCTCTACAAATTCGATTGTTTCGACTAATCTACTGGATCAGCTCTATTCATTGCTGGGAATGGCTTCTACTTGGAAATGGTTACCTGCGTGTCCCGTCGAACAGTTTATCGAAAAGAATATTCTCGATTACTGCCCTCACAACTGTCTGTGTTCCGGCATCACGCCTGTTCAAAGAAGGAATAGGGTCAGCCAATTGCGGTTGCCGTGTCAAATTTACCCTGAAAGCTAGAAAAAATCCAATATATAAGCTTCAACAGACATTTCAGTTGTCAACGTCGCCCTTCAAGCTTCATCGATTCAGCCCTTGAAATGCCTCAGTGCTGCTCCAAGAAAACGATCCTGAAAGTCGTGCCTCGTCATGTACCTCGTCATATCCCTACGTACGATGAAGTTCTTCGCCAAAATTTTGCGTCAACTCTTCGCTTACCGGCTTACCGTTTCTCGTATGCTACGCGCTACCATCCGTATCGTCGACCTCCTCCTCGATTCAGGGCACGGTATTGTTTATGTTCGTCCTACTTCAGTTCACCAATGTTCTCCAGTTTGAAACAGGGAATGACGACCCACCAATGCCTCCAACACCAGTAATCCTTCCCCAGGCCCTCGGAGTAAGTAGATTTTATAGCAAGGTGTTGGAATTACTCTGATGGCCTTAGGCCATCCCTTTTCACTATGGTCTTGACGACGATGACGGCTACATTGGCGAAGATGAATACAACGAAACAGTAGAGTGGTTTGACGGTGGAGTGGAGGGGGAGGAGGGGGAGGACATGCAAGAGGAGGAGCTAGGCAACGAAGAACCTGTCACTATACTGGTCAGGATTGGATATACTGGTCTTTTTGCACGCCATGTCTTACCACCAATTCTTACTAGGCACGTATCGTCCGCCAGTATCAGTATCATGTACTGATGTTTCTTCTGTGGATCTTCTCCATCGTCTGAAGAATCTTTGACCTTTCTCTGATGCTTGTTGCATGTATATCGTAGTATGCTTGGACTCTAATTGAGACTCTTTCCTGGAACGGTTTTCATCCTCGTGGAAAATAGACGCCCAAGCCAATCAGTTCAAATTTTTCTTTCCTCTGCATTTGTCCAACAAAGATGCTTCGGATACTCTGATGTAGTTTCTTCAATAACATGGGTGCCTCCGTTGGTTCACCGTTCTATCTGACAAAACCTGACTCGGGACCGGCGCGCGTTAGGCTCCCTCAGAGTTCAAGTTGCCTGCATCAGGCCGAGGTGAACTGCTGGTTTACCGGTTAACGGCGGGCGTAATTCAATGAAGCAGGTACCGGTGCGCTACATCTTGTTATCAGGAACATTGCTCATGATCTCTATACATGTATACCACGATGCACACATACCATCATGCCTTGGCCGATACTACTCAGGTGACTCCGAAGGAGACATGTTGCACGTTGTATTCAGTAGAGAAAAGTTAAAAGTTACTTCATGCGCTCTTGTAAGCAACATAATGAACTCATGCTTGTGATGACTATGGCATGGTCAGGGTCGGCCTCGGTATATCGGATGATGAACTTCCTGTAGTGCTCTTTTAGCCCGTGAACGACCAGGATTCTGCCCTGCATGGTCATATTTAAGATGGGCTTGACATAACCAGCTTAGATTAAGGCAGCTGGTTGTCTCCGACGTCTTCTTTGGCACAACGAGTCCATCAAACAAGATCATGTGTACGGCTAGGCTCGAAACATTCTTTGTTGTTTCGTCATCTTGCCGGCCAGCCAAGTTATGTCACCCCCACCGTTATCGATGACCTCCGTGTTCTTATCTCTCAATGGAAGCATTGATAGAGATACACGGCGCAAATGGGTAATTAATCCACCAGATTTTTGGTCCATTCTTGTGTTCAGTGTGGGCGTATGTTAGTTCCTTGGAGGTTTGGCTTGGAGGTGTGCAAGGCATTGTCATTGATAGACGTTTGGGGCGCGGACCGTGTCAGCATCAAACTCAACCCTACCGGAGGATACAATAATACGGGGTAACAATATATCATTCTCCACTGTTAACATTGCAAACGTTGACAACTTAACAGAATGCCTCTTCAAGAAACACTGGAAACCTTCAGTTATTTTATCTCTGAAGCTGACAAGTTCGGTTTGGCATATATCAACCTCGTTCGGTACGCAGCATTCTCTTTAGAGTCAGTTCATTACTCATTATTTTGACCGATATGCCAGGCGTGAAATGTGGAACGAAACACAATGGTATTCCTTGGGTCGCGCATCCCGACTTTGCAGAGAGGCTGCAGTACGGAAAACCATCGGACGGTCAGCCTGGTTTTACAGAGCTTTATGGACATGGCGCAGATGAAGAGAATGAAAAGAAGGGATACACCGACTACATAGGTTACATGGAATATAACAAATAGTCTCGTATATCATGCAGGATCGTGGGAACAATGAGCACTCTCAATTACATGTACTCAAGACCGTCATCTGCTTATCCTTTCCAATGACCCGTATTACGAACTTTGGACGGAAACGAACCTATCTCGAGGCTGGATTTGCTACGACACCAGCGGAAACTGCAGATCCTGCAGTTCTTGCGACGATAGACGAGCAGAAGGAACCAACTATCGAAAATACACCACCAACGAAAAACAAACGTTCAAAACTAGAAGATGGTTCAAAAGCATCGGCGCTCGGTAGTAAGAAGAGTCCACACTTGAAGCAGGGAAAAAGTATGTCCTACGCTGCATTGCTTCGAATTCATGTAACTCGCCAGCAAAAGTCAGTAGAGCTGCCGCATCTGAACTTCGCCGCCAACGACGAATAGCTGAACGCGAAGCCTTTACAACATGTTTCGCATGCCGTGAAAAAGGCCATGCAGCCAGGAATTGCCCCAAGACAAAGATCCAAGGCTCGGATGGGAAGACAGGGAAGAACGTCGTCGGTATCTGTTATAGGTCCGTTTCCGTGATTCGGTCATGTAAAAGTGCTCATGAAATGGTATAATAGATGTGGCTCGACCAAGCATACTTTATCTAGGTGTAAAAAACCCTCAGATCCATCGAGTCCTCTTCCTTTTGCTTCCTGCTTCGTCTGCAGTGGCCAAGGACACCTAGCCTCGTCCTGTCCTCAGAACAAGCAAGGAGTGTATCCGAATGGAGGGTGCTGCAAACTTTGTGGAGACACCTCTCACCTTGCGAAGGACTGCGCGCTCAGGAAGAAAGGTTGATACGCCTTAGGTTCTTTGGGTCTATGCTAGCTAACATTTCCTTTCATCCTTTTAGATCTGACCCATAATCCTTCTGTTTTTGTTGTAGACAGATATGTGGGCGTTGGTGCTGACGAAGATGGCTTTCACGTCTTCAAGAGAAATCACTTGGAGGTGGAGCGAGATGAAAAGGCTGCTCAGCGACAAGCGGTGTCTTCAAATCGCACACCTGTTGCACCTAAGAAGAAGGTGGTGTATTTTTAGCACCGGCCTTGGATCTTGGGACTTCACCTGTGCGCCTTTTCGTGTTCGTCTTGCTACTATGATTCTTTCAATGAAGGAATGTTGTAAAGTAAATTCGCTCATCTCAGCGAGATCATGTGTTGATGTTCTGCCTAGTAATCGTCGAATGTACACATAGTTGCCTGAAATGCCGTTTCAGTGGATCTCTAATTCTCGTAACCGATGGTCTAGTTCGTCGTGGTCTTCTCCAAGCTTGTTGCCCACGTAGTATATTTTCCGTTTTTCTTGAATACCATGACTCCTCCGGTATGTGCCATTGTTTTCCCTTCTCTTTCCCACTGCTGAGGAGTCTTCATCTTTAGTTGTCCTATGAATTATCGTCAAGAGATTCTACCAATACCCTTGTAGAAGACGACAGTTCGAATGGTCGAGTTGTTATTTCCTTGCCAGAGCGAGGGGACCTACATCATGTCGTAGAGTGCATCTTTAGAAAACATGTTGACTGAAGTGAATGGTTCTGACAATGGTGCAGGCCATTTTTTGATGTTGCAGTCCAGCTAGAAACACTTGATAAATGCGCACACCTTCGCCGTCAAACAGAGAGGCTTGCCCTATCCATGGGTGTCGATGTGGAAAATAATACCGAGGACAAACTTCTCGAGTTGGAGCAAATAAACTCCCTTGAAAGGGCGGCAAATGATAATATTACAGTGCACATAGCACTACTTAGTGCTCTCCATGAACCGTCGGTTCTGGTCAAAATGTGCGCGCATACTGATGAAGTCCATCACTGGATCGAGATGAATGGAAGATCTGTCAGGCATGTCGTCGATGCCCTGGTGAAGTACTGCATGTTGGCTTTTTCCCAAGAACTTCGCATCGTCACGCATAGAAGACCTATTACCTGAGGCACTTGCTTTTGAGGAGATGTGTAGGACTTGTTTTACTATACCTTGCTGAAGAAAGTTGAGTCAGAAAATTGAATACGAGAAGCTATGTACGCAGCGGAGCTTATTGCAAATGTGGGCAGCGGCTATGGTGAGATCGGTCTTGGAGCACATCTTAATGGGTTTTCGCGTGCAGGAGAACATGTGGCAAGAGCGCAAAGAAAGGTTTTGTCAGATTTTCGGAAATACATGGTGCGGTCAATTGAGACGGCTACGAAGGGCGGTAGCGGTCTCATGCTGAAGGACCCTTTATATTTAGCGCTATTAAATCATTGTTTATAATTGCGAGCCTACTCCACCAGCGTTCGGGGGCGTACTGCACCCATGCTAACAATCTGTCATTCCCTTCACCAATCCTCCATTTGCCTTATCCTTGAAGAGGTAGCCTTGGGAACTTGAAAAGAATGTTTGGAATATAAATGTGTCGTGACGGTAGTTACGGATAGACGGATAGAAACGCAATTATAAATAAGACCAGAAGATAGGTCCAATACCTTGTCGATCGAAGAAATGGCGTGCAGTACTTGAGTGGTATACGTCCGTAAGTACCGACAGCGCGAACGCAATAGAGTGTAAATGCCAAGCAGTTAGCCATCAAGAAAACAACGGCAATTTGATATCGTGCATTAGCAGTTGTTGTTGATCACGAATCTAACCCCAGAAAACGACGTCGACATCGCTGGACTCAACGAGGACGATGGGAACCAGTATGCCCAGAATTTGTAGTCAGCTCCTACGCCAATCTACGAGCACTGGCGACCCAATGGCAGGTCAAGACGAGCACGGATGGCCGTAATCGCCATCAACGGATTTACTTTTCGAGGGTAACTCAGTTAAATTGAATCTGAGTTGAATGAGCTTGTGGAGGAAGAGAAAGGACATTGATGTCGATAAGAAACGGAAGAAGAAACGGGAGAAAGATGAACGATTGAATTTCTGTTACGGCGGGAGAACGTCGGCGGAGAGCGTCGTCTATCCTTCAAGCTCTGTGGTCAGAGGGTTGGCAACGAGAACCCTTTACGTCGTCAGAGACCTAAGCTGCAAAAAGGAAGACTTATCAAGCATTTTCCAAAAATTACATTGGATTTTGGGCGCTTTTGCATCGATTAAAATTTTGTAAAAATTTGGAGAAGGCAGTAGTGAAGAAAAGAGGTAGCGAGCCACAGTGGCAGTCATTGAAAGGTTTTGAGGTCGAGTGAAAAAGTAATTTCCGTTTACAACTGTCTCTGCGTTGAAATTCGATTTATTTGACCTTGATAGGCAGCCACTCGCTCCATCCATCTTGTTCCTCGACGTTCATCATCGCCTATTGTTGAGCCATGTTCAGCACACTGGCACACCTTTTCCTATAGTCTCGCATTGCAGTATCTTTCGCTGGATAACCACCTCTTGCAACAGATCTTGGGATGCACAGTTCGCCATTCATGTCGCAAAAACAGCAAATGTCTTTACTCGGGTTTCCAGGTAGAACTTTGGCATTTTGACGATCCAATTGGAATGAGAAGGCTCTTCTCACCCAGGAAGACTTCTGGTAGCGGGATAGGCAAAGCCGACAGGCCTTACCGCCCTTGCGACCTCACCCAAGAACATCATCTCGTAGTCGGGAAAGACCCCTATAGCTTGCAGACATTTTCATCTTTATCTTCCATGGGAATAACAGTGATTTGGCAGAGTCTTCGAGCTGAGAGCAAGGAGTCCACAGTTCCTCAGTGAGTTCACTCTTCTGACTTGTAGATTCTCCGTTGATTGATGGCAAAATCTTGTCCTTTTAGATTCTTTGCTTTCTAACTAGTCTGACGCTCTCGGGATTGGCTATGCGAGACGTGAAGCGATGATATCCAAATTTTGGGCGTTCAGAAGAAATTGCCTCTCTTGCTTGCTTTCTTGCTTGCTCTGATATCTCCTCGGGGTACCACTGGTCGTTGGTGTCCATTAGGCTCAAATTCACAGGCAAGTGGTATGGATGAAATGCATTGAATCATTGAAGGGATGGCGCGTGTTGTGATATGGTCACATGATCTTCAATAATCCGTACAGATGGTCGTTTCGTCTGGCTCAGTACAAGGCATCGCAGGGTTGACGAGATATGACATTAGGTCTGGAATCTGGTTGGGAATTGCGCAAGCTCAGACCAAGGAATCGAGGAAGTGTACCAGAGCTAGCCCAGAGATCCAGGATTCGCTGCCAACTTGAAAAAGTCTGGTTCTTCAAGGAGTACCTGGTACTGATATATGACAGACGGCATTATATTGGGGCTTGCCATCAGCTAAAAGTCATTGTTCAAAATGCTGAAAGTCATGCAGACTCACCGACGCCCCATGCGTGCAATAGTGCTCCATGACGGGATTCCCTGCATCTTGTTTGCGTATGCTTCACTGCGTTCTCACTGCACAAAGGGGGTATTTGGACAGAACAAATTCAGACTCGATCTCTGTCTTATTTAAGGGCTCGAAGCACAAAGCTCACCTTGGCTTTCTTTACTTTCCTACGACCCCAATGAATACCACCCTTCCTCCTCCACCGTATACCACTAGGCACTTTGACCGTCATGCGTCTCAGCTTAGGCCTCCAGCCTACCGGCGCTCTTACATGAATCGTTACCACCCATATCCCAGATACGGGGCCCCGCTCATTGTCGACGTCACCCTCCCTGTCAGTTTACTTTTTTTTTTTTGTTAATACACCACAAGGGTAACCTTCTTTATCCAGGGCCCGGACCCCGATCTGACCATCGTAGCTGCAGCAGCTATGGTAAGTTTGATTCTGTTCCCGCGGATGCTTTTTGACCAATAATTTAACCTTCTAGGTGTATGACAAGAAGGCAGGAGAAACGAAGCCTGAAGGGGGCGGAGGTTGGAAGTGGTTGCTTGGTTTGCTTATCGTGCGTATATTTGTCTTCTCTGTTCTGTTGCTATTTTTTTACCCCTCTTTCTTAAGGCCTTTGCAATTCTTGAACGCGTATTGGAACACGCTACTATCCTCAGAGTCCACTGCCTTGAACCATCGCTTATCCTATAATCATACTGTGAGTTCCCACCGTTGCCATCGACGTTGCTCTAATTGCAATCACCGTTAAGTGAATATCTGTTTCGTCTTCTTGTTGATTCTTGGAAAATACCGCATTGTTATCACCACCTGCTAGTCGATTTACCACCCAAATGCCAATGCCAAAAACTGTATTATAATCCCGTCACTGTACATATCCATCCTGGTCCTAACCTAGCACCATAAGAAAAGTATGAAGTGGACGATGAACATACAGCACTTCTTGATGCAGCTCCGAGGAAAAACAACTGTCTGAGTAATGATGGGAGTATACAGCAAGAATTCACTCTTGCGGACCAGATTAAGCAAGCTCGGTAAGAGATATATGTATGCATATAAATAAGAGGTGCAACGGGCTACTTGGATGCAGGCAGAGATGATGCAGTCAATGGAGACTGCATACGTGCCACAACTGTTTCCGATACCGTGCCGGCCAACTTGAGCTTATCATAGAGCGCTCCGTAGATCTCCATCTCCCTCTGATTCATAGTTTGCTGGAGATTCGCCCTCAGTTCATCAATCATCGTGTATACTGTATCTCGTATCACGGGAAGGACGACAGACTCAATGTGGGGACGAAGATGCTCTGGCGCAATGGGCACAGGCGGCGCGGCAGGGTGGGATTTATAGTCGTCGAGAGCAGCAGTGATTACGGCTATGTGCCGAACACTTTCTGCTTCCCGGGACTCCCATGTTTGGACTTGGGCTCGAAGCTGCGGGAAGGTGAGCATAACAAGATCTGAGCAAAAGAAAAATTTCTACTAACCATGTTAATCTCACCCAGTAAAGCGGCATTTTCTCTCTTCACTTGCTCGTGGTCTTCACCCTCCGTAAACGACCTGTTGATGACGTCTGCCATCTCGAGGGCGACCTCCTCGATTTGTTTCTCCATGGTGCTAAGCTTAATGGTCGACAATTGGCGAAACTGTGCCTCCGGATCTGTCCCAGCGTTCCTGGCTGCTTCGAGCTCGTCGTACCGGTTTTCCATGAGCCCAACGACTTCAGCTTGGATATCATTATCGTGATTGAGGAGTGAATTTTGCAAGTCATGCAACTGGTTCTCTACTGCGCTAACTCCCTCCTGTAGCTCAGCGACGTTGAAAGTAAAATTATCGAGTCCCCCGTCGGACAATCGGCCGCGTTTCCGGCTGGTAACTGTCGGCGTCTCTTCGGTAGCAGACTGGTCCTCCCGCATTTTTTTCACGGAGATATTCAATTCACTGATGCTCTTTGACAAGGTGTCAACCAACTTCACCATATCGGCGTATCTATTCTCGACGATTCCTTGTTCTGGCCGAGGGACCATGGGCCAACTGTCGGATTCAATGATTTTGTTGAAAATCATTTTGAACTCTGCTTCTTCCACGTTTTGCTCCTTTTTCAGACGCTCGAGCTCTTCTAAACGAGAAGCGGGGGAATAGGACGGAGGAGCGGTGTGAAGAATATGTTGGACTTTGTTGATCCTTTCCTCGCGTGACATGATAGATGTGCGGTGCCTTGCCCAGCTAACCCAAAGACTTGATAGACCGTTAGGGATGTTAGTCTATAGTGATATAAACAGGCGTACCTTAGCCTCTGTTCCCAGATTTTCTTCCTGTCCTCGGTAGACAATTCGTATTTTGACTGCTTCAAACCTAACGTTGGGGGACCTGGTGGTGGTGGAATGGCACTGGGGCCTGGTGGTGGTGGGGGAGGCGACATGAAAGAGGTCGAAGTCGCAGAGATTGGAGGTGGAAAAGAGGAACTCGCTGCTGACTGGACAGAAAGAGGCGGCGGCGGTATTGGCCATCGAGGTGAAGGGGAGCGTCTAGTATTTCGAGTAGAAACAATGGAATCTGGGCTAGGCCGTCGTCGAGGGTCCCTTGTAGTCGGATTCATTGAAGGTGCAGGTCTACCTCCTGGAGTCAATGAGGACCACTCTTTGTCTGATGGATGTACAAAGTGGCAGGTATTAGGCCTGGGACAGCCTCTGCCGATGACGGTACCGTCGTTTCTGTAGTACTGTGGATCCTCTTTCAAGATGGAAAGTGATAATCTTCAGCTTTGTTACGTACGCGACACCGAATCCTCCGCGACATCGACGGTCAAAGCAAGTTCACGTTCACGTCGGACTTTGAACACAACCCCATTTTGGTTACAAATGCTGCTGTATACAACTCATGCTGAAACTCTCTTCTAGTCCTGCTGCAAACAGCTTGTACTTCTCTTCAACAAATGTCGTGGTATTCTTCTTCAACTCTTCTAGCATCGGTTGCAATCGCGATTTCACCACTGTTTCTCCCACCTGAGGATTCAATAACGGATGAGCCGTCTTGAGCTGCTTCGCTGCAGTCATGTACATCTCAAACTCTGACGCTTCCTCGCACTGACTCTGCCTCTCGACTTTTGCGGGTTCATGCTTCGCCTACACATTAAATTCAATTAGCAGTTTCGAGATAACAGGAGGAGCCTACACACTATCTCGGCGGTCCTACAAATGATCTGGCCTTCAACTCTAGCAATTCGGGTCTGCAGAAATGTCTTCAAATTGTTCATCACTTGGGGGCTGGTGTCCTTGACTTTCCGCTCGCGTATCCGGATCTTATCGCTGTTTCCTTTGAGATATTTGACCACATCTTCAACCTGACCTCGCGAGTCCTTCACCCACTTACACAATTCGTCAACATAGGCCTCCATTATTTGGAGGGTTGCCGGTTCCATAAGTTCGCCAAGGTCGCCTAACGTCTCAGTCATCAGACCCCCAAGCTTTCTCTCAAGAGAATCGAGATCCTTGTATCTCTCTAGAACTTGAATATCACTGGTCTGGTTACGATTTGGAAACGCCGCAGATACTTGTTGTATTTCTCGACGCCGTGCAGTGCACTCATGGATCGCCTGCTGCCGAAGGATACCCTGCACGAAGAGACTAGGAGAAATATCAGCGACCACTAGGTATGCAAAATGATGCGCCCCTACGTTGAGATATGCTGGAGATACGCGTCCTCGCTCGAAGGGACAGGAGGTCTGTATGGTAAAGCTTTGTGGTCCGTGGGCCATAGTGAAGAACGGTCGAGGTCAATGTAGTGGGGATTTGCGAGAAGCTCGGTATCTCTCAAGGTCGCCGCTGTGGCTGGCAGACGGGGTCGCTTGGGGGGAGATGGTTGAGGGTCCGGCTCGTAGAATGACTTTGCCATGCTCCAGTCGTTGTGGTCTGGGTGTACATACTTGCAAGATGTTCCGTATGGACACGGCCCTAGTGCCCTGCCTTCATGAGAGAAGTACTGAAAATATATTGAGCTTGGAAACTGTGATTAGGAAAGAGCACTTACTGAGCATCGTATTCTGTCCATGGACAACATTTTTCGTGAACGGAGGTGATGGTAAGAGACAAACCCCGGAAGAGTGACTCCTCGCTAAAAGAAAAAAAGAGACAAGGGTCAAAAACATTCTTCAAGGAAAAGAAGTCGTGAGGATGCATGTTCCTAGCGGTTCTGGGAAAAGCGGCAACCTGTTTTAGTAAAAGTCGAAACTAAAATTGGTGGTATCTGGGAATTCGTATTTTCCTTACACAGATGATAGCAAATCAATAGCATTTACTTCCATATCTACTATATTTTGAGCCTGCTTTTAGCAAGGCAAGGATCGTATCTACAGGAACAAACGGAATGGATAGCCTCGAAAGATGTAAGCTTGAGATCATAGGTAATGTGCATAGAACTTACCTCTGTTCTTGACTCTGAAAATGCTGACTAGGACAGAATAGATAATCACAATGATTCCAACCCAGAGATAGACCTGCAGCCTTTGCCGAGCAGCAGAAGTCTGATAAGGTACGATAATGGTAAGCATCAGAAAGGAAAATGCGAGGAGACCATCTACATCAAAAGATGAGCAAACTACACACAGAAATAGAGAGTTGACGCACAAACTAAAGCAATGACTTGGACTTCTTGTCCAAACTGGTTCTGATACCCGCCAGCAATCCAATTACCGTTTGCACCAGAGTATGGCACGTTTCTGATACGCGTAAACATGTACCCAGAAGTGAAAATAAGTGAACTCAGGATCGAGATGACAGCCCACAGCCATCGGCTTTTAAGAACCGGAGCGATATAGCGAAAGATTGAGAGTGAACTCAAGAAACCAGCAATGTAGGTGCCCCAACGAGCCCAGTCAATGGGTGCCTTGTATGGGATGGGGACGGGGGTATGATTGGAAAGCTGTTCCGCTAGTGGTCCTGCCTCGAAACCACTGTGGGGGAGTCAAGAATAGTACCATAGGAAACGCGAATGACATACTTGGAGAAGTCATATTTGATAGGATTATATTTCCCACTGGCAGGCTGTCGAAGACCTTGGGTTGGAGGATACATATAGACGACTGGGGCCGAGGTCATCCCAAGCTGCGGAAATGACTGAGCGTGGCCAAGACATAAAGGATGGCCTACATACCTGCGAAAAGACCGTTTGACCATCGTCGAAGTCCAAGGTCCCAAAGAAATGGGTGTCGCGATGTTCCTTAGGGACGGCTGCCCAAGCTTTGGCAACTGCAGTCCATGATGGGTCGAATTCCCTGTTCAGAGTCTACAAGGTGCATAAAGCGGTGATCCACATAGATACTGACCTGCATGGTTCACATCTACGCCGCTTGTCGAGTGCTGTGAACTGGATGGCAGCAGACCAGTTGCGGTCGGAGGTGGTCAATAGTTCATACGTCTGGGCATTGAGACGAATGAGGCCGTTGCCAGCGGCAGCGAGATCGACGAGCTGGGCCTGTATATCGTCGACGGCAAGCACGACGGGGAGGAGTAAAAGAGTGGAGGCGCAGAGTGAACGCCAATACATGGATGATGGACGTGGAAGGCAAAGTTCAGTAACGTGTCGTGATCACACGGCGGCCTTGTCATCTTCTCCCTCCATGTCCCATGCTCTTCTCCTCCGGCTCTTTGTCAATTATTTCTCTGTCCATGTCGCCCTTCAGTACCTTGCTCTCTACTCGGACAACATAGGAATCACGTACTACATCACCTCGCGACTGCGCCAGCTCGACACCAAGGATCTTGCCGATGTCTGGGGCTTTGTTTGCCATCTTTTGGTGACCAGGCCATCCAAGTCTCACGCTCTGGAATGTTTTGTAGTCGATATTGCGCACCGCTCGACCCATATTGCCATGATAGTATGTCTACAATATCTTGTATCTGATTGCATTTTATTTATTTTCGTAGACCCTCTGGTTCATGCAAGCAAGTCTCCGTGATCTCTCTGGTATGCGACACGATTCCAAATCTTTCTTAATATGCCAACGTATCCTCCATCAATGCCACGAAATTATATTTGGAGATCTTCCGCCTCCGGTTCCAGCACCCTATTCGTCCATTTGCTCTTCTTTCCAGTCTCGCTTTACTAGAAAGAAGATTAGGCATCACGTTGGACCATCCCTTGTGGGACTTGGGGTTGTACTCGCAGGCGCACCAGCTATGCCGAGGCTGACAGAAATCATGGGCCAAGTCGCTATAGAGCAGGGGAGAGTGGACGATGGGGACACAAGGTACCGGAGCATCGACCGACACGGGGACGAGGTGGCTCCTGCGGCCAGTCCAAATTTGAGTAAAGCTTCCTTGGAGTCAAGCTGTGATGATCACGATGACGCTGACGATCTCAGCGACGGATCTCAGCATACACCGTCTTCGGAACTTATCTCTAACAAAGACAAGACCTTTAGACATCGTGCCGTCGGTCCTGCACAGACAGCTCCTTCTTTACCTTTACACCTTAGTGGAATACGAAAATCACGCCTGTCCGAGGATCCTTTGGGACAACTCGACACTGAACAAATCGTTTCACCCTATCAGTCATCCCCTTCCGTCTCCGCGTCACGTCCCCCTCCACGTTCCGTGTCGATTAGTTATGCCGATGGTCTGTTACAATCCTACGATGGATTATCCCAGACCCATCTCCTTCGAAGCCATTATTGTCGATCAGAGGTACATCTTGTTCAATATTAGTTTCTCCTCTGACAGTCTTTTAGATCCAGTTTCTGCTAGTTCTTGAAAGTATTTCAAATAGGCTTCTCGATATTCCACGGCCGGCCCGAATAAGTGCCCTAAGAGCAGAGTTGACCGCTTTGAATCACCAACTTCCAGCTGAGGTATTTACATTTCATACGATCTACCTCTTTTTCACAAGGAAATAGGTATGCATGCCTATGTGGTGCTCTTCGTCAGATTCTCCCCGTCTCATGGGTGGATCGCAACCCCATCATCGCATCGTGCGAATTCCCCCCGGCGAAAGTGTCGTTCTCAACTCAGCCGAACGCGCCCCCTACGTACTCTTGATAGAGATCCTTCACGATGACCTCGATTTCGATCCAAACAAACGGGTCAACAAAGACGTCTTGAAAAAAATAGTTGTCAAGGAGCACGAAAAAAAGGGCACCTCCAAAGAATTGATCCCATTCCCTCCACTCTCTTCACGTCACAGTCCCAACTCTGACCCTCTCAACGATACTGACGTCGTGGCTGCTGTAGCTCATGTGTCCGCCTTTTCTCCCTTTTTTGTCTCTTCGCCTCTAACAGCTTCATCACCCGTCGAATCCGACGAAGAGATGGATCTCGTCGAGCAGCTCTATGGATCCGATCAATCTCTTCGTTCTCGGCCTATTGATCTTTCTGATTCTATAGTGCTACCTCCGACTCCAAAGAATAGGGAACTCGATATGGTTGCGTGGTCACGCTCCTCATCGGTTCCACCTTCCCCTTCACCACCAGAACACGCCGCACCCATGAACCGTGCTCTATCCATTACCTCTGATTCTTCCGCACATTTGTCACCCGTCCCTGATCACGTCGATAATAGTCCCGCCCTATCTCTTGATGAATATTCTGAACGCATGCGGACGGCTGCGATCATGCTCGCTCAGCTCAACGCCAACCTTGTTCGGGAACCTGTTACGAACGGTGCATCGTCGGAGTCCCAGTCACAATGGGGTCCCATAAGTTGGCTTCCCGGTTCCAGTTGGTTAGCAACGCCAAGAGACTATGCAACGAGACATTCCCCAGGGTTGGGTCCCCAAGATCAGTCATCGCTGCATCTCCAACCAACACGAATGCGGCTGCAACTCTCTGAAGCTTCGGCGATACGGGAGCGCATCATGCAAGAGATGCTGGCGTTGGAGGCGGAGCGGATGGAGCGGATGAGAGAAAACCGAGAGATGGATAATCTTATACGGATAGACAATATCAGTGGAAGGAAAACTGCTGAAGACGAGGGTATTATCAGAAGAGAGATAAACAAGTCAGACCCTTCCGCGGTAGTTTTAGGTGAATCCTGGGCAGCCAAAAAGGTTTGGTTCAACCTACGTGCCTCGTTAATCGCTCATCTATCTGATAATAGAGTCGCATAAGGCATGGATCACCATATGGACATCTCGGTAATACTTTTACCACTTGCAATAGCTATATGTATGTCTGACATTCCCTCAGCGAACTGGGATTGCGTCTCGGTTATTGTCAAGACAGGCGGTGATCTTCGGCAGGAACAGCTAGCAACCCATCTCATTCGTGAGTTTCAACGAATATGGGAGGAAGAAAATTGTCAATGCTGGGCGAGATAGTAAGTCTGTCTAATACCTCATTAGTTTAGAATCAGTATTTCATTTTGATCAGTTTCCACATTCTCATAACTGGAGGCTCTTCTGGACTGGTAGAAACGATAACAGACGCACCTTCCATTCATTCAATCAAAAAAGCTGAATATGCTCGTCGGCTCGCTCAAGGTCGATTGGGCCACGTTACTTTGTTTGATCATTTCAAAAGCGTACGTCCAGTCTATTCGTTATTGTCATCTCCCGGGATCTAAATCGCCCCGCAACCAAAAAGACGTATGGTGATCCATCATCAGCGAAATTCATTCGTGCTCAGAGGAATTTCGCGAAATCTCTTGCAGGTGAATGCCAAATCTGGGATTGTCCGATACTGACGTATATGCTGACCGAAGCTAGGATATTCTGTCATCACCTATCTTCTGCAGATAAAGGATCGGCACAATGGTAACATCCTTCTAGACAGGGACGGTCACCTCATACATATAGACTTTGGATTTATACTGAGCAATACGCCTGGAAACATCGGCTTTGAGGCTGCCCCGTTTAAATTTCCTCTAGAGTATATAGAAGTTTTGGGTGGTGCTACAGGCCCGTCTTTCTTAGAGTTCAGGCGGTTGTTTAAAGATGGGTTTGAAGCTGCCAGGAAGCACTGCGATAGAATCATTAGTGCGTTGCTATTGACCTTTCTCCGACGTGTCGCTGACTTTGGTTCTAGCCCTCGTTGAGCTAATGCAAAAGGGTACGTAGGCATTGCCAAGGTTACGAGCGTGTCAGAAAGTGACCTAAAATCTTGTAGACTCCGCCCTGCCATGTTTCGCTGCTTCCGGGGAACAAACCGCCAATCAGCTACGTGAACGCTTTCAGCCCTCCTTGACACATTCGCTGATTGGAGAACATGTGGATCGTCTTATCGACAGTTCTTTGGGGTCACACTGGACGCGATTATACGACTCGGTGAGGCTTTCGCTGATTTTCCGCGTCTCCCATATTTAGGAGTCTGCCAGTTCCAATACTACTCCCAGTCTATCCTATGACAAAGTTGGTTCTCTTTTCTTTGGGTCTTTGGAGTTACCGCACATTGCATATCCACCGTATCATTATCATCTTGCATTTCGTATATTACACTTGCGTTAGCATTCTTTGAAGTAAGTCCAGGCAGGGTAGCTGGAAAGGAAAAAACAAGCAAATAATGCTGGCAAAGGTATTGCCTTGGCTATCATGTAGATACATCCTTTGAATCCTAGTTAAACAGTCTATCGTACCGGTTGAGGCACGAGTATCCCTCATAGTCTGCATTTACACTGGTTAGGAGGTCACAAACTTCAGTAGGGATAGAAACCGACCGAAGTTTTGATTACTATCACACCAGCACTTTCCCCGCTTGTGAGCTTCGCCTTGAGGACAATGTTGGAAAGGTTCATGCCGATAGCCTAAACAGGATGGAGACCGGTCAACAGAAGGTTCTGCGCATACGGGAAATACTTACCAATATCATTGAAGAAATGCTTAAAAGAACTTCAGCCGGTTCATAAAGAAGAGGCAGCACGTACTATCTGATCCTTCCTTGCAAACAACGCTGCTCCTATGCTGTGAACAGGAGCGTCACCCCATCGCTAAAGAGAATCCCTGTCATGAATCCGTAACAAAAGACTACACTAGAATGGCAAACCTCATAGTAAAATCCGCCTTTCGAATCCAGGAAGTCGAAAAATTTAGAATAGGCTTCACCTCTCCATAGATCAAGATCACCGATCTCAAAATTGCTCCAAACTACGAACTTGAGCGGTGAGGATATAATCAAATATATCGACTTACAGTGGCATCGGTTGTACGTCAAGCCGCCATCGTCAGAGAGGAAATCCATGGCGTTATCTTTTGGTGTTATACCAGGGTTTGCTTCCAAGAATTCTAAGGCAAAGTCAGAACTGTGACTAATTATACATCGTGAGACACACCGCGAACCGCTGCCCAAAGCGTCGGAATGGTTCTCTCGTATTCGTACAAGGATACAGTGAAACCTAATGCATAGTAAAGATTGAAAGAAGGAAGACAGTGCTAAAGCATACCGTAAACCTTTTGCTGGTCTTGCATGATCAGGAAAGGGTCGTAGTCAAGGTCACAGAAGAACTTGACGTCAGGCCTTTTGTCAATTGTCAGAACATCAACGTAAAACTTAAGATAATGTTTCCATACTCGACTCTGATTGAGGTGTCAGCGCGCGAGTGTAGGTGAAGTATGTGGATTTACCTCCAATAGTACTTGTACGGCTTCAAAAGCTCGTGTCTGTAAAAGAACTTGCGAATGGTTGAGAAAAAATTCGTACATATAAATTGGTATCCTCACTCCGGAGTTGAACCGGCACATATTCCGATAGCTGTGTCAAGTAAGTGTACGTTCGAAGCACGGTAAAATTTCCACCAACGGCACGCTTCCTATACAACAATTCAGACAGATCAACGGTGTATGCAGGGATACGAACGCACCTCCATAAATGACCTTGTTCTTCACCATATCTGCTCGAGCCTCTGATGCCTTAGCCTCGTCTATGGTCTCGGGCTGGTACCAGTGGTCATGAGGGATAAATCCAAACTTAACATCAACATCCGTAAGCTCTGAAACCCGGCTGAAAGTCGATGAGTCTCGAAAGAGTAAAAGCCAACGATGGGTCGAACCGCTTAAATTGTTCCGAAAAAGGTTGCTCATTCAAGAACACATAAGGATACCGGAACTTTTTGTTGAAACGGTCCTCCATCTGCTTCATGCTGACGATGATACCATTCAAATCACTGTTGCGTGCTGTAAAAAAAAAAATGAAAATGAGCTGCTATCAAGCAGCACGGTAACCAAGGACGCGCCGAGCATGACAATTGCTGCGGAAGCCTTCCGTCCTTGCGGTGAGGTTACATTGTTGTGAACATAGTAATCGTCGGGGACAGGAATCTGGTACGGTGGTTTTGAACCGTTCCATTGCGTCTTGATGTTGGAAAGTGATGTCGCTTGACTGTAGCCCGGATGAGCAAAGCTCATTATGTAGTGCAGACTAATCTGTTAGAAACGTCAGTGATGGACGGTCATAGGAACCAGCAAAGTATTTGACAATAATCCCCAGGACAAGTACAACATAACGCCAGGGCGTCATCATGGTGGGCAGAGGTAAAGAGTATGAGAGAATTGAACCTGCGGCAAATTGCGCAAACAGAAAGCCTTCATAGGGTTAGGGTTCGGCCAAGTGCACAGTCATTCGTGTTGGTTACGTAGGCAATACGGACAGGTTCCATCGGCTCATGACTCCAATAATCCCATCTATTTGTACTATCGTACAACCCATAATTATAAAGTGATATTGTTAGATACAGTGGTTAATGCCAGCACGGGGGTACTATGAGAACAAGTCTTCAAACTTCTTCACGCAAGAATTCGGGGAATAATCTTCGGGGAACAGTGAGTCTGTATCCATGGAAAGGTATCCATGTGGGAGCCTGTACTTACCAAAACTGTCTGCAGGATCGCATGAACACCTGCCTTCTGACCACTGATCACCCTGTGGGCAATGCTGGAATGATTCATGGCGATAACCGATATCTCGGAAGAAGTGGATCTGGTCTCTTCGAGCGAAGAGGGCAGCCGCAATGCTGTGGACTGGGGCGTCTCCCCAGCGCTGAACACACAAAGGTAGATATTTTCAGCAGCGATGGCTAAGGACAGTAACAGATGCAACATACCTCATAATAGAAACCTCCTTTTGATTCTAAGAAATTGAAAAAGGCCTGGTAAGCCTCTGACCTCCAAAAGTCCATATCTGCAATTTCGAAATTGCTCCAGACTGTATTTACGTGTTAGTTCAGCCAGGGCGGGATCATGGTGAGAACTAACAGTGACAAAGATTATAGGTGTTCCCGCCGTTGTTAGATAGATAATCCATGGCGTTATGCGGATCAATGTAGTCGGGATGAGTTGCCATGAATTCTGTAACAGGCTGAGTTGCACTGTCAGCTTCACGGGGATTTTCACGCCACCTTTTACCGTACTCCACAACGTGGGTATCGTGGGCGCCCACTCCGTTAATGAAATTGTGAAGCCTAGTTACACAATAAGCTTGTCACAGGTAATGATAGACATTAACTCACTATATATTTTATCGTGTTCTCGCATGTAAATGAAAGGATCGTATTTTATATCACAAAAGAACCTGACATCTGGTCTAGAAGGATAGTCAGAATAGCATGGAAGGCGGATAATATATGCGAAGCTCACTCCACTCTAGACAGATAGGATGCGATGGTCAATAAGAAGGATCATGGTCAATGGTTTCCATTTATAGCTCACCTCCAGTAGTACCGGTATGGCCGTAAAAGCTCATGATGAAAGAAGAACTGAGTGGACGTTGACGTCAGAGGTCAAGATCAGAGTACGAGTATCGGATACACTCACTCCAGAATTGAAACGGCACATGTTGCGGTAGCTGCGATTGGCAGTGAGTCAGAGAAGTCAAAGGACGGAAACTGTTCATACGGTACACTGCCTGCGGTGATGATGAATGAAGGTAACAGGTTAGAGTAACTGTGAGCTCACCGGCATAAATAATACGCTGGGCCATCATCTTCTGGCGGCCTAACCGCGCTCGGTCTTCGTCGATCCAGTCAGGCTGAACCCAATGTTCTTTGGGGATTAGTCCAAATGAAATCGGAGCTCTGCTGATGATGCTGACGCGCCTGATGAATACAGCGTCAGAAATGACGGCGGCGTTGACGATAGTGAAACAAGCCGCACTCTTTGAACGAATCCGTAAAAGGCTCGTCATTGAGTAGCACCCAAGGATAATTATAATGCCTGTTGAAGCGGTCTTCAACGGACTGCATGCTCGAGACTACTCCATTGATGTCGCTGTTTCGGGCCAGGAGGACAAACGTGGCATTGGCTCGTTCCGAAGCATTGTGATATAGCGTATCTGGGAATGCCACAGCATACGAACTGATTTCTTGAGTCTTTTCTTCGGACACATGCAGTTGTGAACCCCAGTTGCTGAGAGAGGAGATGCGCTTATAATCTTCGAAAGCGATAGACAAGATGTAATGAATGCTAATCTGTTACGCTATTCAGTATGACGGAGATGAAGAGAGGTAGGAAAACATACGACGAGGACAAGGACGAGGGTAATGTACCGCCGCGGCGTCATCATTGGTAGATACATGATGGGGGGAAAAGACTGACTGGCAGTCCGGGCTATGGACGTATTGTATTAAAACGAACGCGCAGTCAAAAATAAAGTGGAGCCGCGCGAGCCGAGATCATTACGATTTAATGCCTGAAATTGGCCTGAAAAGGGTAGTGCGCAACCTCCGCCACTGGCAACCGTGAGCTATCCGCAGCTCGGCGTCCCCCCCTGTGCCTTTCTCACCTTGATGTATACACTAACATCATTCTGAAGATAATGAAAAATTCCGTCAGCCATAACATCAAGTGGGAACTACGGAACTGCGCACCCGGTGCATCGCTGGAAGGTGGTATCGGACGCGCAGTTCAATCGGCCTTGCACCGCCTTGTTCGAAAATAAAGAATTCGCGTAAAGAATGCTTAGGTTAGGGTTTTACGTAACCCATTTGCTGTTGTTTGTCATCCACTTTTTTTCTCAGCTTGGGCAGCGACGAGCCCATTGCTTGCGCGTCGGTCAACAATGGCGTCCGTATCGCTACCCATAAAAAATGGTCTCGCTGACTCCTCTGCCTCACCGTCATCCTCGTCGACTGCCGCTTTCCCATCCAAATCTCCATTTTCTTACTACAATCGCTTTGCAAAGTGGCGGGCTGATCTTGGATTACCATTCCCAGGCAACGTTGAAAATCTCCAGAAGGAAGTCAAGGGTGCGCTATCTCTATTGCTTTCCACAGCTCTACGTGACTGACCGTTCCCTGCCCAGCGACCCATCTCACAAATTTGTTCTTCGATGGCGCTCGCGCCGACCTCACCAAGAGCATGTCCATGAACCCGCTATTCCAAGTCACTCACTCCTTTGCATTGGGCTCACAAACATCTGCGCCTTCCTATAATTTTGGTGCCATGTTTGCGAATGAAAAAGTGGGCTTTCTGCAACGGAACATTGATACGCCATCCTGAGACTTTACCCACAGGTATTCATGCAAGGTGGAGTGGACCACGATGGAAACGTGAATGCCCGGCTGAACCAGGGTTGGTCACCCGGAAATGTCTCCAAATTTCAGGCCCAGGTGCGTTAATCATGGCATTCGATGTGAGCCGTCTTCCTGACGCAGTATACAGATGTCATCCCAGCCGGGACACAACTTGCTCCAATTGGAGCACGATTATCAGGGACAGGACTACAGTCTGAACGGGAAAGCCGTGAACCCCTGGCCCACAGATTTGACGGGCATCTACGTTGGCAGTTATCTGCAATCAGTGACGAAAAACCTCGCTCTTGGTGTTGAGTGCCTGTATCAGCGGCCCGCTCCTGAAATATCAGAACTCGCTACGACCTACATTGCCAAGCTCACGGGTACGGACAAAAACTGGATAGCGACCGCAAACTTCCAACCGGCTGGTATATTGCAGGCGACGTACTGGCAAAAGTTGAGCGACAAGGTCGATGTTGCCGCCGACCTGCAGGTGATCGCTGCACCAGCCCGTCGGGACGCGATTGCAACCCTGGGTGTCAAGTACGATCTTCGGTTGGCGACGTTCCGGGCTCAGGTCGATTCCGGGGGCAAAGTATCAGCACTGCTTGAACAGCGGTTTACCCCCACATTCACCTTTATGTTATCAGGAGAGATTGATCACTGGAAGGTTGGTATTTCTCTTTGATCGCAGTCCATGGCCTAGCTCACTATATTGCGACAGAATGCTGCGAAAGTCGGTTTTGGGGTTATCATGGAGAGCACGTCGCTTTCGCAAGAAGAGCTGGAGGCACAGATGGCCGTCACCCCACCATGATTTAATGTATTTACGACTAGATATTATTGGTGCACTTATTATTTTCGTCGTTTATACACGCTCTCTACTCATGGCTGCGGTGATTTGAATTACCGGCCCTTTGATCCTGACAGCCATGGTAAACTTGCTAGAACTGCGAGACATTTCGTCCGCCAATGAGGCTCGCAACAACGAACCAATATTTACAGACATTAATCTTGTAGTAACTGCAGGTATGGGTGTCGTTTGTGCTCCAGCGTTTCTTGACGTGTCGCAGGAGATGTGGTAGCGCTACAGGGCAAAAGTGGTTCCGGAAAGACCACATTGCTGAAATGCATAGCGCACCTAAATGTATACGATGGTCTCGTTCTATACCGTGGATCGTACGCCCTTGATATTTATGGCTAGCTTTGACTTGACTTGCTTTTTTGCAGAACACCAATGACTTATGGCCAGCATCTGCTTTCCCTACTCTAGCCTGCCGCTCACCCCTCCTCAGGCATACCTGCTTACCGTAAAAAAGTGGCCTATGTCCCCCAGCGGTCTCCCCTTCTCCCTGGTACTCCGCGGGACTTTGTGAACACGGTACTTTCATTATCTGCTAGGTCGGACAGATCCATGTCGACCTTCCAGCACATCATCGACCTAGGCGCCGCATGGAGCCTTGATCGCAACCTCTGGGACCGTGAATGGACAAATCTATCAGGGGGAGAATCCCAGAGGATTGCACTCTCCATTGCTCTGGCATTGAATACTGCCGAAGTGCTTCTGCTAGATGGTCAGGGTATAGTGCACACTTTTCTCCCACCATTCTGATGCAAGTATGATTAGAACCTACGTCTGCTTTGGACCCAGAGCTGGTGCTGTTGGTGGAGCAGTCGTTGCTAAAGGACCTGCGCTCCGACAACACGGCGCTCAAAGCCATCGTGTGGATCACTCATTCAGATGAGCAGGCAAGTCGAGTAGGGACCCGATTCATTCAGGTTTCTGGGGGTAATTGTCATGAACAGTCCTTGCCGCCAGTATAGATCCGAATAGATACAACCAATTTCTTTTAGTGTCGGCTGCCGTCCGCGCTTCGCTAGGTCTTGGCTTTTCAGTGCAGCGAATGATGAATGTTCCTGATTGCCGTGCATCGTAGTACCACCATACGCGGGTCCTACGGGATAATCACTCGAACGAAGCATCTTACAAATTGTTCCATGTAATACACTACCCATGCTTGCTTGAGTTATTCGTCAAGTTTCACTGTATCGAAAGTTTGAAAGTGCTTTGTTTTGTTAACGACTCGCACCTTGGACCCTGTTCAAAAATATATTGTACATTACAAGGACACCACTATTACAATGATAGATTACATGCAGAGGAGGGTGACTATGCTTGAGGAGGGTTAATGCGAATAAAAATACAGTATGCGAAATAGCCTTTCAATCGACAACGACCAGCCCGTCGAAACTCTTCTTCATCACCGATTTCTTCATGACATTCAAGGGATTAAATTCATCTTCCTTCTTTACCTTCTCATTGCCCTCTGCGACCTTCTCCCATCCCTCAAGTTCCCCCTCCTCACACTCTCCCATGAACACTTTCATTAACGCAGGCGAGAATCCATTCATCAAAGCAATTCCCTTGCGCTCCGCCATGACTTGCGTAGTACCGTATCGGGAGAGATCCCAAAAGACAAGTTGAGGCACCTCATACCCTGCCGCCTTGTACGCCTTCTCGATCATATCGTAGTTGGTCTCCCAAGCCGCAGGATCGCTCGACTGGCCGTCTGCCTCATCAAACTGCATATCCGAGAACACAAAGAACCGCTTGATCATATCCTCCTGCTTGATGTTGTGCTTGATAGCAAGAGGAAGGAGAAGATCCATAAAGACTGCATTGAAGTTTGTGTTCATCTCCCAGTTCGTCTCGACCATCCCGGCAACGGTATCGTAGAGCGACTTGGTAGGATCCAGACGGATGAATTCAGGACGACGAGAAAAGGTGATGAAGCCATCGTTGAAAGGCGCTTTGGAAAGTTTGGAGAGAACCAGCGACAGGGCTAGAGCGGGCAGGATGGGATCTTTGGCATCGCTGTGTTGGAAACTTCCCATGGAACCAGAGACGTCGCACAAAGCAATAGCGTTGTCGATGGATCCCGACTCACGGAGTCTGGAGATAAGAGTGTTCCACTGAGCCTCTGCTACACGCACTTTGTTCTCGGCAATGGTCTTTTTGAACTCTGCGAGCTTTGGATACTTTTCTGATGCCCCGCGATCAGCTGAGTGTGCAACTATTTGGTGCAGGATTTCATTGGGCATGAGGGTTGCACCACTAATAGTTTTCTTTCCGCTCTCAACCTCAATCATGTAATCCTGGAAGCCCTCGGGATCATGCTTGAAGAACCGTTCGCTGTTGTTCTTCATACACACTGAGGGGACACGGGTGTATTTGATCTCATCCCACCGATTCGCCGACATGTATGTCTCGGGTATCTCAGAGGCTGTACGAAGAGGGGTGAGAACCCAACGCTGGAAGAATGAACGAAGGATAGAGGCCTTTTCGAAGGGGTGGACGGTAGAAGACTCGAGAGACGAGGGGAACATGATGGGGAGGCTCGCGCGCGAATTATACATGAGGTAGCTGATGGCTGTAGTAATGTTAGTGAACCGGTCATGGGAACCGCCTGCACTCGGTGCCCATTTTCCGACCAGAGAGAGCTGACGAAGATGGGAGAGACGACCGGCCTCCGTGGGGATGGACTCTGACTGGGTCAACAAAGAAATATCCATGCAGAGACGAGCGGCAAATAGACGAGCAACAGCGATGTATAGGGCCCGATATTTAGGTTCCTTGAGCTTGGATGCGAGAGTCTCATACCGTTCCAACCCACGAGCCGCTCGCGCCTCTCGAGCCTGACGCTGACTCTCCTTGTTGTGCTCTTCCGGGTTCTGGCGCGGTTCAGTTTTGGCGCGTTTGTCAGTAGGCGGGCGACGGCCAGCGCGGTAGCCTTTGCCCCGTCGCTTGGCAAGTGCGGCCCGACCACCACGATGAAGGAAGGTGGATTCATCTGACCCGAGTTCATCAACTGTGGCAAGTGCGAGGATGTTGAGCAAGTCTTTCCAATATCCATGGGCACGACCAGTATCGTTTTTGATTTTGTCGTTGAAGCAGACGGGCTCATAGAGGAGATGGAGATTGGAAATGGCGGTACGAGGATGATTGTCGTACAACCACCCAAAGGCACTGAAAGAAAAGATGAGCCACTGGGAAAAGAATGTAGTGATGGAAGACTTGCCGGTAGAAGGCCTCCTTTTCACCCTTGCCGTCGGGAACGCTCCTCAGCTGCCAGATGAGACGAAGGGTGAGGGGCGCATCCTCTGCCCAAGACTTGCTCAGCACTTCCGCAAGATTGTCCTTTTGGAATCCGTCCAAGGCCCTGAAAGCATCAAGGGTAGGCGAGAGGGTGGACTCCAAGGTAGGCGCCATGTTCTCCGTGAGTGTTTGGTTTGCGGTAGCATGGAGAGCCTGCATCATGGGATTGGTTGATACCGCGACAGGCTCAGTGAAGGCCTCGGTAACGGAAGCGCGCTTTGGTGGAAGGATGTCGAGAAAGGCAGGGTCGTAGAGCTCTGGAATATCCGGCAAGACGACTCGCTGAGTGGTAGCTGCGATAGAGGACGTAGAGGCCATTTTGAATACTGGGATATAGGAGTTCTGGCAGTTCCCAAATGGCCTTTTATACCAGACCTAATGCGGCACCGAGCCAAAGACGTCAACATATTTGACTGGTAGCTAGCCGGAAAGGACCAGCAATCCTTTAGGAATGACTCACGCTCACTCATATTCATCGGAGCCGCAAGTGTCACTATGACTGGTAATGCTGTAATAAAGAGTATGGTCAATAAATAATTCATCTACGACAGTAGCAGTACATCGTCCATCATCATCGTCGTCTACTTCCTCGTGTCGTGTAAACATTTCTAGCATCCGTCAATGTCCCCGTTATGGCTCTGGAGCTCTTTGTAGAATACTTCATGTCCCCTTTCATTATTGGTTGTGGTATTGTTGGATATGACACGGAAGATGCAGAAGAAACCAGCGACACCGGCGGCTCCGGTGAACTGGGTGATTGAACAGAGGACGTCGATAGTGTATCCTCGATCGCCATAGCAATATCGTCCTCCTCTGGTAGAGGAAGATGCTCCGTCAAAAAGGTCTCACTATCGACAGACGAGAGCCCCGTCTGCCGCCACGCCTTGAGCAAGTCATCGCGACTTTTGGTGAGCTCCCAGTGGTCGACATATTCCCATATTTTTCCACGAGGCGTAGATCCCGTCGGCACGTCGTCTTTGGCACCTTCCTCTGCCAAGGAACGCGTTGCACCGTCCAAAGAAGACACTTGTGAATTTGCGGCATCTTTCAAGTTCGTGATCGTATTATTGAGACTGGAAGCCTATAAGAATAACTTGAGTACGATGTTCTCGAAAGAGAAAAACATAAATTTTCCAGTACCATAGACGATACCTGGCTCACGAAGCATTCGGTATTACGAGATGTTGATGCAAGACCACGGTCAAGTGATCGACATTCGGATTGAACGTCCACGCCCAGAGCCTTAGTCATTTCGATTCGAGCGCGTTTGGCACGTTGATGTTGTTCGAAACCTGGCTCGTCCATGAATGGTTATCAAACACGTACAGAAAGGATTCATACTTGTAGAACAAGACTGTATCATGTCCTGAGTTTGTTGTTGTATCGTATTTGAATACGACGTTATTGATCCAGAAACGTTGGTATTCAGAGAAGAAAGCTCAGTGGTGACAGTCTCTTTAGCTTGATGTAGGTTCTGAAATCTAATAAGAAACATCATACCCGCAAGAAAACAAATGCTTACTTTGAGGGCACCGTCTCTTGTGCGCTTGACGTCTCCGCTTCTCTTCTCCAGGGTGATCGCCACTTTGGAACCTTCGCTATCCATATCATTCAGAGCGCTATTTTGCTTCGCTATGAATTCCTTCATAGATTCAGCGCCCTTTTCATTTGCAACCAGAACGCCCTTTACAGCTGCCCTGAGCCCCTTATCCCTCTCCATCACAAAATCCCCAAGCAACCCAGATATCCGCTGGACCAGTTGGCTCTTTGATTTGTCCGCGCTAATTCGCTCGTTTTCGATCATTATTGTCAAGGCTTCATTCTGCTCGCGCAACCGCCGGATCTCGGCATTCGCAGCGTTTGAACCCAGAGACTGCACGGCAGAAAGTCCTTCCCGTTCTGCTTCAATGAACTGGAGGGCATCACTCAGGATACTCTCAACTAATTGGACCATCGCTTTCAAAGCATTCTCCACTCCGTCGAAAGCATTAACCCCTGCGGTCTCCACTTTGGCGCACAGCTGTACACAAGTGGAACTTAGACTTGTACCCCATGATCCAAAGCCATCTTTGAAAGTCTCGTGCGTCTCCTGCATGGTCTTCTTCACAACCGTGAGCGCTTGATCTTCGCAGTCGTCCTGGGCGCGTACATCGTTGAGCGATTCTTGGACTCGTTTCAGATATTCGTGGATACGTTGTGAATACAACGCAAGGTTTGACAGTTCGGAAGATCCAAATTGTTTGGCTTCTTGTCGCAATTTACTGACATTTGCGGATGAAGTGCACATGAATTCATCAAGGTGTCGCGAGAGAAGCTGTATCGCCGATGTGATGCTTCTACCATGTGTCACAACAGCCTCCGCGTTCGAATCCATGACATCAGCTTTACGTTCTGTGAGGAGTTGTACGTCAATTATTACACCGATCTCATTGGCACATGGAACGTACCAAGTTTGTTGAACAAACTTCCAACATCGGCGATGCTTTCGTGAGCTACGGCCTTCAACCCTCCAGCAACCGTGTCAAGCATACCTTCGGTCGTCTGGAATGCTCGGCGAACTACAAGTTCTTCTTCGAGCACACCTTTGACTGACAGAAGTTCAGCCTTCTTCTCTTCCAGGACCTTTTCAGTAGATCTTAGGTGCTCCCTCGTGTCCTTCAACTCGGCTTCTCTGAGCTTCAGTCTTCCAATGCTCTCTTCAAACTCCTCTCGCACGACTTTCATCTGTCCCTCCACAATCTCCACTTGCTTCCTCGCCTCGAGGATCTCACTCTCCCGCAGCTCCTGCTCAGCGGTCATTTGATTCCATGTCTCTTCAGAGAAAAATATGCCATTCTTTTCTCGTGCAGCAAGGACGTCGGCTTTCAGACGCTCAATCTCTGCAACGTACTCTTTTAGGAGGGAGTTGCGCGTCATGCGTTGATTGAGTTCAGGCTTGTTGCGGATAGATTTGGCCCTCATCGCATAGTCAAGGGTCGACAGCGTCTCTTCGATGTTGGAACGAGCGGGGGAGACGGTGGCAATGATACAAGTCTTTGTGCGGCCTCCGAGCGAGTCTTGAAGGAGTCGCGTAAGTTTAGATTCCCTGTATAGGTATCAGATGAAATCATTTCGAATCAAGAAACCCCGACCTGTAGGGAACGTGTTGCGCCTTATCAACCAGAGCGTTTATCACACGTCCTAATGTCAACAAGCTCTGGTTGATCATTCCAGCCTCACGGGCGCGCGCATTCTGAGCCCCGGACCGTCCAATGTTTTCAGACCCCGCCAAATCAACCATGTTCAGTTTTCCGGTCCTAAGTAAATCCTCGCCAACGACACCATTGTCTTTGGTGTGAACAGTGATAGAGAAAATAGAATGCGACCGACTAGAGTGGTCATTGAATTTCGTTGCAGCTACTTGGCGCCTGTCACTTCCCTTGGTCAAGACCGCCAATGCATCAGCGGAATCTTTGACAGGTATTTCTTCGATACCTTGTATGAAAACACCACGCTTGTTGGCATCATCGAAAATTTTCAAACCAGCATCTGCATTTTTGGAGGTGTCCTTGGACATCAGCTGCGTACTCCCTGTTGAAACAGGAAGATCGGGCGCCAAAAGGTCACGGAGTTCTTCGTTATATAGTTCAATGTAGGAGATCTTAACGCTGAAATCGGACCCGGACGTCTCCAGAGCATGAAATAGTCGGAAGAGAACGCGTGGAATCATGCCAGCATGCACTGAGGGGTTACCCATGGCCGTAGGAACCAAGTCGCCATGCATCGTGTAGCTGAAACCAAAATGTGAATGTAAATTGACAAGTTGTTGGTGGTCCTCACGTTTTTCCGGTCCCTGTCTGACCGTATGCAAACAGTGTGCAATTATACCCCATCAACACCTGCTCCAACATTGGACTAACGACTTCATGGTATATCAATGCCTGGTCTGCTTCAGGGCCGAAGACGAGATCGAAAGGGTACGTGCGAATAGGTGGGAGAGTAACAAGACCCAAAGTGGAGGTCGGAGCTGTCGTTTCAATGGACACCTGGTTACTTTTGGCTCCATTCGAAGTAACAATGATCGGACTATTGCTTTCGACTTCGCGCTCTGAGCGTCGCCGACACCGTAAAACAACCTGTATATTCGATTCCGGATCATCTTTCTGCCTCGACAGGACGGTTGTCGCTGGTTTCTGGGGTCTTGACGTTGATGGCACAGGTAGTGACGGATTCTCTGTTGGGGACGACGTTTTGGCCATGGCTGAACGGGAGCGCGGTGGCTGCGGTGGGGCCTGATTGTTATTCTTCGAGCGCGACGACGGGGGACGACGCGTAGCCATCGCAAAAAAAAGGCGAGCGTAACAGAGAGATGGTGGACAAACGGGAGTTGCAGTTGCAGGCCAAACAAACGTGGACAATACGAACTCCGCTTGGCGCGTCATACACGTGACCTTGTCCTCTTTCCATTTGAGGAGCCTCGACTACGGTTGACTGCTTGCTTTAGCGACACCATGGGCAAACGTAAAAAATCGTCGAGGAAACCGGGTCCGACGAGGAAAAAGGAGCCACTTGGTGCGTATAGCATGCATTCATGGTCTCACAGATGCTCACAAGAGACACAGACATTACGTTCACATGCCTTTTCTGCCACCACGACAAGTCAGTGTCAGTGAGAATGGACAGGAAAGAAGGAGTTGCCCAGCTGATTTGCAAGGTCTGCGACCAGCGATTCCAGAGCAAAGTTAACCGTATGCTATCTGTGCACCTATCCTGAGATTGCACCCTGACTCATTCCTAGATCTCACCGAACCCATCGACATATATTCCGAATGGATCGATGCTGCAGATGCGGCACAGTCAGGCGAGCCAGTTGTCCGATGCCCTACCGCCTCATCCAGCCGTGCTCGAGCACCACCATCAGCCGGAAGCGATGACGATTGAACTTCTGGCTGTACTCTTGCATTTAACTTCTCGATAGTAATATATGTACTTTCCCTTCAGCAAGTGTATACTATCTACGATTTTGCATTGTTCCCAGAACACGCTGTTGCAGCGTTGCTTGGGCTGTTTTAGGCGAGCTCAGTTGAGCCGTAGTAACACGGCAACAAATGCAAACATACATCCGCCTTTGATCCCAATCGTCTTTCTTTCCGTCACTCACGCCCTTTGCATTCGCTCCGTTTCCTTCTTTTTACATTTATTGCCTCTTCTGCATTCTTTATTCTTTAGAGCGGCCCCTATAATAGAGTTGGTCCCGCCATGGCCACCACAGGCAACAACATCAAAGTCGTTTGTAGGTACGGCATCTCGCATCGTCGAGTTCCCATTGTCACTCACCTTTGCCATCCTACTCTAGATTTCGGCCTCCCAACGCGATAGAACAACGTGAAGGTGGAGAAAACGTTGTCGCGTTCGATGACAATCTCACCACAGTCAAATTACGGTCGACATCACTCACGTCGGGTCCCGAGAAGGATGGCTTCACTTTCGACCGAGTCTTTCCAATGGGCACGAAGCAGCATGAGGTGTTCGACTATGGCGTGAAAGAGTGAGTGCTATTCTTTCATATATAACATGCAGCACTGAATAGGGTAACCCAGTATCGTCAAAGGTAATGCCAGATCGCACGTCATATTGCAGTTCTCTGTGATATCCTTGTCAATATATTTCTCATACTCTGCGCTCTGTAGATGTACTGGATGGGTACAATGGTACCGTCTTCGCCTATGGTCAAACGGGAAGCGGAAAGACATTCACCATGATGGTCTGTCATACCCTCTGCCACCATCTTCATGAACAACAATAACTCACCATCTTCAGGGTGCTGACATTGACTCCGATGACCTCAAGGGTATAATTCCACGAATAACTGAACAGATCTTCCAGTCCATCGTAGAAAGTGACGCGCACCTGGAATACCTTGTGAAAGCGTCGTACATGGAAATTTATTTGGAGAAAATCCGTGATTTGCTGGCTCGTACGTCACCGTATCGTTTGCTTTGTTACCCTTTCTATAACGCTAATAACTTTGTTCCGGATATCAGCTCAGAATGATAACTTGCAAGTTCATGAAGAGAAGTCAAAAGGTGTATACGTCAAGAACCTGTCCGACTACTATGTCAGTAGTGCGAGAGAAGTGTATGAAATCATGCGAACTGGTGGTGAAGCACGAGTTGTATCATCAACAGGTAGGTCGCTTTGAACATCACTGAGTGGCGCTTAGCATATTACTTCCATAGACATGAATGCCGAATCGTCTCGGTCTCACAGTATCTTCCTCATCACTATTGAGCAACGCAATACGGAGACTGGCGCTCGGAAAACTGGAAACCTTTACCTCGTTGATTTAGCCGGTTCGGAAAAAGTTGGTAAGACAGGAGCCTCTGGCCAGACGTTGGAGGAGGCAAAGAAAATTAACAAATCTTTGTCTGCTCTTGGCATGGTTATCAATGCTTTAACCGATGCAAAGGTTTTCACTTTTTATCTTCCTCTTGATCGTGCTTCTGACAAAGGAACAGGTCAAATACATTCCCTACCGTGACTCCAAGCTCACGCGTATCCTCCAAGAATCGCTGGGAGGAAACTCACGCACGACCCTCATCATTAACTGTTCTCCGTCGTCTTACAATGAAGCCGAAACTCTGTCTACGCTACGCTTCGGTATTCGGGCGAAATCCATCAAGAACTCTGCCCGCGTCAACACCGAACTGTCGCCTTTGGAACTCAAGGGACTCCTCAGCAAAGCGCAGGCTGCCAACACATCATACCAGAAATATATCGCCGCTCTTGAAGCAGAGCTTGCTGTCTGGCGTTCTGGCGGACATGTCGAAGAGGTAGAGTGGGCAACGCCAGGTAAGCATGGTTCGCCAGCAGCCCCAGCAGCACCTATGAAGAAGATTCCTTCATCTTCATCACCCTCAACCCCGGCTTCTTCATCACGCAGTTTAACACCAGTTCCCGTGAACCCCACTATAGAGGGAATGCGATCTGATGACAGCCGCCCTCAAACGCCCACCGTGGTTGGCCTGGAGAAGGACGAGCGGGAGGACTTCTTGCGAAGAGAGAACGAGATTAGCGACCAGCTTGCCGAGAGGGAGAGCGCTTTAGTTGCAGCAGAGAAGCTTGTGAAGGAGTTGAAAGAAGAGCTTGTGTTTTTGAAGGAACAAGAGGCTTCCGTCAACCAGGTTTGTACTCATGCGAAACAAGGAAGTAAAGCTCATACTGTCCTTCGTGATATAGGAGAACAAGTCGATGTCCAGTCAGATCAACGAGCTTAGACTGCAAGTTGAACGGTTGGACTACGACAACAAAGAGGGTGTCATCACCATAGACATCCTCAAAGAGCAGAATGCAGATAGCAAGAATGAACTGGAGGAACTGAAGAAACTGATTGCGGAACTTAAGTCTGCTCCGAAAGAATCATCCGCTGAAGATAAAGAGAAACGCAAACAGGAAAAGATGGCGCTCATGATGGCCAAATTCGACACGGTACGTGACCTGTCCTTGCTTACTCATACTACCGCTTACCCTAATAATAACTACAGCAAGGTGCCTTTTCCGAGAAAGATGATCAATTGCGGCAGATTCTCGCGAAGTTGGATGCAGCCGACTCTGTTTCCTCACTAACGACGGATGATCTCACGGCCATTAGAAGGCAATTAGCCGACGGGCAAAGCCTCGTTAGAGAGACCGTTGACAGGCTTAGACAGAGTCAGGAGGAGAACGAAATGATGATACGCAGGAGAGATGAACTAGAAAGTCGTGTTGCCTCACTGGAAACTGAGTACGAAGAGCTTCTTGGTAAGTTTTTAAAAATTTCTGCTTTGGAAATTTTGTTCCTGACATGCATATGTTTAATAGAGAAGACCATCCATGACGAAGAAACCAGTAACGTTGATGTTGCAGAGTCTATGGTCGATCTTAAGGTATATATATATGCCTTTGCCTTTCACCACATCAACTGATACTGTTTTGCACCCCAGAACAAACTCGAGGCACAATACGCGGCGAAACGCGATGCCCATCTCAGCGAAGTCGTAGATCTTAAGCAACAGCTTGACATGAGAGCGAATGAGGTCCGAAGTTTGAATGCCTCCATTGAGAGTTTGAAGAGTGTCAACGAGGAACTTAAGGTCAGCCTTTTCATCTGTTAACTTACTTACCTTATTGACCAGAGCGGCTATACCCAGCGCGCCTTTGCCGTAACATCCGCCGGTATTGAAGGTGGTAAGAACCTTGCCGAGAGTGCCCAAGATCTCGAGCGCACGCGAAAGGCTATCAACGTTCAATTAGCGGAATTCGACGGCGTCAAGAAGTCTCTCATGCGAGATTTGCAAAATCGGTGTGAGAAGGTGAGCACCTATTTCAGACATGCCCGATTTGTATTTGTAATAGTACGTACCCTTCAGGTTGTTGAGTTGGAAATCCAGTTGGACGAGATCAAGGAGCAATACAACAACGTGATTCGAAACAGTAACAGCAAAGCCCAGCAGAAGAAGATGGCATTCCTAGAACGGAATTTGGAGCAACTGACCTTGGTGCAGAAACAGGTGCGTTGATACAAGTGGCGTCGACATATCGTGTGACTGATATAAGGTTAGCTTGTTGATCAGAACTCCTCCCTAAAGAAGGAGGCTGGAATTGCGGAACGCAAGCTGCTTGCGCGAAACGAACGGATACAGAACTTGGAGGCCCTCCTTCAAGATGCTGACCGAAGATTATCCGTGCAGAATCAGAAATTCGAGGCTCAACTTCAGGCTGTTAAGGAACGACTCGATCAGGCTCGCGGTAGGCGGTAATTGCATTCTCACTTCTTGTCTCATCTCGATTTTTTGTTTAGCACAAAAGGCGGCGACAACGTCTTCATTGAATTTTGGTCGTATCGCCAAGCCTCTAAGAGGTGGGGGCGGGACTGTGTCTTCGACATCAGTGCCTGGGCCCATCAGTGGAGGTAGTAGCACCAATGCTAACCCATTGGCCAGACTTCAGAACGAAGAAACAGGGTAATGTGCCATCTGTATCTTGGTCCGAACAATACTAACCGTCGTTGGCATTCGCCGTTCACTTTGACAGTTCCGGAGGTATGTGCATTTGCCAGTGTCATAGAATCAGGATTCATCATGTCTTTGTAGCTAAGCGGGCGTCGTGGTTCTTCAACTCTCGGTGAAGTACACAAACTGTTGCCGTGGTGGATCTTACCCTTCTTCCTGTTTTTATCTCTCGCATAGCATCTATTATCTTTCTCTAATGCAGCATTTTCCATGCATGAATTTTTACTGTATACGTGGCGTGATCGCCTGTGCATCTGAGATGCACAAGCCACTGCGGCAATCGTCGCGCACTTTCGGGACCACCTTGTTCCATAGGCTCCCATCAGACGTGACATCGAACCGGTTGGGGCCTCCGTAATATTTGGGCACACCTTGAGCATCACAAGTGGTACTTATTTTGGCCTGTGATTTGACAGAATATAATGGTGATAAGATCGGACCAAAATGGGTCGGATCCGTCGGCGAGGTGGGAAGCACGACCCTGTACCGAAGAAAAAAATATGATTTTTATGCGGATTTTTCTGACTTTTTCTTGCGTTGCTGCCGGAGTCAAGTCAAGGAGCAACGGCTGAAAGATTGACGGGAAGGATTGTCCGGAAGCATTGCAATTATTACGTCACTGACGCGCCTAGCTTCGAATTGGAAAAGAAGGACGAGATAAGTTCCCCGTGCCACGCGAGATTTCCTCATTTGATTCCGTTGAAACGCGAGCCAAGATTTTATTTTATTCCTCTATATTGCCTCCGGTGTTACTTTTTTTAAATATTTTCTAGGAGAAACGGTTCATTTTTGCCTTTGCCAAAGTTTTGGCTCAGTTTCGCGTCCTTCCTCGACGTGCCGCTCTTTCCTTTCTCTCCTATCTGCTTCCTTCCGGTCCTAGCTGTCTGCCTTTCCTCTCGCCTCGTAAGTCGCGTCTCTGGCCTCCATTTCGCTCTAGCAACCCCCCTGTGCCCTATCACGTTCTCATATTCGCCCTCTTTTGGCCACCGTGTGTTTCGCCTAGGTTTACGTCGTGTTTTCCAGCAAACAATCATCGTATCTTCCTTGTTGACTACCATAGTCCCTCATCCATTCCCAGCATCGTAATTTAGCCTTCTGGCTACACCAAGTGAGTGCCATGCCAGCTGGACTTCTGTTCACCTCTCAATGGCGTAGACTTATTATATAGCACCTATTTTCGTCAATGTATGGGGAGTCTAAGCGCAAACCGTCTGGGTCGTCAACACATTCCGGAGCTCACTCCCCTACGAATCCCTCGACAAACGTTTGTTACGAGGCTTCACTGTACTCTTGTGGCACTCATTCTTCATACTAGCTGGCCCCGCCAAGGAAGATTACACCGACTACGAGTGGTAACATGTTAAGCGTTGGCATGGCTGGCGCCAATGCGTTCAAGGGACTTGTCAATAATTCAGGATGGCAGGTGAGTCCTTGGAAATTCACTTTCTCCGTTTTAGAATGGTTGATTTTGGGTTTTAGGTTTGGGATTCAGGAACTACCCCATCACGAAGAAATCCCTCGATTTCGTCAGCCGCTAGTGGGAATGATCTCTCAGTGTCGCAGGGAGATCATAATTTTCGCGGTAACTTTGGGGAAGGGTGGCCAGCATCGCGGTCAACTAGCGGAGCTTGGGATGATGCTAACGGCGGGAGTCCTCAGAAAAAGGAATTCGCTCAACTGGTTAGTCATGTGTAACCTTCGGACTTTGTTTATACATGACCCGTCTGTAGCAGGAGCCGCCGTTGAATCTACATCATCCCAAGCAAAGGCAGTCACAATCGGCACCATTTTCGGGTCCAAGAATTGTATGTCGTAGCAAATAGCCTTTCTCCCTTCCTTTATCCTTTTTTTTTTTGCTCACTTACTTTCATCGCTGTCAGGACGACCGATCTTCTGGTTCGAAGAAAGGTCAAATTTCTCCTCAGCGGTACGACGGTACTTTGGGCAAAGATTCGAATTCTTCTCGATATGCTTCTGCGACATCGCCGACGAAAGCCTTCGTTGCAAGCAACTATTCTGCCCAACCAAGTGCCCCCGCAGGGTTTGATTCTATGCAGAAGGCTTCAAGCGTAGATGATCTTTCATTAACTCTTCGTAGTATGGCTGTCGAAGATGACTTCACTGTGCAGACTCGACAGCTCGGTGGCCCCTCCCAACCTGCTCCTAGCCAGCTGAGAGGCCCAATAGCTATGCCTCAAGGCCGTGGACCTTATCCCTCGTTCCCTCAGCCTGACTACAGCGGCTTCTATCCTAATGCGGCCGGTAGAGACTCGTTTGTCGAATATCCTTATGCATACGGAGCTGCTCCATCAGATCCGTCGCTGTATGCTTCCCCACATTTGGCGAACACTGCTCCCACGATTTTTCCTGGGCACCAGGCCTTCAATGGCATGGCTGATATTCGCCAGCAATCCGCGATGTTCTATGACTACTCTGTGAACCGCCCGCCCGGGTCCCATTTCTATTATCCGGCTCCCCAAGCTATGATGTACCCTCCCGCCCATTCTCCTATGATACCCCCGCAAGTTCCCAATAATAATCCGGAAACGTCGAATGAGAAGAAACGTGAACTATCTGTCTGTATTTTGTTTTGTCATGTTGGGACTGGCGACTGACTTCTATTCACAGTACACTATTCAACAGCATTTAGCGTCGCAGACCATTATGTACGCTCCTGTTCGGACAAGTCCTTCCCCTCATGCTCAACCATACGGTTCTGGTATCGACTATAGTGCACAAGTGCCTCCAATGGTGGGCGGGAGTACAATCTACGGTCCTACTGCTCAGGCCATGTATCCCCATGGAATGCGCTTTGGCCGGCGTGACGGCGGTCATCCGGTCATGTCGTTGCGTAGTCCGGTATTGGATGAGTTCCGGTCAAACAAAACCCGTAAGTGGGAGCTGCGGGTAAGGCTTCTTCCATAGAAACATGCGTTTTCTTAACTGACGATCACAGGATATCTATGGATATATTGTTGAGTTCAGTGGCGACCAGCATGGGTCGCGTTTCATACAACAGAAATTAGAGACTGCCACTAGCGAAGAGAAGCAACTCGTTTTCGAAGAGATCGTACCAGCCAATATTTTACAACTAGTACAAGACGTCTTCGGTAATTATGTGAGCAGACGGTTTGTTTTGGTTGGCCCCCTTCCTGACTGACGGGGGATGTTTCCAGGTTATTCAAAAACTATTCGAACATGGAACGCAAATGCAAAAGACGCTGCTCGCCAATACTATGGAGGGCCATATTCTTCATCTTTCGTTACAAATGTATGGTTGTAGAGTGGTTCAAAAGGTATACCTCCTTGATTTCCGTCGTGTCTCGCCCTGACTTGTTCTAGGCTATAGAATATATACCACCTGATCAACAGGCGACCTTCGTCAGAGAACTTGACGGCCATGTTTTAAAATGTGTCAGGGACGCAAATGGGAACCATGTACGTTTAATCCGCACTTTGAAATTCTTGTGCTGATCATCCTTGTAGGTAATTCAAAAGCTGATCGAACGTGTGTCCCCGGACAAACTGGGCTTCGTGAGTTCGTTTAGGGGAAGTGTTCATGAGTTATCCACACATGCTTACGGCTGTCGTGTACTTCAACGCTGCCTTGAACACTTGCCTGAAGAATTTGCACGCCCATTGCTGGAGGAACTACACGACTACACCAACAATTTGATGCAGGATCAGTTCGGAGTACGTTGTCATTTTGTGTCCATCATCGCAGACTAACCGGCCTCGCGGGACAGAACTATGTTATCCAATTTGTATTGGATCACGGACAACCGCACGATAGGACTCAGGTGATAGCTAAACTACGAGGCCAGATGTTGCAGATGGCTCGGCACAAGTTTGCGTCAAATGTCTGCGAGAAAGCCCTTATCTGCGCAGATGCCGAAAGCCGACATGTCCTCATAGAGGAACTGATGATGCCGAAGCAGGATGGCACGAATCCGGTCATGACGATGATGAAGGATCAATTTGCCAGTAAGTCGCATTTACGGTGACTGCGTGAAGACATGCCACTCACGGCTTACCGGGCCTAGATTACGTCCTTCAACGTGCGCTGCAGGTTGCTGAAGGGGAGCAAAGAGAGGCATTAATAGGCATGGTTCGTCCACAGTTGATGAACATGCGAAAATATTCTAGCGCGTATAATAAACATCTTAGTTCCAGTACGTTTAGGTTCTCCTGTTTTTTTCGCTCTAACTCTATCCTGACAGTCGAGAAATTACTTGATAAAACTCCTACTCAGTCTGGAGAGCCTACCATTATCCGTCCTGAAGTCATTCTTTCGGCCCGCACTCCCTCAACTCTATAATCTTCTTTCTATGGACACGCTCATTTAATTCTGTGATTGTCAACTCTGCTTTCTGCTTTGTATCTGTCTGCACCGTCTATTTCCATGTCACGCATCCTATCCTTTGCACATTCTGTTGGATATTTCTATTCTTATATTGTCGATAGTTTGGTTTTCTTGTTAGTTGTCGTATTTTAACTGGGCCATTTAGTCACGTACACAGTTATAATTGTCAATTTTGAGTACTTGAGTCGTTGGATAGTTTCTTTTTGAACGCTTGGAATTGAAACCCAAAAGACGAGGTGACACGTCGTGGGTCCAACCAAAGCGGGCCAAATAGTACGTGGTTACGACCCTCCAAAGACTCCCAGTCGGCTTCCGTGTCGACCGCCTATACCGCCTAGGTAGCCCCCAATTTCCTCCATTTTGCTGCACAATGGAAGGTGCTGAAGCAGCAGCGTCGCTTTTTGGCTCGGACGATTCCCTAGACCCGTTTGCAACACTGGGAACAGAGTTGACCGAAACGAAAGTCACACAATCGGCAGAGCACCTGTTTGGTGTCAATGACACGTATACGTCTTCAGAACGCCTAGATACCGTTTTCGATGCGCCTGGGGAAGTAGGAAATGCGTCAAACAAGACGGAACACCAGAGTGCATGGCCCGATACGGCACAGAATCAGCAGTACAACCCATCGCAGTCCCTTTATTCACGTGGTTCGACGTTTGGTGGTGCCGGACGTGAACAGGCTCATGGTCAGTTCGATGGGCCAGGAGAGAAGCAAGGACAGCAGCCAGGTATTGATTTCTTTGCATCGTACTCTTATTTGGTCATTCACGCCGTCGAGTAGTTCATGATTACAGTGCCGCGGTAGAACGACGGGAACCTTTGTACGGCGTCTCGCATGATGCCTACTCGCCGCCAGTGAAGTCTATGGTTGCAACGACGCAGTCTAGTTATCCACATTATGCAGCATCTCCACCGGGCCCTTTGCATATTTACGATTCTCCAGCCTCTCCATCGACCACCTCAGCATTTGACCCCCCTGTATCCTCATTCAGGGCTTCATATTCGTCGCATACACCAACTGCTGCTGCTCAGTACAATCCGACCGCATATTCATCAGCGACACCTGCTTTTTCTTCCTTCCCACCTACCAATCTACCTGCACGACCTACCTCACCCACAAAGCCAATTGAGAGGCCAAAGGTTTCCAACGCGTATGACCCACCGTTTCCGATGACGAAAGCACGGCGAACTATGTCACGCGGGGCCAGCATACAAACCCATAACACGTTTACCTCGTCATCTCCTCCCCCTGCTCTGCCGCTGCCGCCACGCCGGACCACACCTCATAGCGCTTACAGTACACCGGCATGCTCTGACCTTCCTCCTCGTTCTTCTCACACTCCGGACACCGGCCCGCCTCCAAACATTCTGGGCCTCCCAAATTCTGTTCATGGGCACTCTAAGCCCTTTCAACTAGACACGCTTCCGGGGACAAGTGATAGTCACCAATACGCGCCTGCATCCTATGATAGCCCGCCCCGCAAAAATTGGTCGACTTCTCCTTATAGCAATCCTCTTAACTTTAACGAAGGCCTTCAAGAAGAAGACGTCGATCCCGAAGCGTACGCTGGCGCAAATGGTATGATAAGTCAGACAGAGGGCCTGGGTTGGAACTCCTCGTCACCATTCGAATTGACGCATAAATTAGACGCTCCCGTTTCACCTGTCTCAACTTCCTTCTCGTCTCCGCCTTCCTCTTCACAGTACTCAGGAGTTCGCGATGCAAATCATGCAAACGGGTTAAGGTCTTTTACCATTCCCTCTACGCAATCATTGTCAGCAGATATCGGTCGCCGTGCTGAAACGAACGGGTTTCATGTTCCTCATTGGCAAGGTCAGCCTCTCAATACGACGAGTAGGACATCTTCTCCACTGGACAGCGTAAAATATCCTCCTGTTGCAGCGGAGTCTACCGTCGCCGATCCATATCGTCCTCTCTTTTCCGGTAGCACGGACTCGTCTTCATCTCCGTCTCCTGCTATCCTCGATTCCCCCATTGTAGCAGGAGGGGCCCCATCTATCAACCCCTACCTACCCCAGCCATCTGCTGGTTTACCTCAAACATCCTCTCCTGCCGTTAACAACGCATCGGGGGAGAAACCGCCTCCTGCTGATCTCCATCGTCCGAAGTCTTCTGCCACCATCTCAAGAGCATCATCACCTATTGTCAATCTTCTGTCCACTCGGACCCCGCCTCCTGCCGACATGTACGTTCCTAAAAAGCGTTCCTCTACTGGTTATGGTAGTACGTACTCCTCGAGTCATGCTTTCAAGCCTCCTCCTCCGAGCCAAATCTATCTCGCGCCAGCTAAGCAAACACCACCACCGCCTTCTTTCCCCCGCGGGGAGCCGTTGAGGAGTCGCTCAATGTCCAATGGGTCTGCTCTATCATCGTCATCGACTGAGGCCGAAGATCCGTATGCCCCCGTACGTCATACTCGTGCGCAAACGAGCGAAACGGATTATGGTTCAGCTATTTATCGTTATGATAATAATGAAATGCCTCAAACCTTAGGCGCGCCAGAGATGAAACCCCCAACACATACGCCATACGCACCTTCACCTTCTTTGATGGGAACGAATGACCCGCTAGGTCGTTCGTCAGCTCGAATACCGGTATTCAGTTTTGGTTTCGGTGGCAACGTAGTCACTTGCTTCCATGGAGCAGCGATGCTTAACACTGGGTTCGATGTAGCTCTTTCTTCTCGCAATTCCACCGCTGTTGAAGTTCGACTTCTCCATAAAATCATTCCTGAATCAGCTTTGGACACATCTGTATCCTTTCCAGGTCCTCTGTTCTCGGATCCTGGTAGTTCTACATCAGGATTAGTTCGGACAGGCGCCTCAAGCCAAGCGAAGACTCGAAAAGCCAAAGTCATCAAGTATCTTACGCATCGAGCCGAGGAAATGAAACAGGGCATTGGGTATCTTCATGCGAATAGCCCTGAAAGACGTCGAGCAGATGGAAAGCTTGTACTCGTGAGATTATTGAAGGTTATGGTTGAAAACGACGGTCGGATTTCAGGCTCGTAAGTGGTCCACAATAGTGAGTCTCCAATTGGTACTCACGAACTTGGTAGCCCGCAAATTGACGCCGCTGTACGTTCCGCGTTGATACCTCGACAAGATCTGACTATCAGCGAATCCACGACTCCCTCGACGGTCGCCTCAGGGTTCACGCCAGCCTTGGAGTCCACAGCCATCTCTTCATACACTGGTCTATCTGTAACGTCAGTGGGCCGCAACGAGGATACCGTCTCCACATCCGTTCTTCGCTCCTCAGCGTTGGATAAGATGCAAGACTTCCTTCTTCGCGGAGAACGGAAAAAGGCATATCATTATGCCTTGGATGAGAAGTTATGGGCTCATGCTATGGTTATTGCCAGTGGGATAGACAAGGATGCATGGGAAGAAGTTGTCAATGAGTTCCTCAGGACCGAACTAGGTGTGAAAGAAGACCCGTCTCGGAATAGTTTACAAGTCCGTGGCAATGAGGCTCTTCCACCGTCTGTCAATGGTCGGGAAGGTTTGCGAGCTGCATATAGGTTGTACTCTGGGCAAGGTGCTTCATCTGGTAAGTTGATTGGATTGGTGTAGCGCCATTAATCCTAATGGTTTAACAGTTCAGGAGATGATACCCCAAAACTTGCTCTCAAGAGCGACGGGACATGTGTCATTACCTGTGCCGGTGCTGCCTCAAATGACGCCCATGACACCCAACTTTACAGTTCCACAGGTGGCCGCCGGTAGTATTCCCACCGATTGTCTCTCAAAGTGGGCTGAGACGGTCAGCATGATGCTGTCACCGTCAATAAATAGTGACACATCATCGGGACTGTTGGCCTTCGGTGATCACTTATTGGCTAACCAATGGGTTGAAGCTGCGCACGTCTGGTATGTCGAAGGCTTTGATGGTCGTCGCTATTTTGACGTGGCATTTCAGTTACCTACTTTCTTCACAAACCCTGCCTGCTGGTAGCACCGTTCTTCCGCCGATAGGCGGCATTGGACACCCTACGGCACGACTCATACTTGCAGGTTCACGTAGTCCCCAGGCGTGGCCGAATTTCCACAAAGATTCTGACCCCATAATATTTTCCGAGATTGTCGAGTTTGCGCTATCTTTGGCAACGCCGACCAAAGGCCAAGAACCTTTTGGTGGTTTGCCTCACCTTCAAGCGTACCGTTTTATCAGAGCTGCCTCTCTGGCTGAATTTGGCTATGTGCAACTTGCTAACAGGTAGAGTCCCCTTTTTTTGGTGCTGCCAGTTTGCTGATCTTCTTTTAATGAGGTATTGCGAAGCAATTTTGGCTAGCGTATCACGGTCTTCACCGTACTTCAACGAAACGCTTACAGAGCAGCTGAAGGGTTTATCTGATCGCATCGTCGGTGTGTCGCACGCGGATAAAGGTGGCTCGTGGATGAGCGGGAAACTGAGTAAACCAAGCCTGGATACCATAGGCGGATGGCTAGAAGGGCGCTTCACTAAACTTGTTACTGGTGATGCCGAGGCCACAACAGCTACCGAAGAAGACGCGTCAAAAATTGATGACCGTAGCGGGCATACGGGACCATTCTCACAATACAGCTCCATCTCGTCTGCGGCTCCGTCTGCGGATCCGTCCCCCCATTCTTCCGTGGTCAATCTTCCTATTACTCCAGGCCGCACTGGATCTGCGATGTCGACTCATGGATATCGGCCACCAGAACGGGCCGCTTCAGCCATGGACACAATTCGCCGAAAGCAATCACCTCCTATGCCGCGCATATCGTCTGCTTCCGCAACAACAACGATGTTTGCGCCATCTCACTCTTTCGGGCAAGCGCTCTCGGATTATAAGCCTCTTGATACTATGAACGAAGTCGATGTTGCGACACCTAAGCCATCGTTTGATGAGGCTGATGACGATCCGAGTGCACAAGAGGTTACTTGGTGGGGAGATGGTCTGTCTTCACGGACACCAACGGCGACGAACTTCGTGAAATTGAACGATGCTGTTGTGACGTCGACGGACGGCTTTGTATCCCTCATGGACAACACCACGTTTTCACTTTCGTCCCCGCCAGCACCAGCTTCGCGTCCGCCTCATAAATTTTCCGAAGAGGAGGATGAAGAGGAAGATCTAGGGTTTGGAAACTCTAAGCCCAAGGACAACAAGCCTTTCGACGACAAAAACACCGAATCTGAGGAGAAAAAAAGACAAAAGAGTGCTGCTCCTCAACAATCTGGCATGTGTCTTTATGGCTCACTCATGCTGTAGCACTAATTTTATTACAGACCCTAAGCCAGTTGCAAATTCGAGCAGTAGCAGCAGTGGATCTTGGTTTGGTCGATGGTGGAAACGAGGCGAAACTTCTGGACCTGTCAAAGCCAGTCTAGGAGAAGAAACGTCGTTTTATTACGACAAAGAGCTGAAACGATGGGTCAACAAAAAGGTTAGTGGTCTCTCTTTTTCACAGAGTTTTTCTCACACTGTTATGCGTAGGCTGGTGCTGATGTAGCTGCTAAACCCGCCCCACCACCACCTCCGCCATCAAGGCCGGCGACGACATCACCAGGCATGTACGCAGGCATGTCTACGTCTGGACCTTTGACCGATTCGATGAATGGGCGAACGCCCGTTCGGCCGGCGTCTGCCGTCGATTCTTCGACCGCACCACCAAATCGACGAGCGCTTCCACGCGTTCGTTCGAACTTAGTACCTACTCCCGAACTCGAACCCGGACCTCCTACTCCTCCCAGTACTCGGCCTGAGCCTGGGCCGCCGCCGTCACCTATGCCAGGACGACCCAAGTCGCAAGGCTCGAAGCGACCTATTCGTAACCGCTATGTAGATGTGTTTTCGCATGAAGCTGCCCCCACATAGGACGGTTGAGCTCATTAGACTAAAATCATTATTTTATTTAGGATTTTACTTAACACATCGTTTGGAATGAAATGTATTCCTATCGATATGGAGACACTTTTCAGGATCATGAACGGAAGTAACACAGGGTTTCTTTGAGGGACGTCAGTCTGAGAAGACACCCCCACTTGAAGGGGCCTCAAGAGTCATCGATGCATTAGTCGCGAGTCAAGCTTTTGTACTTGAGTACATCCTAAATCAGCGTTAGTGAGAAGGGCTCCACTATAGTACCCACTGTGCGCAATCCTAGTACTTCTACCGGTACCCAACCAGAGGCCAAGGGGACTTGGACGCGGCAAAAAAAGGGATTTTTTAATATGCTTATAGGGTCTATAACCGCTGGATTGACAGCTTTTTATAGTTTTAGATTAATAAGTCTAGTACAATGCCCATAGCGAGATTCGAACTGGAGACCCCTAGCTCAAGTTGGCCACCGAGCCACACCTTGCAATTAGACAGAATCATTAACAGATGAGAATGCAACTAGTACTTCGAACAATATAGGGGCTGGGTTGAATTTCAATTTTACGCTCACGTGTCCGGAATTACGAACTAGCGATCGATCTATTACTGCAGACTGTTATGTCACTGTGCCTTTGCCATGTTCAAACTGTATCAACACCTAAAGAACATTCTGGTGTTTCTGTTTCTGTTCCATGCTCATTTGTACTGACTTTCGTGGAACAATTGTCTAGGTGGAAGAAATTGCAATGTCATGGTACTGAAGTCGATGCTCTCGTCACGTCACAGTGGCTCTGACACTCGCTGAAATTCGACGTGTCAATGACATTGTGAAGATCCCAGAAAACCAAAGCCGCCAGCTCGAAGAAATCGATAACGAATACAAAACAGCCTTGGCTCCCATTTGCCGCGTTCCTCCCGGCCTTCTCATGGAGACTTTCTACGCTTTCAAGAATGGACACGAATTTTACGATGTCTTCGATATGAACCATGGTCCCTGGGTTCTTCCCGGGTGCGCCGTAGGTGGCGACGTGTCTCAGTATCACTCTGCCCGAGTATCTGGGCCAAAATGTTGACCAAAGTACCGAATGATGACCCTATTTCTGTGCTGATGACCACATTATTGTTTTTTGTGATCTGCGAACTCGACTTTTCTATCATAGATTCATTTCATCAGCATGTCAACCAGCACAGAACCTTTGGACGACATAGTATCACAATCGAAGCTATAGAGATCCGCCAATTTCAACGGTCTTCCATGGTTAATGGGACATCTTTTGTCTGTCCGCGGAAACGTTCCCAATCTCGAGGTATGTCATCAATTCGCGTCTTTGATAGTGCCACAACTTTCGACTTACTGAAGCTCCCACACACATTCTCGGCCACGCCTTTGTTCTTCACGCACCGCATGTCATATCCGAGAAGAAAGAAACAAAAGTGCAGATTACTGGGCTGCATCTGGAGATAGTGAGGATGAGGCGTGGCTGGCGTAAAGAACCTGAAGACGTAATGGAACAGTACATGGACAACTTGAAGGATTTGAGGGAAGAGAACTGACGGCTTCGTGCCCTGCTACGACGAGGGTATTAGAATCTAACACATTTTTGATTACCGCTCATGACTTTTCACATTATAACTTGCTAATGACGAACTGTTGTGATCAGGAATGCTGGTAAATACACGTAGAGTAAGAAATACAGTCAGTCTAGGAGCCAAATAGCGGTCACATATACGGCACAATTCCCTGCTACTATGAATGTGGGGCGTCACGTATGAATTGGATGTTGACGCGTGGTGGAGTCAAACTTGACTTCCGACTTCCCGGGAAAAGGCATACTCTGCAGCAAAACCCCGAGGATGAAGAGTGCATAAACTCTTCCACCATGCATATGTTGGTGGAACATGAAGCGTGCCTGCATCGACCAAATCAACAACAGCTTTCGATAGACTGCGAAATGTTTCAAGAAGCGCTCAAAGAGCCACCCTAACAGTATGAAAGCCTTGGCTGTCGTCAATTCGCGTGGGAGGCAAGATCAACGGTCCAGCCTCATTGGATCCTCGCCATCGGATGCTACGGCCGACTCGCACACCTGGGTAAACACTAGACAATGAAGAGAGGTGGCTTACCTCGAGGCACCATGAACATCCTGCCAGTGCTCACGGTATAGTATGTCTGGTGTATTCTGACATTAACAACACCTTCAATGACATAGAATATCTATGAATTTTCAATTGCGAGCAGCAGAAATAGATGAGATAGGGCGTACATAATCATTGTCCTTGGAGCTCTTCATGGGCTTCTGGCTGGAAACTTGGATGTCTAGCAGCGATGAAGTCTCCCTCATCGAACATCTTCTGAAACAAGCTCCCATCGATGGATTTGTTCAATGACATGTCAACCATCTCGGCAGGAAATATGACACCTTGGAAAGCAAAGAGATGAGAAGAGTGAAATTCAAAATGAATTATGCAACTCACATCATTTTGCCTTGTACTTGCTACTGAAGACCATAACATCTGAAGCACAAAATCCTTCCTCTTGAGGGTGGTCATATACCGACAGCTTGATACTCTTCTGTGCATTCTTCTTCCTCCTTGAACTGAGAGCTAGTGGGATCAAAAGGCACAGATGAGCCTGCAATGGTAATGTTGCTATCACAAACAGAGGGCAACAAATTCTTTTTTTGGTGGAGGCCATTACAGAGGTGGTCCAGCAACATAGTTGCTTCCAACATGCAGCCAGTATTGTCGCCAGGGTTTGAAACCAAGCAGATATAGTTAGTATACCATTTAAGAGAATTGATGAAACATCATCATGAGGAAATGTGCTTATGCACTGAGTGTGGGACTTGAGACTTGAAGCTCAGCCAGGATTCTCATTGTCTCTCTGCACAGTCCCCTATACTTACCTCACACTACCCAGCCTTTGTCACTATCCTATACTCACTAAAATCCCATCAACCTCTGTCCAATCTTTCAGAAATTGTTGCTCATCAAAGATAGAGCCTGCTCATATCCTTAATACTAGGTCTTTTCCAAGTGCTTTCCTGCTAAAATGTTTGCATGTCATCAGACAGTCTAGGTCAAGCCTCTTGTTTATCCTCTTCAGCCATCTGTTATGGATTTCCTCTGGCAAGAAAGATGAGTTCTCTCACCATATAATACTCTCACACTGGGCATTCCAGATAGTTTGTATGGATAAGGAGATGATGATTTGATAGAAACATTCTTTACCAATGTCTCTGTTTCCACCTGGTAATTTGAAAACTGGAGTCACACATGCAAGAATGTTGAACATTGTTGGGGGGTGCCAGAGAATACTGTGGTGCTCCAAGAACATTTTGATGAGTTTCCATACCTCTTTCTGTCCTGGAGAGGAGCATTCAGCTATGATATGTTCCATATGTTCCAGGCTGCCATTGCAGTGATCATAATATGCTTGGTTGTGATATTGAGGAGCAATATTTAGCTATTTTTCTCCTATTCTATATGCATTGTGCATCACTATTCAGAGGAGATCATGTTATGGTCTATATCCTTGTGCCTGATTGATTTCCATAGGCCTGATTCCATTGGCCTGAAACCAAGACTCATATGTCCCCTGTATTGCTTCACATTTGCCACCATTTTCATGTGCTGGAGAAGGTTTTGGTTCCTGCATTCATGGAGGATCTTGTAGATATAGCTTTGTGTCAGTTTGCATAAGGCAGTACCTGAAATATGGTGTGGAATCTATTTCTAGGTTAATGGTATCTTCTATTTCTTTGTTGGCTCCTTTGTTTGCTAATATATCTACCATAGTGTTCTCTGAGTGACCATTGTGAATCTTTACCCATTTTATTGGGGTGACTTGTTTCCTGCTGCAAAAACCAGCTATCATCACTTAAATGAGTTTCTTGTTGGGCATATTTATATATCCTACATTTTTCATTTTTCTTAGTGAGATTAATAAGTGCTGTAGTATGTATTTTAAATCTGTATCTATATGTAGTATGGCTCTCAAGTCAAACAGAAGAGAGAGGGAGTTGGCTAATCTAAATTGATATTCAAACTGAGGCATATACAAGTAATTTTACAGCTTATATACTAGTGTGAAGTCTGAGAAATCAAGTTCTAGAGATAGAACCTATATCTAAAATATTATAGCTAGAGGAGTTGGGATTCCAAGGACTCTAATATACATCTATTCACTACTATGACAGAATCTAGATGTGATAAATTAAAGAGATGAAATTAGTAGGTGAAATATAAAATAAAATATAAAATAAAAACTGAGAAATGGAGTCTGACAGAGTCTGATCAAATGTGGAATTGAGCAATAGAAGTTAAGTTGGAATTGGAGGTCTTTGACATGCTTGTTACATAGTCTCTATAATGACCAGAGACCACTTTTGAATGATTTCTTTGGTTCTTCCATGTAGTTCTTAGCTACTAACTCATTGGATATAGTTATCATTGCTCAAATTTCCAGTGAGTTAGAGGTCTACCATCAGGAGGTGTTCTCCTTCATTTACTTCCTCTCAGATCAACTCTTCAGGATGATCCTGGTCTGAATGTGACTATTATCACTTAACACACATACAGCTATCAAATACAATATTTCTGCTTTTCCAGTCCATCTATGGGTTGTGCTTCTTGAGTCAGTCATGCTATAAGAATACTTTCTGATTGTGGAGTCAGATGACTGCAAAGCTGATGCATTCAGCATGCTCTTCATCTGTAGTCATTTGGAGCCCACAGTATTCTGAGATAGAGCCTTTGGCATTGAGCATTCTATCAGCATTGTACACTGGGATGGGTCTGGTGATCTTTCACATGTTAAACCTGTTCTGTCTGATGAAGTTCTCATTGATAGAACTGCCTATGCAGCCACTGTCTAATAGCATTTTCATGCTGACCATTTGGTGTGTGTCTAGCATCTTTAGTTGGATCTGAATAATAGTCTTGTTGTCTTCTTTCACTCCTCAAATGTACTCCTTAGGCTGGTGAATCTCTTCTAGCATCTATAGTGCTTTATATCTTAGAGTGCATCAATTAGCCCTTGGTTAACCTCAATTATCTGCTTCAGATGGATCTATCTCTGCAAGGTGGCTAGTGTGATAAAGTCTTCTGACTCCTCTATCACATGTAATACTCAGATGGCTGTATCAGACTTCTTTCACTTGATTGGCTTAATGCCTTTTATAACAGGATGCTCTTTCTTTGGATACTCTACAATCTGTTCAGGCCTTTGAGAGACTCCACATCATTCTTGTTTCCTTCAGTTCTTAGCCAGTTGGTAAGATATGTTATTCTCATCATCTGACACTTTTTTTATGCTGACAGAGAGTGTGTGCTTTCTTGGTGGTTGGATCTTCAGAATCTAGTTTGTCAGAGTCCTTAGATTGCCAGTGTCAAATGCCAGTGCATCTGTTGACTTATTGTCTTTGTTAGACCTAAGCTGCATGTGATTATAGACATGTGATAAACTGATGTCACTTTGTGTTTGAGTGTTCCATCAGAGTCCACTTGATGTGATTATTGATTGTTATACTACAAGGCCTTTTAGGATTGGCTTGAGAGTAGAATAGTGTGAAGATAAACTTTAGCTTGAAGCTGAGGTTTAGCCAGCAAGAGTGAGCTTTCTTATATACTGTACAGTGTCATACCAATTTATACTACTACTTATTGTGCATTGCTGAGTCCTTTATGCCTATTGTCTTTAGACATTATTACTATCTATAAAAGTTCAATTGTGCATCATCAGTTGTTGTTGCACATTAAAAGACAATGACTGATTCAGCTTGTTGTGATGATTAAGCTGATCTCATGGTCTTTAAGTGCTGAGGTTAATGCTCTGACTAAGTATAAATAGAGGTTTAGTCATATAAAAGAAAAGAAAGAGTAAAAATCATAACATTATCTCCTCCTTAAGACCATTATCCCAATGGCTTAGTTTAAGGATAATTCATATTTATGGATAGTGTTGTTAGTGTCTATGTGTTTTTCATTTACCCACTAGTTAGATTCAGGGCTGTAGCCCTTCCAACTAACAAGGTAGTCTACAGTTGTCATTGTTCTGCCACCCTTTGCTTTTACTTTTTGTAGTTTGTGATCAAGGATTTGGCTGATTTTATAGTGTTCCTCATCATCAATAAGATTGGGCAGTGAGGGTAGCAGTCATTTTTGGTTTGGGAAAGTGGGTGTAATAAACAGCATGAGGAGAGCTTTATTGAATACATTATAGATCTTTCAAGTGTTCAGAAGAAGGAGTTTATATGTGGAAGTGCTGATTTTAGCTGTGATGATGAAGAGGCTGGTATGTTTGTTAGCTAGTTTATGTTTTGGCTAAGGGAGGTGAAGGTTTGTGGTATCCAGCCATACTTTATCATTAATATTGTAAGATTGCTCAGCTCTGCAATGTTTGTCATATTGTTTCTTCATAGTATTAGCCACCTTTTCAAGGGTGGCTCATGTCTTGTTGTGGATTTTGGATATTATGATGGTGAAATCAGAGAAAGCAGATATTGACATATGGGCACATTCAGTTTGAGAGACATTGAAGTGGTGATCATAGTTAATAAAGAATGGCATCTTGCCCATGGCAGAGTGAACATGATTGTTATGTTGAAAGGTGGTGAGTGCCAGCCATTTGATTCAGTTGTCCTAGCAGTAATTGATGAATAGCTGCAGATACTTTTTAATTTCTTGATTAGCCCTCTCTGTTTGTCCATCAGTCTGTGGGTGATAGGCTGTTGAAGCATTTTGGTGAATGTGAAAAAGTTTATAAAGATCATTTAGGAACTTAGAAATGAATTGTGGTCTCTGGTCTGAGATAACAACTTGTGGCATCCTGTGTTTAGCATATATCTCATCTTGCAGGATTTTTGCCTATTCTTCCAATGTTAACTCTATCAAACAAGCAATCAGAATGATCATCTTTGAGAACTGATCAACAATGACTATGATGATATTATAGTCATTGCAGTCTGGTAGGCTGATGACTATATCTACCAAGATATAGGTCTATGATGCTATTGGAATTTCATTTGGATGCAGAGATGCTGTCTTTGGCTGCATCATTGATTTACCCTGCTGGCATGTTTCACAGCCTTTGACATAATGTTCTATGTCTTGTGTTAGGCCCAAGCGTCACGTGGATAGCTACACGTGATACACTGATGTTCCTTCGCACTTCGAGGAATCACCCGAGTTCACTTATGTGTAACCGTATGTCGTGACTCAAGGTCAGATGTAGACTCGAGGTAGAATGGTAGGTATAAACTTTAGCTCGAAGCTGGGGGTTACCAGCGAGAGCTGCCTTGCTTAAATACTACTGAGCGATGCCTAAATATATACGACTACCTATTGTGCATTGTCGAGTCCTTTGTCCCATTGTCCTAGGGCGTCGTTATCATACATAAAAGGTTTGTTGTGCGTCGTCGAGCGTTGTCTCTTCGTCGAAAGACAATGGCAGATTCGGCTAGTTGTGCTGACTAAGCCTTTTTCTACAGTCCTAGACGCTTGTCTTTGGTGCCGTGACTAAGCACGAATAGGGGTTAAAGAGGAAAATGATAGAAAGGTAGAAAAATCGTAACATTACCCTCTTATTAAGACCATCGTTCCGATGGCTTAATTAAGGGATAGTTCATAATCGTGTATGGCGGTGTCCACATTCATATGTTTTTCGTTGACCCACTGATTAGATTCTGGGCCGTACCCCTTCCAGCTGACTAAGTAGTCAACCGTTGTTGTCATCCCGCCCCCCTTTGCTTTGATTTTTCAGAGTTTGTGGTCCAGGACCTGATCAATTTCGAAGTGTTCCTCGTCATCGATCAAGTCCGGTGGCGGTGGAGGTGGGTGTTCCTGGTTGGGGAATGCTGGTGCGACGTAGGGGGTTAATAACGTTTCATTGAATACGTCGTGGATTTTCCATGTTTGTGGCAGCCATAGTTTGTATGCGGCTGGACCGATGGCTTTTACAATGGTAAAGGGCCCAGTTCGTTTGTCGTCGAGTTTTTTCTTTGGTCGTGGTAGATGAAGGTGGGTCGTGTCTAGCCAGACTTTGTCGTTTGTGTGATATATATGACTCGGTCGATGATATTTGTCGTAGCTCCTCTTCATGGTTGTTGCCACCTTCTCCAAGGCTGCTTTCGTTTCGTTGTGGATTTTTTCCATGTGCGCTGCGAATTCCGACGATGCGGGTGTCGTTGTCCAGAGTCGGTTCGCGTGGGTGATATATGGGTGACGACCATGGTTTATAAAGAATGGGGTCTTCCCCGTCGTGGAATGTACACGGTTGTTGTGTTGAAAAGCTGCTAGCGCAAGCCATTCGGTCCAATCGTCTTGTCAATAATTAATGAAAAGTCGCAAGTACTTTTCAATTTCCTGGTTGACGCGTTCTGTTTGTCCATTGGTTTGAGGGTGGTAGGCAGTGGACGAGTTTTGTTTGATGTTTAGGATGCGATAGAGGTCGGTAATGAACTTCGAGACGAATTGAGGGCCCCTGTCTGAGATGATGACTTGGGGCATCCCGTATTTCGCATATACTTTGTCTCGTAGGATCTTTGCCCAACCTTCAGAGGTTAGTTCCGTGGAGCATGAAACCGAGATGATCGCCTTGAAGAACCGGTCTACAATGACAAGGATTGCATCATACCCATTGCATTCGGGTAGGCCAGTGATCATGTCGACCGAAATATGTGTCCATGGGGCAGAGGGCACTTCATTAGGGTGTAAAGGTGCGGCGCGGGCTTGTGTGGAGGATTTTCCTCGTTGGCAAGCCTCGCAGGCTTTTACATATGCCGTTATGTCAACTCCCATTTTGGGCCACCAATATTCTCGCAGAACGAGTTCTTTGGTCTTAGCAATGCCTGGGTGTCCCGCCGTGATGTGATCGTGGCAGGTGGCGATGATTTCGCCATGAAGTTGTTGGTCTCGGGAGATATAGATGCGTCCATCGTAATGGATTAGCTCTCTTTCTTTCGTCATTCCTCGTTCATGGTTGAGGGAAGGGGCCACCCGTTGGTCCCATTTGTGACTATCCCGGGTTGCACTCTTGATCCGTTCATGTATTTCCTCCTCTGTTGGCATTATCATGGTACGGAAGTGTTCCGGTCGTAATAATGTTACTCCCTCGTTGTCGGCTCCCCCCTGGTCATGGTCTGATCGTCTGCTTAGCAAGTCGGCCTTTTTGTTTGCCGTTCCTGCCTTGTGATGCAGGGTGTATTGGTATTGGCTGAGCTCTGTCACCCAGCGGGCTTGTCGTCGATTCAGTTTTTGCGGTTGTCGGAAGTATCATAGATTCTGGTGGTCTGTCCAGATCTCGAATATTTCCTGTGCTCCGATAAGGTAGTGCCGCCATTCTTCCAAGGCGAGCATGATCGCGAGCAACTCTTTATCGTAAATTTCATAGTTCCGCTCCGTGGTAGTTAAAGCTTTGGAGAGGAAGGCTATGGGTCGCCACCTCCCCGCCTGTTCCTGAGAGAGGACGGCCCCTATTGCCCCTTCACTTGAGTCAGCTTCTACCCTGAATTTTCCTTCTTGGGTTGGGATAGCGAGTATGATGTCTTCTGCCAATCGTCGTTTGAGGTTATCGAAGGCGGTCTGTTGAGAGGATCCCCATCCCCAGGGAGCGTTGCCTGTCAATTGTGTCATTGGGCAGACGATCTTGCTGTAGTCGCGAATGAATCGTCGGTAGAAATTTGTGAACCCAAGGAACGATTGTAGTTCTTTTTTTTTGTTGGGTTCTGGCCATTCGGTGACCCCGGCTACTTTTACCGGGTCCATTCGGATGCTCCCTTCACTGATGATTACCCCAAGATATTCCGTTTCCAGTACTTCAAACTCGCATTTCTCCGCTTTGAGGAATAACTTGTGTTTCCTCATCAGGGATAGTACTTGTCGTACCAAGTTCCGGTGTTCCTTCTTTGTCTTGGACATGATTAGAATGTCATCGAGGTAAATTGTCACTTTCCCGGTGGAGATGAGGTCTTTAAAGATGTCGTTCATCATCCATTGGAAGGTGGCAGGGGAATTTGTGAGTCCGAAGAACATGACTGTTGGCTCGAACAGCCCCTGATTGGTGCGGAATGCAGCCTTCCATTCGTCCCCCTCCTTGATGCGGACGTTATTATATCCCCATCGTATGTCGAGTTTTGTGTAATACTTGGCGCCCCGGAGTTTGTCCATCAGTTCCGAGATTAGTGGTAGCAGATACCGATTCTTGATAGTCATCTCGTTGAGTTTCCGGTAATCTTGGACTGGCCGAAGCTTCCCATCCTTCTTTTTGACGAAGAAGAAGGGAGAGGCCATGGGGGACTTTGAAGGGCGAATCCTGCCGCTTGACAGGTTTTCGTCTAGGAACTTGTCGAGTTCCTGTTGCTCGTGATGGCCAAGCAGATAGGTCTTGCAATCCAAGTTGGTGTTGGCATTAGGAATTAATTCGATTGCGTGGTCCCAAGGTTTTGGGGCAGGTAGTTCGTCAAAGCTCTCTTTTTCAAAGAGGTCTTTGTAGTCTCGTGCCCACTCGGGTACCATTTCTTCGAATGTCTTCTCGCTCTTCCCTTCGTTTGCCCTTGCGGCTAGATTGTTGGCATGGTGAACGGCGCATATGTGAATCTCTTTCTGGAGATCCACTGCCAGTATAGTTTCCCCATCTTCCATCTCCTTGTCCCAGCGATCCTCCGGGTCTTCATCCAGCAATTCGAATGGGATCTTTCTGCATCGACACCTGGCGAAGGTGATCCGACCGGTCTTCCAGTTAATCAGTGGGTTATGGCGGATCAGCCAATCATAACCGAGGAAGAGTTCTTTGGTCTCAAGGTCTGTTACGGCCAGGTCGATCTGTTCGGAGTGGTCTCCTATCGTTAATCTGAGTTCAACGAACTCCGTGATGGAACCGGCCTGATTCTTTGTTCTATCGGCATTGTACACCGGTATTGGGGCTGCTGTTGCCCTGGTCGGGAGCTGGTGCTTGTCGACGAAAGCCCGATTGATTGAGCTCCCTGTACAGCCGCTGTCGATAAGGGCGGTTACCTGGTACGTGGTCCGAGAGGTTAGCGTCTCGATTTGCCCTTTGGTGGTTAGGTCTCGTCCAGGGGTTTTAGTTCGTAGGATGTATTTCTTGGGTCCCCGGAGCTCGTCTAGCCACTCAAGAGCGTGACAGCATTCTGCTTTTCTGATTCCTTCGACTAGTTCATCCACCACTTCCTCGGCCCTTGCTCGATGAATCCAATTCCGAAGTACGGCTTTCACTGCTGCTTCGTCCTTGGCGTCCTTGATGGCTCTCCACGTCCATTCGGTATCAAATGGTTTGAGCCACGTGGTGGGACTCTCTGTCCCTGTTCGACCCGTGGGTGCTTGAGTTTTTTCGTGCGATTCAATGGTGTGTTTTGGAAACGATCGGGGTATATTCGAATGCGTAGTAGATGTTATAGACGTAACTACAGGGGTACTATTAGTCTGGTCACCGACTGTTACTGACACACCATTAAGTCCTTTGGCCAGTCCAGTGGAATCGCTCACTGGCTGGCCCCGTCTTTTACCTCCTCGACCTTGGTTTCCTTCCCGAGGTCTTCCTCTTCCTTCTGAAGTTCGGTGATCTGTGCCTGTATATCTTCTTGAGTTCGCTTCTTCTTCGGACAGTCTTTTGCCATGTGCCCCTTCTGTCCACAATTGAAGCATTTTCCTTCCTTCTTCATCCGGTCGATGTCCATCGGTTTTCCGGCACCGGTGTATGTAGTTCCTGTCCCGGTCTTCTGGCTTCCGTAACTCGGCGTTTGAGGAGGTCCCGATGATTTCCCGGCAGTTTGCCCCGACTTGTTTGGGGTTGGCGGGGTCGGCTTCTTGGAATATTCTTGCAGCGTTGTTGCCTCCGCTTTCTGCCTTTGTCGCTTCTTGTACATCTCGATGATCCGTTCTTTCCATTCATCATATCCTGTCGGCATCAACATTTTGACGCCCATGGCTGAGATCATCGTGAGGTACGAGGAGGGGACTCCTCGCTTGAGCGCCTCTACCATCCTCCCGTCGTTGACAGTGTCTTCCCTGATTCCGGCAAGCTTCACGAGTCGTTCTAGCTCATCGAAGTAATCTGTAGCCGCCTTATCCCCCATCTTGTACTCCTTGATCTTCTGCTTGTGTACTTCCTGCACCGCAGGATCAATGAACTTGTCGTTCAGCATTCGTTTGAATACCGGCCATGAGGGATATCGGTAATGCTCCCTAGTGGTGGAGCGGAAATTCGGGGAGATCAAGATCCACCACGTTTTGGCCTTGTCTTCTAGATACGAGGTAGCGAATGCAACCTTGTTCATATTGGTATCGATGTATCCGATATAAACTTCGAAGTATTGCTCGCAGTCCACTAGGAATCGGTCGATGTCATCCGAGGCCCCCTTAAAGGGGCAGGGCTTTCGAAGAAGATCAGGGTGGCATTGTAGGACATTGGCGTTGGCCGGGAGTGGGCCCATTGGGTTAGGCCATCCACCAAACGGCGGCTGCTTCCACTCCGCTGGTGGTCCGGGGAAGGAGTGTAGTGAGTTGTCGTCAGTGACTGGACTCCCCTTTGGATCGACGATTCGGACGATTACTCCATCTCGTACCGTGAATCCAAGGCGGACCGCTTTGGGGTCATCTCGAATGGGATCCTTTCCACTTGATTCGGCTTGGTCCGGAGGGGGCTGTCCGCTGAGAAGCCGGCTTCTCCTGCCGGTCCAGGGATTCTGGGTTTGGGTGGCCTGCCATGCCGGTCGGTTTCTGGTTTGGATAAGCCGTGATGCCGTGCTTCAGATCGATGGACTATCTTCGGCCCGACTCCGAATAGAGGGGGCGACGTAGATTGCTCGTTTCAGTTGAATGGGGGGAGTACGTGGCATTGGTGCCGGTGCCTTTGGTTTGTTGTCGGGCCGATATGGGGGTATCGGCACAAGCGGATCCTCTGGATGCCGCCGTCCGTATTCTTTCCATGCGTATTCCGTCGCGGCATACTGTAAAACCTTTTCTTTTTCAGTGCCTTCTGCGTACCTATACTCAAGTCCTAGGGACGTCGCTTGCCAGCGTGCGTCCTGCCATAAGTAATTCCTCCCCTGTTCGTATAACTCCTGGTATTCTCTGTTTCTGGCTCTCTCGATCTCCTCCCGCAGTGCTTCTTCGTCTGTGTCCTCCCCTGCTCGTTCCAGTCGTTGTCGATATGGGTCATCACTGTCCTCGCTGCCCTCCTCGTCGCCCTCATCCCCGCTGTCCCCTTCCTCGAGGAGGGAATGGACGGGCTGGTCGTAGATGGACGGCACGGCTGGTCGAAGGGTCGTCGGGGACCCTCCCGTTGACTTGGGTGCTTGGTCTGTCGTCCCCTCGGCTACTTGTTCGGGCGATGGGAGGACTCCTGAGTCAGCTGTAGCACGTCCCGCCGCGCGCTCTTGTCTCCTCCAGTTCTCGGCTATAGACGCCGAAGAGTCACTGGAACTCGGGATTAAGGAACTGCCGAGCGACCCTGCTGCCCAGGAACCGCTGGAGAGCCCTGTCAGAGACGTGGGCATTGTCGGGTACTCGGAGCCCGTAGGCTCCGAGGATGGAGTCGGCGTCTGAAGAGATGGTATCAGTGCGGGCAGGATATTCGAGGGTGACAGGTCGGGGTCTGTCGGCATTTCCTCATCTGATTGCCTCGTCCCAGCTGACGATGCTGGCGGGTCCCATCCATGGGTCATCATCCGTGTCGGGCTCTCTGAAGGGAGATCCGGTATCGGTATGGAGCTCATACTCCCTAGGGGAGGCTGACCCCATCCTTTCGACCTCCTCCCTCCTTCTTCGTTCCCTCCCCTGTCTGTCATACTCTGCGGCCTCGTACTGCTCTCGAGCCTCCTCTCGGACGTAGTCGGTGAGCTCCTCCTGGGTTCGCCTGATTTCTGCTTCTCGGTTCTGATTCTGCTGCTGCTGCCGTACTGCTTCGTCGTAATTGAAGGGAACGGCAAGATCCCACTCTAGGAATATTCTGTGTATAATTCTTCTCGTCGCGGCCCTTCCCCTTTCGCTAGCGGTCCCGACCTCGGGCTCGCTTCCCACGTGGAGGTGCCGGTAGGGGTCCCCTGCTGCTGAGATGGCAATGTCCGCATTGTCATAGTCGGGGTGGATTGTCCTTCCTTGTGGGTCGTCGATCCCCAACCTGCTGACAGATGGGCTGGGGTCGGAGTTGGGCTCGGTGGGGGTCTCAGGGGGGTTCTGGGGGGTGTGGGGACCTTCGCGGGGTCCCGCAGCCATCCGAGCGGCATCAAGGGAGTCCCGAGCACGGTTTCCAATCCCTGAGGGAATTGGGGAGGCAGGATGCTCAGGGGAGTTGGCCGGAGTGACGTAGTTGGAGACCTCGGCGGGCTCCTGAGCGACGTTTGTCGTCCACAGGTTCTGGAACCCTGTGAGAGCAGGGTTGCAGTTTCTGCTGTGTCGTCGGGGGCGTTCGGGTCCTTCCTCCTCGTGAAGGCTCCTCTGATCCGGGTCGCTATTTCCGGTTTCTGGTACGGGTCCCCCTTGCGGGAAGAAGAATGTTCTGGCGGAGGGGGGGATGTCATGGAAAGGGAGATCGGGGGTTACGTTGCGTAGGATTTGCTGGATCTGCTGGAATGCTTGGTAGTGCCTGACTATCCAAGCTGCTACTGATTGTCGTCCGCGGCAGAGGGTGATGATGGCTAAGAGACCGAGTAATGTTCCGATGATGGAAGCTATTAACTCGAAGAAGTCGTGGTTTAGGTCTGCGGTTGTTACTGGCGGCATTCGGTTTCTCAGCACAATTGGGCTTGAGAAAGGGAAGGTGAAAGCTTCGAGCTAATTGTTAGGCCCAAGCATCACATGGATAGCTACACGTGATACACTGATGTTCCTTCGCACTTCGAGGAATCACCTGAGTTCACTTATGTGTAACCGTATGTCGTGACTCAAGGTCAGATGTAGACTCGAGGTAGAATGGTAGGTATAAACTTTAGCTCGAAGCTGGGGGTTACCAGCGAGAGCTGCCTTGCTTAAATACTACTGAGCGATGCCTAAATATATACGACTACCTATTGTGCATTGTCGAGTCCTTTGTCCCATTGTCCTAGAGTGTCGTTATCGTACATAAAAGGTTTGTTGTGCGTCGTCGAGCGTTGTCTCTTCGTCGAAAGACAATGGCAGATTCGGCTAGTTATGCTGACTAAGCCTTTTTCCACAGTCCTAGACGCTTGTCTTTGGCGCCGTGACTAAGCATGAATAGGGGTTAAAGAGGAAAATGATAGAAAGGTAGAAAAATCGTAACATCTTGGGTGAGTTTGGGCCACCAATATTCTCATAGCATGAGTTCTTTGGTTTTCATGATTTTCAGGTGCCCTGCTGTTGTATGATTGTGGCATGTGGTGATGATTTCACTATAGAGTTGTGGATCTCTGGATACATAGATCCATCTATTATATCAGATCATCCCTCTTTTCCTTGTTATCTTTTGCTTGTGATTGAGAGAAAGGGCCATCTATTGATCCCACTTGTGGCTGTCTCTTGTAGTGCTCTTGATCTGCTTATGGATTTCTTCTTCCATTGGCATTATCATTGCCCAAAAATGTTTGGGCTTTAATAATGTTACTCTCTCATTATCATTGGTCTCTTGGTCATGATCTGCTCATTGGCTAAGTAGGTTGGCTTTTTTGTTGATGGTCCTGGCCTTATAATGTAGGGTATACAGATACTGGCTTAGTTCTGTCACCCAATGAGCTTGCTGTCAATTAAGCTTTTGTGGCTGTCAGAAATACTATAGGTTTTAATAGTTGATCTAGATCTCAAAGGTCTGAGTTGCACCAATTAGATAATGCCACCATTCTTCTAGGGCAAGCATTATTGCCAGCAGCTCCTTGTCATATATTTCATAGTTGCACTCAGTTATCATTAAAGCCTTTGAAAGAAAAGCCACTGGTCACCACTTTCCATTCTGCTTTTAAGAGAGTATAGCTCTGATAGCTTCTTTGCTTGAGTCTGCTTTGACTTGAAATTTTCTGTCCTGCATCAGGATTGTAAGGATGACATCTTCAGCAAGTCATTTTTTGAGATCATCAAAGGTAATTTGCTGTGAGAGCCTCTGATCAGAGAGCATTGCTGGTCAGCTGTGTTATTGGTCACATGATTTTGCTATAGTCATGGATGAATCTTTGGTAAAAATTCATGAACTCTAAAAAGGACTATAGCTCCTTCTTTTTGACTGGTTCCAGCCATTCCATTACTCCAGCAACTTTGATGGAATCCATTCAGAGACTTCCTTCACTGATGATGACTTTAAGATACTCTGTTTCTAGTATCTCAAACTCACATTTTTTGGCTTTCAGAAATAGTTTGTACTTTCACATAAGGGCCAGGATCTGTTGAACCAGTTGTTGGTGTTCTTCTTTGATCTTAGACATGATGAGAATATCATCCAAGTAGATGGTCATCTTCTCAGTGGCAATTAAATCTTTGAAGATGTTGTTCATCATCCAATAGAAGATGACCAGTGAGTTTGTTAGTTCAAAGAATATCACTGTGGGCTTGAATAGCCTTCAGTTAGTTCAGAATGCAGCCTTTTATTTATCTCCTTCTTTGATATGCACATTATTATATCCCCAATGGATGTCCAGCTTGATGTAATATCTGGCATCCTGCAACTTGTCCATCAGCTCCAAGATTAGCAGAAGTGGATAATGATTCTTGATCATCATCTCATTTAGTTTCTGATAATCTTGGACTGGTCAGAGCTTCTTATTCTTTTTCTTGATGAAGAAAAATAGAGATGCCATTGGCAACTTTGAGAGTCAAATCCATCTGCTAGAGAGGTTCTTCTCAAGGAATTTGTTGAGCTTCTGCTGTTCTTGGATGTCCAGTGGGTAGGTCTTGCAATCAAGATTTGCATTTGCATTAGGTATGAGCTCAATTGCATGGTCTCAGAGTTTAAGCTCTAGGAGTTCATCAAAACTCTCCTTCTCAAACAGGTCACAGTAGTCTCAGGCCTATTCTGGGATCATCTCTTCAAATATTTTTTCCTCTTTTTCTGCATTGGCCTTAGCTGTCAAATTATTGGTGTGGTGTATGGCCTATATATGAATAGCCTTTTTGATGTCCACCATGAGGATTGTTTCTCCATCTTCTATCTCTTTATCCCATCTATCCTCAGAGTCTTCATCAAGCAATTCGAATAGAATCTTATAGTATTTACATTATGCAAACATGATCTGTCTGGTCTTCCAATTGATGAGTGGATTATGTCAAATCAGCCAGTTATGACTGAGAAAGATCTCCTTGGTTTCTAAATCTATAACAGTCAAGTCAATTCATTCAGAGTGATCTCTGATAGTTAATTGTATCTCAATGAATTCAGTGATCAAGCCAGCTTAGTTCTTTGTACTGTTGGCATTGTAGACTGAGATTGGCACAGCCATAGCTCAAGTTCAGAGATGATGCCTGTTGATGAAGGTATGATTAATCGAACTTCCTATGCAGCTGCTGTCAATGAGGACTACTACTGTATGAGTTGTCTGGTTTATCAGCATCTTGATTTGTGCTTTAGTGGTCAGATTCTGTCCTGAGGCTTTCATTCACTGAATAAACCAGCAGGGTCCTCTAAGCTTGTCAAGCTATTCTAGGGCCCAGCACCTTTCAGCTTTCTTTATTCCTTTGATTATTTTATTGATCATCTTCTTGACCCAGATTTTATGTACTCAGTTCTTGAATACTCCTTGGCTGCTTCTTCCATTGATGCTTCTTTGATAGCTCATCACATCCACTCAGTGTTGAATGATCTGAGCCATTTAGTGGGGGTCTCTCTCTCTGTTTGGCCTGTAGACATTTGAGTCTTAGTTTTTGGCAATTCTTTAGCAGTGTGTATAGTGGTGGAAGATTTGAGTATATTTGAATGCACATATAGTTTAATCATAGAGGTAGCTACAAAGGTACTATCAGTCTGTCCAGCAATTGTATGTTGCACACTGTGAAGTTCTTTAGCTGGCTCAGTGAAATCACTCACTAGTTAGCCCTGTCTTTTACTTCTTTGATCTTCATATCTGATCTGAGCTTCTCTTCCTCCTTCTGTAGCTCAGCTATCTGTGTCCAGATGTCTTCACAAGTTCTCTTCTTCTTGAGGCAGTCCTTTGCCATATGGCTCTTCTGCCTGCAGTTGAAGCATTTTCTCTTCTTTTTCATCTGGTCTATGTCTATAGGCTTCTCAGTCCCCATATATATTATGCTTGTCTCTGTTTTCTGAATGCTATAAGAAGGCATACTGGTGGTCAACAATCTGGCTTTGGTAGTGCCAGATTGGCTGCTGGTCTTCTGATTGGAGTTTGCTAGCTGTTTTTAGTATTTCTGTAGATTTGTCTGCTCTACCTTCTGCCATTGCTATTCCTTATACATCTCAATGACTCTCTCTTTCCATTCATCATATCCTTTCAGAATAAATTTGCCAATATTGGAGATCATCTTGATGTATGATGTGGATGCCTCCTATTTGAGGATCTCAACCATTCATTCATCATTGGCTATATCATCCTGGATTCCAGCAAGCTTAGTGAGTCACTCTAGCTCATCAAAGTATTCTATAGCTACTTTATCACCCATTCAGAATTTCTTGATTTTTGATTTGTGGACTTCTTGGATAGCTGAGTCAATAAACTTGTTGTTAAGTATTTGCTTAAAGATGGACTAAGAGAGAAAGTGATGATATTGTCAGATAGTGGAATAAAAGTTTGGAGAGATTAGAATCCATCAGGTTTTTGCTTTTTCTTCAAGGTATAAAGTAGCAAATATGACTTTGTTCATATTATTTTCCAAGTATGCAATATAGACTTTAAAGTATTGCTTGCAGTCTATAAGAAATTGGTCAATGTTGTTAGAAGCTTTTTTAAAAGGTTGGAGAGTGTGAAGTAGAGCAGGCTTGTGCTGGAGCACTGCAGTATTCTCTGAGAGTGTGCCTATCAGATTAGGCCACTTGTTAAATAGTGGGCATCACCAGTCAGTTGGCAAGCCAGAGAATGAATGTAAGGAGTTATCATTAGTGATCAGGCTTCCTTGGGATAGGACTTTCTTTCAAACAATAACCTCATTTCAGATTGTGAATCTGAGTTTGATGGCTTTGGAGTCATTCTGAACTAGTTCTTTTCCTTTATCACTTTCTTTAGCCTTGTCTGGCAGTGGTTGGCTGTTGAAAAGCTGACTGCCTTTGTCAGTCCAGGGGTTCTGAAAGTCTGTAGGCTGAATGGTCAGTTGTGGCTGAAATCATGTTAGCTGCATTACCAAGGACCAGGTTGACAGGGTGGAGTATGAGAATTGGCTTGTGGTAGTTCAGAATGATGGTGCTGTATATGTGATATGTCTTGGAGTGATGGATGGAGTCCACAGCATTAGTTTGATGTTGTATTTAAACATGTACTTAGACAACTCATTGAGCTGATCCTTGAGATTCCTTTAGTTATAGCTAGAAACTGCATATTGAGTAGCAGAGTATTATAAAATATCTTGTCTTTCTGAATCATCTGTTGAAAGATATTATTGTCTCATAGGTGAGGCTAACTAGACTATGTCTCACTACAGAAATGCTACATCATTCTGATATAGCTGATGGTACTCTTCTCTCCTAGCATGCTAAATCTTCTCTAATAATACTTCTTCATCTGTCAATTTGTTGGCATATTCTCTGAGCTGCTTTCAATCAAGAGAGATATCATCTCTCATATCATTCTCATCACTCTCTTCATCTGCCTCCTCTCTGCTGTCCTCCATGAGGGATTGTCAGACAGGCCATAGATTGGCAGCTCTAGAGGTCTGATCATTACTAGGAAACTGGTTATTGATTTGACTGCTGAATCTAATGGTATTGGCTGGAGGAGGAGGCTGGAGGGTGGCCCTAAGGTCAGAGTCATACCTATGGCCTCCATGTGCTTGCACCTCTTCCAAGTCTCAGCTACAGATGCAGAAGTCAGCATAGAACTGGAGATTAAAAAAGAGTTGAGTGACTCTTTCTCTTAGAAATCACTGAAGTCTTTGGTTAGAGATGTGAGCATTGAGGAGAACTTGAAGTCTGTAGACATTGAGTATAGAGTCAGCATGTAAAAGGATAGTGTTGGTGCTGGCAATGCTGATAGCTTGGAGAGGGGGATTATTGTCCCTCTTTGTGGCCTTGCTGAGGGTGACAAGACTGTAGAATCCTGCTCAGAGGTCAATCTCTGTTCTGGAGGTGTTGGGCTCTTAGAATGGAGAGCAGGTGTGCTCTATTCATAAGTCTGAGATGCAGGAGCTCAAGATGCCTCACTTGGCAGCTTCAAGCTCTTGCTGTCATTGATGATACTGTGCATCTGTTACAATTTTTCTTATATTTTCTTTCTTTTAGCTCAGATTAATCTCTATTTATACTTAATCAGAGCACCCAACTTGAGTGCTTAAGATCATAGGACTAGCTTTATCATCACAACAAGTCCAGTCAGTCATTGTCTTTTGATGCAATATAGTTGCCCAATGATGCACAATCTCACTATTGAAAGACATCATAATGCTCAAGGACAATGAGCACAATAGCACACAAACACATAATAAGTAGTGGTATTTATAGCAACCACAGACTGTAGTATATAAAATAGCTCACTCTCACTGATAACCTCAGCTTCAAGCTAAAGTTTATTCTTACACCATTCTATCCTCAAGCTAATCCTAAAAGGCTTTGTATCACTATGATCAATAATCATATTAGTAAACTCTGATATTTCACTCAAAGTGTGAAGTGATATTAGTTTATCACATGTTTATAATCATATGAAGCTTGGGTCTAACAATTAGCTCAAAGCTTTTTCTTCCCTTTTCTCATACACTATAGTGTGGAGAAAACTGAATACCTGCTATCAACTCTGAATCTTCAAACTTTGATCAAGAGTTCTTTGAACTCCTTGCTTTCATCATTAGAACATTATTAGGCTTATTGATGATTATCCAGCTATGCTGAAGATGCCAATCAGTTACCACTTGGGCCATCAGACATTATCAAGAATTTCAAAATATTCATCATATTCTATAAAATTGTTATGATTTTTCCCTTTTACTTTCCCTTTTTCCACTGTTAAACTCTATTTGTGCTTAGTCAAGGTATCTAGATCTGGCACTTAGGACCGTGGGACAAGGCTTAGTCAGCACAACAAGACTGGCTGACTATTTGTCTTTTAACCTGTCAACAAACAGAGGATACCACAATAGACATGAAGTAATAATAGCACCCTATATACAGTATTTAAGAGACTTGCTCTCACTGGCTTAAAATCCAGCTTCAAGCTAAAGTTTATAACCACTATTCTACCTCAAGTCTACTTTTGACCTTGAGTCATAATGAGTAAAGTACCCATCTAGTAGACTTGGCTGATCCCTCAAAGTGCGAAGGGACAGCTGTTTACCATGTAGACTAGCTCATATGATGCTTAGGTCTAATAATTAGCTCAAAGCTTTATCTTCCCTTTCTTAAGCCCAATTGTGCTAAGAAACTGAATGCTCCCTACAACCTCCACTGACCCAAATTTCGACTACGAGTTCTTTGAACTTCTTTCATTCATCATTGGAACATTGATAGGATTACTGGTGATCATTCAGCTGTGCTGGAGATGCCATTCAATCACTGTCTGGGCTCTCAGACATTACAATGAGTTTCTACATATTCAAGAAATCTTATACAATGTAACCCCCGACCTTCCACTTCATGACATCTCTGAATTCTGACCAACAACCTATCAGCCCCCAAAAGCCAGGCCTAGCAGTCTGCATCCGAGAAATGGTGAAGAAGAAGAGGGAGGATAATCTCACCCTCGACTCAGAGACCAGGACAGTAGCATCCCAAGATGACAAGGGATCCTTGTTTAAGGACCCCCTCTCAACTATGAAGATGAGGACATCTCAGAGGACTTTTTCTACCAGTCTCCCTTCTCCTCTACCACCTCCTGAACCTATGGAATTGCTGACCATGCTAGAGACTCTCTCGATACCCCTTGGATGGCTTGACAATTCAGCAGCAGATCTCCTTGAAGCCAATCTGCTAGCCCTCACCCCTCCACCAGAACCAGCTCAAGGATAGGCAGGCCTCCCCTTACTGATAAAGAGCAGCAACAAGGAGTATAGGAGAAAACCATCCACTAGTACTTTCTGACCTGAAACTTTACCATCTCCTTTAACTACGATGATGCCATTCAACAGGAGGAGCGAAGGCGGTGGGATGAGCCACAGCCAATATGTCCAGAGCCAGAGGATCAGCATGAGCAGCAGAGGAGAGAGGCCATGCAGTACAATGAGCACCACAGGGACAGGTAGCGAGAGGTGGAGAGGGCTCGACTGGAAAGGGTCAACATCAGCAACTGGTATGGACTCTGCCCTGAGGTTGCCAGTGTCCTCACACCTGTACAAGCTGACCTCTCAGCCCCAGCCCCCATCTTCAGAGAACTCAGTACCCTGAGCAGCAGAGTCTCAGAGTATTGGGCCAGTGGCACACGAATCTGATGATATGGGAGTCCCCTGACTCCTCAATATCCCTCTCCCTTATGAACCCCCAGCACAGACTCTGCCTTTGGAAGCGACGAGTCCATCCTCAGGCATTATGGACTACGAACCCTGAGTACTACCCACATCTCCACTTGCACCCTCCAAAGCTTTCTCAGAAGTCAAGTCGTTGGGCAGCTTATTAACAATAACTACAGAAATAACATCCATCTCTATCATGAGTGAGTGGAGGCAGCAAGAGCTACAGGAGGCAATCGATATGATCCCAGCATCAGAAGCCGACCAGCCTCTGCTTATGAAAATGCCTTGGTATCTCCTATTGCTGGTCTGAGTATCCAGCCAAGAGAGTAAGGCAACGATACAGCAAGGGGCTATGGAGAGCATCTATGACCAGCTCATCAGTTTTCTCCTCGAGGAGGATGATAAGGACGAGAAAAAAGGAATGGAGAGCAGTGACCCTCTATGAGGGCCACCATATGATTCACAGGAAGAGACAGACCAGGAAGAGATTATAAGGTTAGCACAGAAAGAAAGAATATGAGAGTATCAGGAGTACTACTAGCATAGAATAAATTTCTTATAGTATGATGCTGCCTGGGCAGCATTGCAAATGGGACAATTATATTTGTATTCTAGCACTAACGAAAGAACAGATATTCTGAAATGGGTGGCAACAGACTATGCCGCTCAACAGTACAACTGACAGCACCCAGAATACCCAATCGCTGACCCCTGGCATATCATGCAGCACTACCTGTGCAACCAATGCTGTGGACTCTCCCTATAAACCTGCAATGAGCTGTATATTGAGCTCTGTCAATCTGGAGTAGGATTTCAGTCACCGACCAACACACTCAAAGCACAGCAACTCAGCTAACTAGGCAACAGCCATGGCTCGAGAAAGAAATCTGAAACCTGTAAACTGGCAAGGGCAGCCAACTTCTAGAGGGACAGCCACTCTCCAATCAGGCAGAAGCTAGTGGGACAGGAAAGGAACCCATACAGGATAATCCTGAAGCTGTCTGCTTAGAATTCACAGTCCAGGATGGAGTTATCGTCTGGGTAAAGGAACCAAAGGGCAGCCCTGTAGCTGATAATCAATCACTTCATTCATTCCCTGGGCCTCCTGCAGAATGGTGGCAGCCGCCATTCTCAGAATGGCCAAATCTGATGGGCACACTACCAGAAAATGTCAATGTCCTTTAGTGCCACCCCAACCTTCTTTGAAAGTCTCACCCCTTTAAGGGAGCCACAGATAACATTGACAGATTCTTGGTAGACTGTGAACAGTACTTTAAAGTCTACATAGGATACTTGGGGACTGACATGAACAAAGTAGCCTTTGCAACCTTTTATCTAGAGAAAAAAGTGAAAACATGGTGGATCCTCATATCACTGAATTTCTGATCAACTATGAGAGAACATTACTGATACCCTTCCTGGCTGGTATTCAAATGAATGCTGAATAACAAATTTATTGATTCCATGGTGCAGAAAGTGCATAAGCAGAAGATCAAAGAATATAAGATGGGAGATAAAGTGGCAATGGATTACTTTGATGAGTTGGAAAGACTTGCCAAATTGGCAGGAATATGAGATGATGTCGCCAACAATGGTTGAATAGTCGAGGCCCTCAAGCGAGGAGTCCCTCCTTTGTACCTCATGATGATCTTCGAGATGGGTATCAAAATCCTGATGCCTCATAGATACAATGAATGGAAAGAACATATCATCAAGATGTACAAGGAATGACAAAGGCAGAAAGCGGAGTCAATGACACTACAAGAAAGCATGAAGAAATCGACACTGCCAACCCTGAATAAGTCAGGGACAACTGCTGAGAAATCACTGGAATCCTCTACAGCCCCCTCCTATGGCTCTCAGAAAACTGAGACAGAAACGATCTATACCAGCACTGAGAAGCTGATGGATATTGATCACATGAAGAAGGAAGAAAAGTGTTTCAATTGTGGACAGAAGAGGCACATGTTTAAGGACTGCCTAAAGAAGAAGCATACCAGGGAGGATATTCGTATGCAGATTGCCGAACTACAAAAGGAAGAAGAGGGGCTTGGTACAGAGACAAAAGTCAAGGAAGTAAAAGATGTGGCCAGCCAGTGAGCAATTCCACTGGACTGGCTGGATCATTCAAAGGTGTGCCTCTTGCAGCTGCTAGTCAGACTTATGATACTTCTGTAGTTACAACTATGTCATCACTATCTATGCATTTGAATATACCTCAGCCGATTACTGCACACACCGATGAATTGCAAGAAAAAACTCAAATGTCTACAGGCCAAACAAGGGCAGAGAGCCCTACAACTTGGCTCAAACCATTCAATACCAAATAAACCTGGAGAGCCATCAAAGAAGCAAGGACCAAAGCAGCAGCAAAAGCTGCACTAACAAACTGGGTCCACTAAACCTGAATGGAAGAAGTGGTCAGCAAAATAATGGAAGGGATAAAAGAGGTGGAGCAACTTTGGGCCCTTGAGTGGCTTGACGAGTTACAAGGGCCCTGAAAATTTATATGATGCTCTAAAACCCCTGAGTGAGATTTGATAACCAAGGCCCAAATCAAAGATTTAACAACCTGAGCCATACACTCTATAACTGCCTTAGTTGACAGCAGTTGCACTGGAAGTTTTATAAATTGAGCTTTCATTGACAAGCACAGGCTCCTGACTCGAGCCATAACAGTCCTCATACCAGTGTATAATGCTGATGGAACAAAAAACCAAGCCAGATCGATCACTGAGTTTGTTGAGGTCCAACTCACCATCAGAGATTACTTAGAATGAATCGACCTAGCTGTGACTGATCTCAGGACAAAAGAGATTTTTCTAAACCATGATTGGCTCATATGGCATAACCCACTTATAAATTGGAAAACAGGATAAATCACATTTGCCCAATACTGATGTCGAAAGGTCCTGTTCGAACTACCTGATGAAGATCCGGAAGATCGATGGGACAAAGAGATGGAAGACAGGGAAACCATTCTCACCATTGATCTACAAAAAGAAGCCCATATTCAAGCTGTTCACCATATCAACAACCTAGCAGTAAAGGCTAATAAAGGAAGGGCAGAAAGGACCTTTGAGAAAGCAGTACCAGAATAGACATAAGATTTTTGAGATCTCTTTGAGAAAGAGAGTTTTGACGAGCTTCCGGCTCCAAAGCCCTGAGATCATGCGATCGAACTGATCCTGAATGCTAGCGCCAATCTAGATTGCAAAATGTATCCACTCAGCAATCAAGAACAACAAAAACTTGACAAGTTTCTTGAAGAGAACTTGTCCAGTAGGCATATTCAACCATCCAAATCCCCCATGGCATCACTATTCTTCTTTGTAAAGAAGAAGGATGGCAAGCTCTGACCAGTCCAAGATTACTGAAAACTGAATGAAATGACCATCAAAAATCATTACCTCTTTTCTCTTATTTCAGAGCTAATGGACAAACTTCGAGAAGCCAAGTATTACACAAAGCTTGATGTCCAAATCAGAGAAGGAGATGAGTGGAAGGCTGCCTTCAGAACAAACCAAGGGCTATTTGAACCCACCATCATGTTTTTTAGACTCACAAATTCCCTCATGACATTTCAGTGGATGATGAATGACATATTCAAAGACCTTATCGCCACCAGAAAGGTTATCATCTATCTTGACAACATCCTAATCATGTCACAAACAAAGGAGGAGCACAGAAAACTAGTATGATAAGTACTAGCCTTCATGAGAAAGCACTGATTGTTCCTCAAAGTGGAAAAATATGAATTCAAGATACTTGAAATGGAATACCTTGGTGTCATTATCAGCAGAGGGAGCATCCAAATGGACTCAATCAAAGTAGCAGGAGTAACTGAATGGCTGGAGCTGACAAAGAAAAAGGAGTTACAATCCTTCTTGAGGTTCACCAACTTCTATCATAGATTCATTCAAGATTACAGCAAGGTGGTCCACCTCATGACACAACTTACCGGCAATGCCCCTTGGGTCTAGGGACCCCTCCAACAATCTGCATTTGATGACCTGAAGCAGTGTATAGCAGAAAATGTTGTACTTGCCATCCTGTCCCAGGAAGAAAAATTCAGGGTTGAGGCCGATGCCAGTGAAGGAGCAGTTGGCATGGTACTCTTATAGGAACAAATTGGGAAGTGGCACCTCATCATGTTTCTCTCAAAAGCCCTTTCCACTACAGAAAGGAACTATGAGATTTATGACAAGAAGCTACTTGCAATAATGCTTGCCTTGGAAGAATGGTGACATTATCTAATTGGTGCCGCTGAGACCTTCAAAATCTGGACTGATCATCAAAACCTCAGATACTTTTGACAGCCTCAAAAACTGAATCACTGGCAAGCCCAATGGGTCATGGAACTTAGCCAACACCAATACACCCTCTATCACAAGGCAGGCATAGCCAATAAAAAGGCTGATCTTCTGAGCCACCATGCAGATCATGACCAGGGGGGAGGTGACAATGAAGGAGTCATCCTGCTGTGACCTGAACACTTTCAGGCCATGATAATGCTGACAGAAGAAGAGGTCCATGAGCACATCAAGAGTGCGACTCGAGACAGTCACAAATGGGACCAACACATTGCACTCTCCCTAAACCATAAACAGAGGTTAACAAAAAAAGGCAGACTCATCTGCTACGATGGCCAAATCTATATCCCACGAGACAAGGGATTATGTGGGGACATCATTACTATAAGTCATAACCATATGACAGCAGGTCATCCAAAAATTGCTAAAACAAAGGAGTTGGTCCTGCAGAAATACTGGTGGCCTAAAATGGGAACCAATATCACCAACTATATCTGAGCATGTGAAGTATACCAAAGGGGTAAGGCATCAACCAAGCCACAAGCTGCCTCACTTCACCCTAATGAGGTATCATCATCCTCATGGACCCATATCTCAGTAGATATGATTATGGGACTGTCCGACTGTAATAGCTATGATACAATATTAATTGTCATAGACTGATTCTCGAAGGCAATCATTCTCATTGCCTGCTCCACAGAATTGAACTCTGAGGAGTGGGTGAAAATCCTATGCAACGAAGTATATACTAAATACGGCATGCTGCAAGTTGTCATCTCAGACTGGGGGCCACAATTCATCTCCAAATTTATCAGTGACCTATATCGACTGCTAAACATCAGACAAAATGCATCAACAGCATACCATCCTCAAACCGATGGGCAAACTGAATGCATCAACCAGAAGGTGGAAAAATACCTTTATCTCTTCATCAATTACTGACAAGATGATTGGATAGAATAGCTCACACTTGCAGCTTTCTAGCACAATAATCAGATATACTCAGTGACTAAAAAGACTCCCTTCTTTATCAATTATAGCTGACATCTCCCTGTCATACAGAAAAGCTGACATCACATGTCAACTCCCACCTCCACAGACTTTGCCACTACCATGACAAAGATCCATATCGAGACTAAAGCAGTGCTTGAAAAAGCTGCTGCCACAATGAAATTGCAATACAACAAACATCATCAGCCCACTCACTCTTATTCCATAAACAACAAGGTATAGTTGGACACCACCAACCTACACCTGCCCTGTCCAAAGCAAAAACTAGCTGACAAATGAACAGGCCCATTCCCAATCATCACCAAAGTTGGATAAAGTGCTTATAAATTATGGCTACCAACACCTTGGAAAATACATGATGTCTTCAATGAAACACTCCTTTCCTTATATATTGAACCCATCTTCCCAAATCAAGAGCACCCTCCCCCTCTATCATCTGATCTAATCAATAACAAAAAACACTACAAAATTGATCAAGTTTTAAATCATAAATTGTGAAAGATAAAGGCCAAAAGTGGAGGCATGATGATGACTGTCGACTATCTCATCAGCTAGAAGGGTTACAGCCTAGAATCAAACCAATGGATAAATGAAAAACAAATGGATGCTGATGACACAATACATGACTACAAACTATCCCTTAATTAGGCCATCAGGATGATGGTCTTAAGGAGGGGGTAATGTTATGATTTTTCCCTTTTACTTTCTCTTTTTCCATCATTAAACCCTATTTATGCTTAGTCAAGGCATCTAGACCTGGCACTTAGGACCATGGGACAAGGCTTAGTCAGCACAATAAGACTGGCCAACCATTTGTCTTTTAACCTGTCAATGACAACCAGCAATACATAAAAACCCTTTTATGTATGGTAGTGATGCTCAAGGACTCAAAGACAATGAACAGAGGATACCACAATAGACATGAAGTAATAATAGCACCCTATGTATAGTATTTAAGAGGCTCACTCTCACTGGCTTAAAACCCAGCTTCAAGCTAAAGTTTATAACCACTATTCTACCTTGAGTCTACTTTTGACCTTGAGTCATAATGAGTAAAGTACCCATCTAGTGGACTTGGCTGATCCCTCAAAGTGTGAAGGAACAGCTGTTTACCATGTGGACTAGCTCATGTGATGCTTGGGTCTAACAAAAATGTAACCTCTGACCTCTCTCTATATGACATCTCCTCATCCTGAAAAATAACCTACCAGCTCCCAATAAGTCCCTTACTCAAAGCTGGGCCTAGCAGCTTATATTTGAGAGATGTTCAAGAAGAAGAAAGATTTAGAAATAGTAACACTCGCATCCCAGAAGTCTGACAGCCATAGGTCTCTCTCTCAGTCTCTGACCATGAGAATAAGAACCTTCTCACAGACTTCTTTGAGCAGTCACTATCTTCTGACCTTTCCACTGCTCCAAAGATCTATGAGATTGCAGACCATATTCAGGACTCTCTTGATGCTATCAGAATGACTTAGAGATCCCAATATAACTCCCTAGACCTCTCACCTCCCTATATTATCCTAGCACAAAGTTTTAGCACAATCCAACACTCTCTTAGAATCAGTGTGGAGATGGAGAGGATTTTCTCTCAGCAAATTACCAATGAGTGACAAGAAAGAGAGGCCTGGGATGAAATCATCCACTGACTATTTCTCATATAGGACCTCAATGTTTCATTTAATTATAGCACAGTAGTACTACAAGAAGAACAGTAGATCTGAACAATGGACTCTGACAGCCTCAGAAGCCATCTCAGAGGAGAGACTCAACATAAGGCAGAAGAAGCTGAGTGAGACTGGCAATGATGATAGCAACAGAGAGAAGCTGAGGCAGTCTGCCTTGGGAGCAGCTCTTCCAGTTAGTATGGGCTCTGTTTGGAGCTATCACTCTCTACTCTAGTATCCTGAGAACCCAGCACTAACAACAATGATCCATAGGCATACAGACCCTATGAGGTTCTTACTACTGATGAGACTAGGAGAGGAGAGAAAAATGGAACCCTGCCTCTGAGATGAGCAGATTTCTGCTCTGCTAGTCCTGAGACTCTTGAATATCCCCCTCTCCAATACACTCTCAGCATCGATGCCATATTCAAGGATGATGAGTCTGTTCTCAGACACTATGGGCTTCAAGTATCTCTCAATGCCTATGTCTCTGCTCACATCCTCTGAGGTTTCCTTAAAAGTAGAGTCACTTGACAATTTCTTAATGAGTGATTCTACAGGAACTTCTGCATCTATAGCAAAAGAGTGGAGAGTAGAAGAGCAATAGATGGAAACTAATACAATAATGAAATTGAAAGTTGTCCATGAGCAGAATACACTATCATCACAGCCCTGACCTCTTTAAGCCCTGTTGCTAGGCCTAGTATCCAGCTAGAGCAGCAGATTCCTGACAATGATTTGACTGCTGATGTGCTTGGTAACAGCTAAGTGACTAAGAGAAGTGAATGAGGAATGAACTCTCAAACACCAACACCTAACCACTCAATACACAATCACCAAATACAGTTGAGGT
>NW_025064880.1:212120-230817 GCF_019112545.1 Guyanagaster necrorhizus
ATGTTATTTTACAAAGTCTCTTTTGGACTTAGTATTGGTGACTAGCATGACTATCAGCTCGGAGCCTCAGCCATAGTCCTCTACTGGCTAATGATTCTCAGTTACTAGCATATTCTAGTGTGTTATGCAGAATTTACAAATTATAGGGCTGGACATATAGTCTGCATATCACCACTCAAGACTGAGAAGGATATCTTTGACCAGCCTGTCACTTCTCTCATCAGAGATAAGGGAGATGAGAAGCCACTGGTCGAGAGGGATAAGAATACTGAGAGCAATGGAGTGCCTCATAGGGGCAGGGACATTGCCTATTTTTACCTAAAAGACACAGATGAAGAAGCACTGGAAGAAGAGATACAAAGGAGCAGAGAAGAGGAATTTGAAAGGCTGTACCAGGAGGGAATAACATTCCTATGTCAAGATAATAACTGGTTATTATCCCTATTGAGAAAATTATATATTGCTGAACTATCTGAAAGACAGGAGATACTCAGGCATGCTGCCACTGACTATGCAGCTAAGAGTCACAATAAGACTCATCTGGAAGATCAGCTCAGCCAACTGCTGGCCTATCAGTCACCACCTAAAGTTTGACCAATGCTCAAGTCCCCATCTATCACACTGAAATGAGCCATCTATATGGCACTCTCAATCTGAAGCTAGTATTCATATTCAACCCCTTCAGTACAAACATCAGCAACCTGACTGTCTCAAACCTGAATCTGGCCTATTAGCTACTGCAATCCCTGAACAGAGGCTGGAAGCTGACTACTAGCCACTCAGCCCTCACCAGATGAAGCCACAGGAAGCAGTGCCAGGAAGAAACTAATCCAGGATGACTCAGAGGTGGACCAGTTAGGATTCACCATATAGGATGAGGTGATCATGCAAAAGAAGGCAGCACTTCAGGAAAGTCTCATGACTGATGATAATTCTCTCCACTCATTTCTTAGGCCACTAACTGACTGGCAATGACCACTCTTTGATGAGTGGCCAAATCTGATAGGGCTATTATCTAAAAACACCACTATATTACAGTGCAAATTAGACTTACTTCAGAAACTCTGATCTTTCAAGAGAGCATCTAATGACATTGACTGATTCCTCATTGACTGTGAATAGTACTTCGAGGTATACATCAGCTATCTCAGAACCAATATGAATTGAGTAGTCTTCACTGCTTTATATCTTGAAGACAAAGCAAAGACTTGATGGATTTTGATTTCATCCAACTTCTGATTCACTATGAGGGGACATTACTGATATCCCTCATAGCTGGTGTTCAAACAAATGCTTTATGACAAATTCATTGATCTGGCTGTGCAGAAAGTGCATAAACAGAAGATCAAAGAGTGAAAGATGGGAGATAGGGTGGTGACTGACTATTTCAATGAGTTGGAATGACTTGCTAAACTTGCCAAGATACAAAATAATGTGGCAGACAATAAAAGAATAGTTGAGGCTCTCAAAAGAGGGATCTTATTCTCCTATATCACTATGATTGCAGCCATCAGAATCAAGCAGCTGATCCCAAGAGAGTATAATGAATGAAAAGAATGGATCATCAAGATGTATAAGAAGCAACAGTGGCAGAAAGCAGAGCAAACCACTTTGCAGGACTATCAAAAGCCAAACCAACCAACCTCTAGCAAGATCATCAATGCAACCAATGCTGCTAAACTAGGACTCTTAATGGCCAGCCTGTCATACTTAGCCCAGAAGATGAGCATAGGAATTACTTACACCAGGACAGAAAAACCAATGGATATAGATCAGCTCAAAAAGGAGGAGAAGTGCTTCAACTGCAGCCAGAAGGGCCATATGTCAAAGGACTGCTCTAGAAAGAAGCAAACCTGAGAAGACATTTAGATGCAAATTGCTGAGCTGCAAAAAGAAGCAGAAGAACTCAACACAGAAATAAAAATCAAGGAAGTAAAAGACAGGGTTGATCAGTGAGCAATTCCACTAGATTGGCCAAAGGACTTCATGGTATGTGACCCATAGCTACTGGATGGACTAATAGTACTTCTGTAGTTACTCCTATACCTAAATTATGCATGCATTCAGATATACCAAATTCAACTACTATCTTGCACACCAATGAATTGAAGTCTGAAAAAACTCAAGTGTCTGAGGGCTGGACAAGAGGAGAGACCCTTAAGGTATTACTCAAACCATTCAACACAGAATGGACATGGAAGGCTATATGAGAAGTACCAACAGAAGAAGCAGCAAAAGCTATGCTCAAAAACTGGATACATAAAATCTGAGCTAAGGAAGTTATCAATAAGATGATCAAGGGAATGAAGAAGGCTGAATGATGCCAGGCTCTTGAGTGGCTCAATGAGTTGTAAGGACCTTAAAGATATGTTTGGTGAACTAAAACCCAGAGACAGGACCTGACAGTTAAGGCACAGATCAAGACTCTTACAAACTAGACTATCCATGCTGTGATTATTTTGGTTGATAGCAGGTGTATCAGCAGCTTGATCAACTATGCTTTTATCAACAAGTATCAACTCCTAACCAGAGCTATGGCCACCCTTATTCTGGTCTATAATGCTGATAGAATCAAGAATTAAGCTAGTTCAATCACTGAGTTCATTGAATTATGTCTTACTATCAGCGATCACACAGAATGAATTGATCTAGCAGTCACTGACCTTAGAACCAAGAAAGTGTTCCTTGGCCATAATTGGTTAATCCACCATAATCCATTGATCAACTGAAAGATTGGAAAGATTACTTTTGCATGCTGCAAATGCTAGAAAATCCCATTCAAACTCTCCAACAAAGATTCTAAGGACAGATAGAATGAGGAGATAGAAGATGGAGAGACAATCCTTGCTGTGGATATTTAGCAGGCCTTATACATCTGAGCTATACATCATGCTAATGACCTGGCCATGAAGGTGGCTGCTGGAAAGGAGAAAAAGATATTTGAAGAGATAGTGTCAGAATAGGTATGAGACTACTGAGACCTCTTCAACAAAGAGAGTTTCAACAAGCTACCAGAAGCCAAATCATAGGATTATGCCATCAAACTGATCTCCAATGCAAACACCAATCTAAACTGCAAGACCTACCCTCTCAGGAATCATGAATAACAAGAACTTGACAAATTCCTGGATGAGAATCTATCCAGCAGGAGGATCTGACTGTCCAAGTCACTAATAGCATCACTGTTCTTCTTTGTCAAGAAGAAGGACAGTAAACTCTGACCAGTATAAGACTACTGCAAGCTGAATGAGATGATCATTAAAAACTGATATCCACTCTCTCTGATCTCAGAATTGATGGACAAACTGCAGGAGGCAAGATATTACATCAAGCTGGATGTATGGTGGAGATACAATAATATCCACATCAAAGAAGATGACAAGTGGAAGGCTGCCTTCTGAATGAACTAAGGGCTGTTCAAGCCAACCATCATGTTCTTTGGACTCATAAATTCACCAGCAACCTTCCAATAGATGATGAATAACATATTCACTATTTATCTTGATGATATTCTAATTATGTCAAAAACTATTGAAGAACATTAATGACTAGTGTGACAGGTCCTAGCTTTGATGAGGAAGCACAGACTATTTTTGAAGGTGGAGAAGTGTGAGTTTGAGATGTTAGAAATAGAGTACCTCAAAGTGATTATAAGTGAGAGGAGCATTCGCATAGATCCAATTAAAGTCACTAGAGTAATTGAATGGCCAGAACCAACAAAAAAGAAGGAGCTGCAATTCTTCTTAGGATTCACTAACTTCTACTGCTGATTCATCAGAGACTACAGCAAAATCATCAGGCCTATAACACAGCTAACCAGGAATACCCCCTGGATATGAGGACAATCACAACAATCAGTATTTGACAATCTGAAGTGATCATTGACCAAGAACATTGTGTTAGCCATTTCAGATTAAGATGGTAGATTCTGTGTAGAAGCAGATTCAAGTGAAGAAGCAATCAGAGCTGTATTATTTCAAGAACAGGAGGGGAAATAGCAGTCCATAGCCTTTTTCTCTAAGGCTCTCACAGTAACAGAGTGGAACTACAAGATATATGACAAAGAGCTACTCATCATAATGTTCATCCTTGAGGAATGGTGCCACTACCTCATCAGGACAGTCCAAACTTTTGAGATTTGGACTGACTATCAAAACCTCTGGTATTTCTGACAACCCCAAAAGCTTAACCACCAGCAAGCCCACTGAGTAACAGAGCTCAGTCAGTATGCATATATGCTACATCACAAAGCAAGAAGGCTGATCTTCTTAGCAGAAGAGCTGATCACAACCAAAGAAGACATGACAATAAAAGAGTGATACTATTATGGCTGAAATATTTCCATGCCATGATAATGCCTACAGAAGAAGAGATCTATGAACAGATCAAAAGTGTAACCAGGAACACCAGCAAGTGGGACCAATGAGTGGCTCTATCTCTGAATCATGAGCAAGAAATGACTAAGGAGGACAAAATGATCTGCTATAATGGGTGGATCTACATACTACAAGATCAAGCACTATATAGCAAAATCATCACTATATGTTATGATTATGCAACTCAGAGACACCTGAGGATAGTGAAGACCAAGGAATTAATACTATATAAATACTGATAGCTAAAAATAAAACAAAACATTGAGCACTATATTAAGGGGTGTGAAGCTTGCCAGAGGAAAAAGACAATGATGCAAGTCCAACCAGCACTATTGCATCCTAATGAAGTCCTATCAACTCTCTGGATCTATATCTCAGTGGATATAGTCACTGGACTCCCAGATTGTAATAGATATGATGCTATCATTATCATAGTTGATCAATTTTCTAAAGTGGTCATTCTGATTGCTTGTTTCACAGAGCTGACTTCAGAGGAATAGGCCAAGATTCTATGCAATGAGGTTTATACAAAATATGGAATGCTGCAAACAGTCATTTTAGACTGAGGACTCTAATTCATCTCTAAATCCTTAGATGACCTGTACAAGCTCCTAAACATCTGCTGAAATGCCTCAACCACATACCAACCACAAACCAACAGACAAACAGAGAGGGTTAACTAAGAAGTGGAAAAGTATCTCCGCCTCTTTATTAACTACTGACAGGACAATTGAGTTGAATGACTAGCTCTTGCAGCCTTCTAACATGATAACCATATCCACTTAGCAATCAGCAAAACACCATTCTTTATTAACTACAGATGACATCTACATGTGACAGAAACAATGCACTCCCACACAACTATGCCAGCTTCTTCCAATTTCACCAGGACCATAGTGAAAATCTATGATGAAACACACATTGTATTAGAAAAAGCTGCAAGCACCATAAAAAATGTTACAACTTTCATCAATGTCCAGTCCACTCCTATTCCATCAACAATAAAGTCTGACTCAATACTAGCAACTTATATCTTCTACACCTAAAATAGAAGCTTAATGATAAATGCACAGGACTTTTCTCTATCTTAGCAAAGATCAGAGCCTTAGCATATTAACTCCATCTTCCAAACCACTGGTGGATACATGATATCTTCAATAAAGCATTATTAACACCATACATTGCATCTGCATTCTCTAATCAGAAACAATCATCTCTACTACTGTCTGATCTGATCAATGATAAAAAACACTATGAAATTAATTAAATACTGGATCACAAGCTATGCAAAGTCAAAGCACAAGAGGGCAGAACAATGATTACCATTGACTATCTGGTCAGCTGGAAGGGCTACAGTCTGAAATCTAACCAGTGGGTAAATAAAAAACAGATGGACACAGTGGATGCTATACAAGATTATGAATTATCTCTGAATTAAGCTATTGGGATGATAGTCTTAAAGAGAGAGTAATGTTATGATTTTTTCTATATTTTCTTTCTTTTAGCTTAGATTAACCCCTATTTATGCTTAGTCAGAGCATCCAACTTGAGTGCTTAAGACCATAAGACTGGCTTTGCCATCACAATAAGCTCAGTTGGTCATTGTCTTTTGATACAACATAGTTGCCCAATAATGCACAATCTCACTATTGAAGGATATCATGATGCTTAAGGATAATAAGCATAATAGTATGCAGACACATAATAAGTAGTGGTATATATAGCAACCACAGACTGTAGTATATAAGATAGCTTGCTCTCACTAGTAACCTCAGCTTTGAGCTAAAGTTTATTCTTATACTATTCTATCTTCAAGTCAATCCTAAAAGGCCTTGTATCACTATGATCAACAATCACATTAGTGAACTCTGATATTCCACTTGAAGTGTGAAGTGATATCAGTTTATCACATGTTTACAATCACATAAAGCTTAGGTCTAACAGCATCATATAACTTATCATAGTGAAGGGCTTCTCTCTATGCTTGTTCTTCTGCTCAGTCAAGGTCTTAGAGGATCTTCTTATTGGCTGCTCTGAGCTCTTCTTTAGTGAAGTCTCTGGAATAATGATCAATGATGTCTTAGACAGTTGGTTCTCAGCTGGTGTATCCTCTTCCAGACTCTATGTCTGGAAAATAAGAGGTTTCAGATTGGAGGTGCAGACTGAACTGCAGAGTTGTGTAGAGGGATTCATGTCCAGAGTTTATGGGTGAATTAGGTTCAGATCTTAGAGCCATTCTAGTGGCATCAAGAGAGTCTCTAGTGTGGTCTTCAATGCCATATGCTGAGAGAGAGAGATTATTAGAGGGCACATCATCAAAGAAGTTGTTCAGAAGGTCTTAGTCCTTTCAGTTGGGAACTGGAGAGAACCTCAGCAGAACCCACAGGTTTCTGAAGCTTATGAGTTAATCATTCTAGTTTCTGCTGCTTCTTATTATGGGTCAAGGAAGGTATCTGTATCTCATCTCCTTTTGCAAAGCACTTCTCAGATTTATTCCTCTAGGCTTGGTTTGGAGTATGGCTTCTGTCATGGGCTGGTAGGAGGCTTGAGAAGAGTTTGAGATGCTGTAAAAGGGGAGGTCAGAGGTGACATTTCTGAAGATTCATTGTATCTGTTGGAACTCTTAGTAGTGCCTGACTGCCCAAGCAGTGATTGATTATTATTCTTGATAAAGCTGTATAATCACTAGAAGTCCTAGAAGTGTTCCAATGATAGAAGCTAAGAGGTCAAAGAATTCACAGTTAAAGTTCAGAGATGATAGATTGATCAAGGACATTCAGTTTCTTTCATGCTTATTGTGCATGAAGAAAGAGAATTTACAGCTTCAAGCTAATTGTTGGACTCAAGCTGCATGTGATTGTAGACATGTGATATACTGATATCACTTTGTATTTGAGTGTTTCATCAGAGTCCACTTGATGTGACTATTGATTGTTATGCTACAAGACTTTTTAGAATTAGCTTGAGAGTAGAATGGTGTAAAGATAAACTTTAGCTTAAAGCTGGAGTTTAGCCAGTGAGAGCAAGCTTTTTTATATACTATACAGTGTTGTACTAATTTATACTACTTATTGTGCACTGCTGAGTCCCTTGTGCCCATTGTCCTTAGGCATTGCTACCATCTATAAAAATTCAATTGTGCATTGTCAATTATTATTGCATATTGAAAGACAATGACTGATTCAGCTTATTGTGATGACTAAGCTAATCCCATGGTCTTTAAGTGCTGAGGTTAATACTCTGACTAAGCATAAATAGGAGTTTAGTCATGTAAAAGAAAAGAAAGAGTAAAAATCATAACAATCTTTTATGATAGTATTTTATTATTCCACTCTTACTAAGCTTTCTACCTCTAAAGGAGGACTTTTTTCTGTCAGAGATAGTTTATATAGATCTGCATTATTAGCTGCAGCAGCTTTGTCCTCCAAGGATATCAAAGTCCTCAGAGTATTTTCCTATAGCTCTTTCTTTTCAGTCATCATCAGGAGAGAAATATATCTTATGAGGCATTGCTTATTCTATTCAATTCTGCTTATAAGCACTTGAGTCCTTGACTTTCTTATTATTGGATGAGATTTCTATCTGGTGTTTTTGCATACTGGTTTCTTGAATAGCAAGCAGTTGATATTTATTATTAGTACTTACAGAAATGTGTTTAATAGTAGTAGATATAGTGTCTGAGTGTGAATACACTAAGTTAGTATCTGTTGAGATTTGGACTTTATCCAGAGTACATGCTTGTAAGATCTTTAGATTACAAACTCCTGAGGAGTTTCTCCATTGACTTTTTATATTTATACTAGACTACACCTTTTCTAGTAATTTCTATCTAATTTCTTCAATTTTCTTTAAATTCTTTTCTTACTCAGCATGCTAGAATACCAGATTGCTTGAATTCTCTCACAGATTCTAATAGTATCATTTGCTTGCATATTTAAGAAAATGTCTGTAGCCTGCTTGTGTATATATCAAGAGACTACTTGCCAAAACCCTCCTGAGATTCAGTGGCCTTTATCTGATTTAACTTCTCATGCATCTTTTTAGCATCTTGCTTCTTCTGATACATCTTATCTCTATTCTAAGAACTTTATCTCATATACCTTTCATAGCACTATTATTTCAGATGTTAAAGTGTCAAGGGTGATGCATAGGTTGCAGAGATAGTAGGATTTTAAGCATGTTGAAATTTAAATAGAACATATTATTATCTGGATGATCTAAATTGATGGTGAACTTGCTCTCTATATGTTGAAAGTACAGAGGAGAGTACAGTATAGAGAATTAGATTAGTTTCTTGAGAGAGAGACATTATACTTATATACATTTCATATTACTTCAAGAGCTTTCTATATATTATATAAATCCTGATCATGGTCTAAGTCAGCTGCTGTTGATTGTTATAGTGTCTTTGAGTAGATTCTCATACTCACTCAGGATTGCCATCCCAACACACTCTCTCAATTCTGAGTTTTTAGAATATCTGCAGATAGATACTCATATAATGGTCTTGGTAGGCCTTTAGTGAATATATCTGCTAAGTTCTTCTCTGATGCATAATGCTAAACTTTGACTTTGTTTAAAGCCATGTGCTTATGAACAAAGTGATATCATATGTCTACATGCTTCAATCATGTATAGAATATAGAGTTCTTAGCAAATTTGATTGCTGATTAATTATTGATAAAAATAGTAGTTACAGCATAAGATAGCAATTTTAATTCAGTTAAGAGTGCTTATAGCCAAATTACTTTTCAGATTGTATGTGTGAGAGCCATATACTCTGCTTTCATAGTGGATAAGACTACAGTGGGCTGTTTTTTTTGAGCTCTAAGTAATAGCACTCTCTGCATAGATACAGATATAATCAGATGTTGATCTTTTATCTGTTCTGTCTTCTCCTCAGTCTGAATCTGAATAAGGTATCAGTTCATTCATAGTCCCTCCATATATGATTCTGAAGTCTAGAGTCCCCTTCAGATAGCAGAAAACTCACTTCAAGACTGTGACATGCTCAGCAGCCAGATTCTGCATGTACTTGCTTAATTTGGTGATAGCATGTGCAATGTCAGGCTGGAATCCATTAGCCATATATATCAGTGATCTGACACCAGTATAGTAATATTGTCTGATGGCTGTGTCAATGCCTTATAGGTCTCCTGTCAGAATTTTCTCTAAATATACATTTGGATCTATAGGCATTTTGACTAGTTTGCAGTCATTCATGCTCATTTGCTTGAGTACTTTTAGAATATATGCCTTCTGAGATGGAGTGATAGTGTCTTTATTCTGATTCCTATCTATCTTCATGCTCAATATATATTGAATCTTTTTTATGTCTGTGACATTTAGCTTCTTCTTAAGCTCTTCTTTTATGTTAGACATAGTTTTATTATCTGAGGTAAGCAGTGTCATATCATCAACATGTATATCTATGATTATAGAATCAGAACTCATTTGTCTGATATACACACATTGATCACTGATCAATCTGATGTATCCTAGTCTCAAAAATATAGCATTTAATTTATCATTCCAAACTTGGCCAGATTTCTTGAGTCTATAATGCATTAATTTGAGGTGTGCTGCTTTTTCACTCTTATTTGAATATTCAGAGAGCTGTGCTATATAAATAGTGTTATAATTTTTTTATTATTTCTTCACATCAACTCCTATTTATGCTTAGTCAGAGTGCCTATACCAGTGCTTAAGACCATGAGATGGGCTTAGTCAGCACAACAAGCCTAGTCAGTCATTGTCTTTTGATGCAACAGCATTGCTCAACAATGCATAATAGACCTTTTATAAGCAGTAATAATGCTCAAGGACAAAGAGCATGATAACCATGATAGATATAATAGTAAGTAGTATTTATATCACTATAGATGAAATATATATAAGTAGGACAGCTCTTGCTGATACACTCCAGCTTTGAGCTAAAGTTTATTCACTCTCATTCTACTCTTGAGCTATTCTATAAAGTCTTAAAGCACTTGACAAACTAGATATGACAAGTGGACTCTGACACAAAGGTTTGAATGTGAAATCATGTCAGTTTATCACATGTTTAGATCATATATAGCTTGAGTCTAACAAATAGATTCATTGAGTTTATTATTTAAATAAGCTCTAACAACATTTATTTTATGAATGATTAGATTTCTTTGAGTGGCAATTACTATAAGTAGATAGAATGTGTCCAGCCTGACAATAGATGCATATATCTCAAAGAAATCAATTTCAGATACCTGTGAAAATCCTTTTGCAATGAGTCTGGTCTTGTATCTGGTGATTTTCCCATCACCATTTGATTTCAATCTGTAAGTCCACTTGCAATCCACAAAAGATCTGTCTTGGGATAATTCTTTCAGCTGTCATATGCCTAGAAAAGTCAATAGATTGTATTCTTCATCTATTGCTTTCTTCCAATGATGTTAATCTGACCTTGTCTTAGCTTCTTCAAGGCTTTATGGCTCATCACTGAGGTTGTCTGCAGTTTCTTCAACACATGCATAGTCTATTGCAATATTTGCAGCTTCTAAAGATGATTCTTCTGAGATATGCTATTGTTCTGATGTTTTCACAGCTCATGCACTTGGGTTATAAAATATTCAGTAATTTGATTGAGTTATTGATGCAATCTAGGCTGATTTGTCATATAGCTTGGTCATCTTTCCACATCATATGAGAAAGTTTGATTTGATTGATGGCACATCAAGGGCTGTTTCCTCTTTTGATTCAGCATTTTTAGCATTTATGGAATCATCTGAAATATCATCATTTTTATTTAGAGTCTGCTTGACTTTGCTCTCTGACACTCATTTGAGTGATAAAGAGTGAAAGACTACATAGTCAATGTCTATAGGCTCTGTAGTATTGCTTTCAGAGAATATAACATTTTTTGAGATCTGAATCTGTCTGATTTGAGAGTTGTAATATCTTCAGGCTTTAGATTTATCTGTGAGATCTGTGAAAATAAATTTCTTTGACTTTGGGTTTAATTTTGGCTGCTTGTTGTCTTGCTGCAACACTCAGCATTTTATTTCAAACTCTTGGAGTGCTGAAATATCTGGTTTTATGCCTTGAAACACTTCTTCTAGGATCAGATCATTTTTGATAGCTCTAGTTGGTGATCAATTCTTCAGGTATGTGGTGTATGCCACTGCCTCAGACCATAGAAACTTTGGTAAGTGATATTCTTCTAGCATAGCATATGCATGCTCTATGAGAGTCTAATTTATTCTCTCAGCAACTCTATTTTGAGATAGAGAGTATGCTGTAGTCAATTTTAACTGTATGCTATTGTCCTAAAAGTATTCCTTTATCTCTTTATTGATATATTTCTTTTCATTGTCAATCCTCATAAACTTCAGATCCTTTCCTTTATAGACTTTGATGTATTTTTGATACTGCTGGATCTTCTTTTGAATTTCTATACCTTGCTTTGACTTCAAAAAATACAATATTGTCCTCTGGAATTTTTCATCTGTGAAGCTTATATAATATCTTTCACCATGGATATCCTGAATTCAGGCTAGTTCTCACAGATCTGAAAATGTCATTTCATCTATTTCAGCACAGTCTCTTTCAGCTTTCTGTGAAAATGACTTGATATGATGCTTGGTCTTTATGCAGGCTTTATAATCTGTCTGAGGCTTGGCTGATTCATTTACATCTATTTCTTTGACTATTTTCTTCCTGAATAGTCTTTTTACTGATTCTATATTTAAGTGACTCAATATCTTGTACTACTTTTGTCATGATCAGACTGATTTTATAGTATGAGTCTAAGTTATTTTTAGAATAATGATGTCAAGACTGTACAGCTTTAATATCTTATCTCTATGACTGATTGTTTTATCACATGGTGAGACAATATCCATTTGAGGCTCTTTGAATTTGAGTTCAAACCTAGCATCTGTAATATATCTTAGCAAGATAAGATTGAATGATGCACTGAGACAGTGGATACACTCTTTTAGTGTGACTGAGATGATCTTTTCTTCTTCAATCATTTTAATCTTGACAGTTCCCTTTCTCAAGCTCTTAGATTTTTCTACACCAATGACTTCATATCCTGAGGTCTCAACATAGTCAGAAAAATATAATCTATTTTTGACTATATATCTGGTAGTCTCAGAGTCTCTTAACCATAATGCTTCTGAGAGTGAGGTAAGTGCAACATCTGTTGTACAAAATACATAGTCTTCTTCATCTGAATCTGATTTGGCAACATGTGCCTAAGTCTGGCCCTTCTCTTTTCCATTTTATGACTTTCCAGTATTCTTCTTTCTATTTGGGCAATTTGTCTTAGTTTTCTCACATCTGTAACATGTGATTTTTGGGTTGAACTTCTTCTTGCCATATGCTGCAAGTATCATAGTCTAATCAGAAGTCTTTTTTCTTAATTACATATCTTCCTGGAGAATTTAAGAAATCAACTTATAGAAATCTTTCAAGTCAGCAGTGTTTACTGATGAGATGAACAAATTTCATGATTCTGGAAGTGATGTAAGCAGTGTAATAGAGAAGTCCTTCTCCTCAACCTTTTTCTTGAGGGATGCCAGCTCCTTCTGATAGAATCTTATAGTTCTAATATAATTCTTTATGTTTTTTCCTTCTTCACATTGAGCTCTAAAGAATTTCCTTCTAACAAAGACAATTCCCATAGGTTCCTTAGACTTATACATATCTTTCAGAGCTTTCCAGGCTTCTGCCAAAGTCTTTGAACTAGCAATATACACCAGCAGGCTATCTGAAATCCACAAATCTTATTATTAAAAGAGCCTTCCTATTGCTCTTTTTTTAATCTGCTACTAGTGTCATGTCTGCCAAGGCTGAAGTGCTTTCATCTGCATAATCAATTAGTCTTAAATTGGTTAGGATATTAATCATCTTGATTTTCCAAGTTGGGTAATTTTTCAGGCTCTTAAGAGGGTCAATTCTGTACATAGACTGGCTACCCATATGGTTTTATGTGTGTATATAAAGTACAAGAGAATGTGAAGTGAGTAGTGATGTAAGTAGTTTAGTTATGGCCAGAGCCCACAATCTATTGAAAGTATAGAGGAGAGTACAGTATAGAGGATTAGATTAGCTAAGAGAGAGAGAGACATTGTATTTATATATATTTTATACTACTTTGAGAGCTTTCTATATATTACTATATAAATTCCAGTCACAGTTCAAGTCAGCTGCTGCTGATAGTCATAGTGTCTTTGAGTACATTCTTATACTCACTCAGGATTTATCTCAACATTGTATATGCTTTAGCAGTTCTCAGATATATCAGAAAAGAAATAGTATTTTATGATTTGAGATTAGTTTCTTCATTCAAGTTTTTTATCTCAACAAATGTGATATTTTTGTTAGATTCAAACATCATATGAGTTGAACTTGTGATAAACCAGTATTGTATCATATTTGTACAGTCACACTGGAGTTCACTCCTAGTGTTCTACTTATTGTGAGAATCAAGGCCTGTGCAAGTAGGCTCAAGAGTGAGTGATATAGAACAAATTTTAGCTCAAAGCTGAGTCTGTTACAGTAAGAGCTATGCTACTTGTATATGTTTTAGTCTGAGATAAATATAGCCTTCCCTATTGTGTCTACCTGCAAGTTGAAACTAAAAAGTGTGTTATAGATGTATGAAACAATAGGATGCATATGTTGTTGAGGTGTCTATTATGAGTTTGCAGTATAATAATGCAAGTCATTCACTATAGGCATAGTTATCAGTCCAGCTGAATAGATAATGAGTAAGCACTCATGATTAGATAGACACTTGATAAGATAAGATAAGCAGAAAAATCATAACATTATCCTCTCTTTAAGACCATCATCTCAGTGGTTATAATTTAAAATGAGAGGCCTATCTAGCAGTCATGATAGATGGCAATAGCATTGTCAGCAGACATCTGTTTTTCATTTATCTATTTGTCTGCTAGTTTTTGTTTTAGATGGGAGAGATAAAGGTTGGTGATGTTGAGCTATACTTTATTGCTTATGGCATATAGAATGGAAGCATATTTCTGAATGTCATATTGGCTTTTCATTGCAGTGGTGATCTTTTCAAGTGCTGTTCAGATCTTCTTGTGAATCAGGGTCATTCACTCTGCAAATATTATAGATGCAAGAGTCTGAGCAGAGTGTCAGTCTGTAGTTATAATGTTTGAGTGTCAACCATAGTTGGTGAACAATAGGGATTTTCCAGTTGCTGAATGGATGAGACTATTGTGTTGAAAAGTGGCAAGTGCATGTTAAGCCCAAATTCCACATGACTAGTAACACATGATAAACTGACAGAACCTTGCACTTCAGGTTATACTGTCAGAGTCCACTTGTGTGTGACTAGTGTTGTGTAGTCAAGGCATTTGCAGTTCGCTCGAGATAAGATGGTGAAGATAAAACTTTAGCTCAAAGCTGGGGTATTACAGTGAGAGCTATGCTACTTAAATACTGTTCTGTTATCATGCTATAAATAAATGTTCACAAAAGATATTATCTGTCGTAGAGCTGTTACCCCTGCTGTTGCCAGGCTCTCCACAAAAGCTGTTGTCTTGCTGTTGTGCTGCAAGTTGAGGACAAAAGAGGTATTGTCTCTCTCTTCACAGTATACAGCATCGCGATAGGAGAGTGACTGACTGGGTTTGCTGAGTAAGCATTCCCACAGTCCTAAGTGCTGGTCTAAGTGCTCTGACTAAGCAAGATAGGGGTCATTTCTGAGGAAAAAGAAAAGAAAATAAGAAAAATCATAACATTATCCTCTCCTTAAGACCATCATCCTGATGGTTGAGTTAGAGTAAGTCTTCTGTGCCAGAAGGAGGTGGCCGATCTGCTGGATGTCTCATTATTTCAGGGGCAGGCTTCAAACAAGTCGAAAGGGTGGTACATTGCTCTCTGCTGTATGTCCCCACCATTTCTGGCTTGTCCATTGCAGGGTCATCTTCATCATCCTCTTTAACATATTCTCTGCTGTTGGCAGATTGGTTGATGTATATCTGGCTAGATATCATCTCCCTTCCTGTTGTCACCATATCTAGTTTTGCAGATATAATGTTGAACATGACCCCCTTCATGTCCAATTTATTGATTTTGTGTTTGTAGTCCTGAATCATGTCTTCTGCATTCATGTGTTTTTTGTTGATCTATTGATTTGATTCTGGTCCATATCTCTTCCAGCTGACTAAGTAGTCAACAGTTGTTTTCATGCCTCTGCCTCGTGCCTTAACTTTTCAGATTTTGTGGTTTAGTATCTTATTAATTTTATAGTGTTCTTTATCATCAATGAGTTCTGATAGAGGTGGAGGTGGTCATTCTTGGTTTAGAAAGGCTGGTGCCACATATGGTGTCAACAATGTTTCGTTAAAAACATTATAAATTTTCCAAGTTATGGGAATTTGCAACCTGTATATAGAGTTTCTGATTTTTCATAGGACTTTGAATGATCCTGTTCATTTGTCTCTGAGTTTCTGTTTCAGTCTTGGTAGGTGCAGGTTTGTTGTATCCAACCAAACCTTGTTATTGGTTGAATACTGATGGGCTGTGCATTGGTGTTTGTCATACATGTTCTTCATTGTTGAAGCAGCCTTTTTGAGGGCTGTCTTTGTCTCCTCATAGATTTTTGCTATTGAAGTTGCAAAATCCTTTGATGCTGATGTCATTGTATGAGCCCATCCTGTTTCCACTACTGGTGGGTTCCACCCATAGTTTACAAAGAATGGAGTTTTTCCTGTTGCTGAGTGAATTCGGTTGTTGTGTTGGAATGCTGCTAATGCTAGCTATTCTGTCCAATCATCTTGTGGATAGTTGATGAAAAGTCTGAGGTACTTTTCGATTTCTTGGTTGGCTCATTCTATTTGGCCATCTGTCTGTGGGTGATATGCCATTGAGGCATTTCATTTGATATTAAGGAGCCGGTATAGGTCATCCAAGAATTTGGATACGAATTGTGGTCCTCTGTTGGAGATCACTACTTGCGGCATGCCATACTTTGCATATACCTCATCACATAGTATTTTTGCCCATCCTTTGGATGTAAGTTCTGTTGAGCAGATGATTGGAATGATTGCCTTCGAGAACTGATCGACTATGATGATGATGGCATTATAGCCATCACTTTCAGGAAGTCCTGTTATCATATCCACTGAGATGTGGGTCTATGGTGATAAGGGAATTTCATTCAGATGGAGTGGAGCTGCTCTGAGTTGTGTTGAAGTCTTGCCTCATTGGCAAACTTCACAAGCCTTAACATATTGGGTGATATCATGGTCTATTTTTGGCCACTAATACTCCCTCAGGATCAACTCCTTCGTTTTAGTGATCCTGGGGTGTCCAGCAGTCATGTGATCATGACATGTGGTGATGATGTCACCTCATAGTCCATGATCCCTTGGGATATAGATTTGCCTATCATAGCATATCAATCTCCCTTCCTTTTTCAGCCCTTGCTCATGATTTAATGATGAGGCAGTTCTCTGATCCCACTTGTGGGGATCCTGAATGGCGCTTTTGATGCGTTTGTGCATCTCTTCTTCTATAGGCATGATCATTGCCTGGAAGTGTTCTGACCATAATAATATGATCTCCTTGTTGTCATCTGTTTCCTGGTTATGATCTGCCCTGCAGCTGAGGAGGTCGGCCTTCTTGTTTGCTGTCCCAGTCTTGTGATGTAGTGTGTAGTCATATTCTGATAGTTCCATAACCCATCTGGCTTGTCTGCGATTAAGCTTTTGGGGTTGTCGGAAGTATCATAAGTTCTGGTGATCGGTCCAAATTTCAAAAGTCTGATTGGCTTTAATGAGGTAATGCTGCCATTCAGCAAGGGTGAGCATTATAGCTAGGAGTTTCTTGTTATAGATTTCGTAGTTGTGCTTGGTTACTGTAAGGGCTTTTGATGTAAAGGCAACAGGTCACCATTTGCTGCCTTGTTCCTGTGAAAGTATGGCTCTGATTGCATCTTCGCTAGAGTTGACTTCTACTTAGAACTTCCTATCTTGGCTAGGAATTGCCAGAACGACATTTTTGGCTAGATGGCATTTAAGGTCGTTGAATGCTGCCCATTGGGAAATTCTCCAGGTCTATGGGGAATTTCTGGTTAATTGTGTCATAGGTCACACTATTTTGCTGTAATCTTGGATGAATCGCCAGTAGAAGTTAGTGAATCCAAGAAATGATTGTAGTTCCTTCTTCTTTGTTGGTTTCAGCCATTCGGTTACTCCTGTGATCTTGATAGGGTCCATTCTGATGCTTCCTTCACTGATAATGACTCTGAGGTATTCCATTTCTAATACCTCAAATTCGCATTTCTTGGCCTTGAGGAAGAGTTGATGCTTCCTCATGAGTGATAGTACTTATTGTACTATTCTTTGATGTTCCTCCTTAGTTTTGGATATGATGAGAATGTCATCTAGGTAGATCGTCATCTTTCCTGTGGCAATAAGATCTTTAAAGATGTCATTCATCATCCACTGAAAGGTGGCTGATGAATTGGTGAGCCCGAAGAACATAACTGTTGGTTCGAATAAACTGCAGTTAGTTCGGAAAGCAGCCTTCCATTCATCGCCTTCTTTGATGCATACATTGTTATACCCCCACCGAACATCCAGTTTGGTGTAGTATGTTGCACCCTGGAGTTTGTCCATTAGTTCCATGATCAATAGAAGTGGATAGCGGTTCTTGATTGTCATTTTGTTGAGCTTCTGATAATCTTGTACTGGTCGGAGTCTCCTGTCCTTCTTTTTGACAAAAAAGAAAGGGGATGCCATTGGTGACTTTGATGGTCAGATCCTTCCACTAGATAAGTTCTCTTTGAGAAATTTGTCTAGCTCTTATTGTTCATTATTGCCTAGTGAGTAACACTTGCAATCTAGGTTGGCATTAGCATTAGGGATTAGTTCGATGGCATGGTCTCAGGATTTCGCATCGGGTAGTTCATTGAAACTTTCTTTTTTGAATAAATCCCGATAGTCACATGCCTATTTGGGTACCAATTCTTTGAATGTCTTTTCTCCTTTTCTGGCATTAGCCTTGGCCACTAGGTCATTAGCATGATGTACTGCCTGAATATTAATAGCCCTTTGTAGGTCAATGGCAAGAATGGTTTCACCATCTTTCATTTCTTCATCTCATCAGTCCTTGAGATCTTCATCCGGTGATATGCAGGCTACATGTCTAGCCCTATAATTTGTAAATTCTGCATAACACACTAGAATATGCTAGTAACTGAGAATCATTAGCCAGTAGAGGACTATGGCTGAGGCTCCGAGCTGATAGTCATGCTAGTCACCAATACTAAGTCCAAAAGAGACTTTGTAAAATAACAT
>NW_025064880.1:231967-261961 GCF_019112545.1 Guyanagaster necrorhizus
ACCTCAACTGTATTTGGTGATTGTGTATTGAGTGGTTAGGTGTTGGTGTTTGAGAGTTCATTCCTCATTCACTTCTCTTAGTCACTTAGCTGTTACCAAGCACATCACCAGTAGTTCGAATGGAATCTTCCAGCACTGGCATCGAGTGAAAATGATCTGTCCAGTTTTCCAATTGATTAGCAGATTATGCCTGATCAGCCAATCATGACCAAGGAATATCTCTTTTGTTCCTAGGTCAGTTACTGCTAGATCAATTCTTTCCAAATGATCACCAATCATGAGTCTAAGCTCTACATATTTAGTAATTAATCCAGCTTGGTTCTTTGTCCCATCTGCATTGTAGACTGGGATGGGTGCTGCTGTTGCCTGAGTGGGCAATTGATGCTTGTTGACAAAAGCCCAGTTGATGCTACTCCCTGTGCAGCCACTGTCAATCAAGGCAGTGACTGCATGGGTTGATTGGGATGTTAATGTCTCAATCTGTGCTTTGGCTAGTAAATCCTTTCCCATGGATTTGGCTCATCAGATGAATTTTCATGGCCCACACAATTTGTCGAACCATTCTAGAGCACGGCATCACTCTGCAACTCACATTCCAGCGATCATATTGTCGATTACTTCCTTGGCTTAGGACTTGTGCATCCAGTTTTTGAGCACAGCTTTTGCTGCTTCTTCATCTTTGGCATCCTTGATGGCTTGCCAAGTCCATTCAGTGTCAAATGGCTTTAGCCAAGTAATGGGGCTCTCTGCCTCTCTTTGGCTCTTTGTCGGTGCTTGAGTTGTCAAAGTTGGTTTCTTAGGCGATTCTAGGTTCTGAGTAATAGGGTCAGATATATTCGAATGCATGCATAATTTAGACATAGGGGTGAAAACTATAGAAGAGAAAATATCAGTCTATCCCTTGTTACTCTTGTCCTTAGCTGAGGCAGTTGAATCACCTACTGCTCGGCCCCATCTTTTATCTCCTCAGGTTTATCATCATCCCTGAGGTCCTGTTCTTCCTTCGTTAATTCAGCAATCTGCACCCTGATATCCTCTTACATGTATTTATTCTTTTTCTCCAGGCAGTTTTATGTCATGTGGTCTGATTGGCCACAATTAAAGCACTTTCCCTCCTTCTTGAGGCAATCCATGTTGAACTGCTTGTCCGTTCTGGTACTTGGACTCTTACCAGTTCATTTTCCATTGTTCTAGGAAGTTGGGGCTGAGCCACCAGGCCTGGCAGATGTGGTTGTGTGAGAGGTTGAGGGCTTCGAGCCCTGTTCTTGGTACCTGTGCTGGTCTCACAGGTTTATGGCTTCTGCCTTCTGTTGCTGTTGCTCCTACCACATTAGGACAATTTGTGCCTTCCAATCATTGTAGCCAACCGGAACACTATGGCCAAGATCCAAAATGGTCTTTAGGTAATGAGGTGGCAGTCCCCACTTCATATACTCGACCATTCGTCCCGAGTCAGCTATGTCCTCCTGGACTCTGGTAAGTTTTCTAAGTTGTTCCAATTCATCGAAGTAATCCAGTGCCACCTTGTCATCTATCTTGTATTCTTTCATCTTCGACCTGTGGACTTTTCATACAGCAGAGTCTGTGAACTTGTCATGGATCATCTACTTTAGTACTGGCCAGGAGGGATATCGGTGGTGTTGTTGAGTAGTCAACCAGAAGCTAGGGGCCAGCAGTACCTACCATACTTTTGTCTTGTCTTCAAAGTAGGTGGTGGCATAGTTTACTTTGTACATGTCATAGAGGAAGTATAAAGCAAAGACCTGGAAATATTAGTTGTAGTCCATAAGGAAATGGTCAATATCATCTGAAGCCTCTTTAAAAGAAAGGGGCTCCCACCCAAGCATCAGCTTGATGTTTAGTATATGTGCTTTCAGATCAAGAGGCAACATTGGATTTAGGGGTTCTCCCTCAGAGAGACCAGCCCAATCTGTCAGAGGTTCTAGAAAGGAATGTAAAGATCCATCATCAGTGATGAGACTTCTTGGTGTTGTTGGTCCTTCTTTTCGTACAATCTGTCTGTCTTTGATGGTCCACCCCTGTGCTGTTGCTTTAGGGTTGTTCTTCTTCAAATTGGTGGGGACTGATCCACTTCCTTCGGCTTTGTTGGATGGAGGCTGTCCTCCCAATAGTCGGCTTCCTGTGCCAGTCCAGGGATTTGGATGATAGATTCTCAGCTGTCCATAGGATCAGGCTAGCTGAGATGCCATACTGCAGATAGCTGATGTGGCGAGTGAATACCTTGATGTCGCTGTTCAAATTGATGATGCTATATTTGCCAACTTGGGTGGCATCACACTTGGCATCCATGGCATTGGTGCCTCCCATTTGCTGAACCTTGGTTGATATGGTAGCATCACCATCATCTGGTAATGTAAAAAGCACTGATTGAAATTAAAAATAGCATGCTCAGTCACGGCATACTGTAAAATCTCTTCTCACTCGATGTGCTCAGCAGCAGTATACCTTCATCCTAGGGATGATCATAGCCAGTGATCATCCCTCTATAATTCAGCTACCTGCTCTTAGTATAACTGGATGAATTCTTCTTCCTGTGCCTCTTGTTTCCATCGTTTCTTTTCCTGTCCTTGGTGCATGGTCATGCTGATGATACTCCCTCACTCAAGGATGGGGTCCACTGCCTGGCTGCCTTGATCCTCCTCCTCAGCCTCATCGTCCCCTTTGGCCCCCTTATCGGTGGTCTTTTTGGGAAGGAAACTGCCTTGCTGGCCAAAGGTTTCCAGGGTGAGTGGGTCGGGGCTGAGTACTCGACTTGGTGTCATCAGATCCAGGTCGAGAAGTAGACTTCCAGTTGGGCTGCTCTTCTTCTCCTTCTGCTGGCAGTGCCATTGCTCTGCGATACCAGTGGAAGTTTCTATAGAACCAGAGGCAAAGAAAGAGATTGGCAATTGGCCCATCGAGAACCCTTTTGAGGTCCCTGATAGGGTCAATATGTTTGTTGTCACTCCTGATTGTTCCCCGGTCTGATGGTATCCTATTTTCTCAGACAGGAATATCATCAGTCTCGGCAATGGTGTCCATCCTGTATGATAACAGATGGTCATCATTGAGGAGTGTTGGCTCTCTGCAGTGGTAGTTGTTGGCATGGATGGTTCTGGCAGTTGCCTTGGTCCAGGGGTTGGGCTTACTGGCAGGAGTGGCAGGTTCCCAGAATGGAGAGTCGGTAGTGCTGATTGTAGTAGTACCAGCTGGAGTATTGGTGTAGTGGTTAATCCATATCTGTCTTTCAAGATACTCAGTGAGAGATCGAGGGGTTAGTTGTACTAGGTTTGGTACCACTGGATCACATCTTGATAGGTGTGATGCTCTTCCTTGTTTCTGTTTCAGTCTACTGGCCACTCTTGATGCTGCTTGCCAGTATTGGACCTCGTCCCTGTTAGTGTTATCAAAGAAGAGGTCGGGACTACTGACCCTTGTTTCTCTTCCACTGCTTCTTGTTGATAGGGCATATCAGAGTTGATGTCTGTTGGTACTTCTGGTGCTTGGAGCCATCCGAATGGCATCCAAGGAGTCTCTAGCCTAGTGCCCAATTCCAGACTGGGCAACAGTGGTTCTTGATGCAGGGATGCTGTGCTCAGAAGAGGGGATGGGGGTGTCAAGTCAGAGTCGTCGAAACCCTGTAGCTCAAGGGTTTCCAGGGTCTCGGATGATTGCTAATGGGGGTCTTGGGAGATATTCGTGTTGCTGCTGCTGCTGCTCCTCTTTTCTAGAACATTCTTCAGTCAAGCCTCCAGGCCCATCTTCAGATTCTATTTCTTCAGGGTGTCAGAAAGAGTTTCGGACAGAGGCAGGGATGTCATAGAGGGGGAGGTCTGGCATGACATTTTAGAGGATTATATGGATATGCTGGAACTCTTGGTAGTATCAAATGGCTCAGATGATAATGGATTGGCATCCATGGCACAGCTGTATGATCACCAATAAACCAATCAATGTTCCAATGATAGAAGCTAAGAGTTTGAAGAACTTGTGAGTAAAGTTTGGATCAGATAGATTTAGAGCAGGGGGCATTCAGTTTCTCAGCATAGTTGGGCCTGAGAAAAGAAAGCAAGAAGCTTTAAGCTAATTGTTAAGCCCAAATTCCACATGACTAGTGACACATGATAAACTGACAGAACCTTGCACTTCAGGTTATACTGTCAGAGTTCACTTGTGTGTGACTAGTGTTGTGTAGTCAAGGCATTTGCAGTTCACTCGAGATAAAATAGTGAAGATAAAACTTTAGCTCAAAGCTGAGGTATTACAGCGAGAGCTATGCTATTTAAATACTGTTCTGTTATCATGCTATAAATAAATGTTCACAAAAGATATTGTCTGTCATAGAGCTGTTACTCCTGCTGTTGCCAGACTCTCCACAAAAGCTGTTGTCTTGCTGTTGTGCTGTTGTTGTTGCACTGCAAGTTGAGGACAAAAGAGGTATTGTCTCTCTCTTCACAGCACACAGCATTGTGATAGGAGAGTGACCAACTGGGTTTGCTGAGTAAGCATTCCTATGGTTCTAAGCGCTGGTCTAAGTGCTCTGACTAAGCAAGATAGGGGTCATTTCTGAGGAAAAAGAAAAGAAAATAAGAAAAATTGTAACAGTGCAAGCCACTCTATTCAATTGTTTTGGCAGTAATTGATGAAGATTTGTAGATACTTTTTGATTTTTTAGTTGATGCACTCTATTTGTCTATTAGTCTGTAGGTGATAGACAGTTGATGTATTGCTTTTAACTTGCAGGAGGTGGTAGAGATTTTTCATAAATTTGGAAATGAATTAGGGTCTCTGATCTGAGATGACCACTTGAGGCATGTCATATTTGATGTACATCTTATTATACAGTATTTTTGCCTATCTTTCTGACAAAAGTTCAATAGTGCAGACAATTGAAATGATTGCCTTAGAGAAATGATCCACAATGACTATAATGACATTGAAGCCATTACAGTCTGATAGGACAGTTATTATGTCTATCAAAATATGAATCCACAGTTCTGTCAGGATTTTATTTAGACAGAAAGATGCCACTTTTGCTTGTGTGCTTGACTTCATCTATTGATATATCTTGCATGCTTTTATATACTTCTCAATATTCTCCTTCATCTTTGGCAACTAATACTCTCAGAGTATTAGTTCTTTAATTTTAGTGATCTCTGAATATTCTACTATGAGATGGTCATGTAAATGAGTGATGATCTCTCTATGGAATACATGGTCTTAAGGCATATAGATTCTTCTATCATAATAGATAAGATTGCCTTCCTTCATTATCTCTCTGCTATGATTGATTGATGAGGCTACCTTCTGGTCTCACAACTCTGTTCTTCTGGTGGCACTTTTAATGCCCTTATGTGCTTCTTCCTCTATAAGCATGACTATGGTCTGAAAATATTTGGGTTTTAGGATTATTATTTTTTCATTGTCATTCTTCCTTTAGTTATGGTTGGTATATTGACTGAATAGGTCAGCTTTCTTGTTTACAGTTTCAGCTTTATGTTGAAATACAAAGTCATACTTGGCCAGCTCTGTAACTCATTGTGCTTGACATTGATTCAGTTTCTGAGGAAAGTGGAAGTATTAGAGGTTTTGGTGGTCTGTTCAGATCTTAAATCTTTGGACTGCCTCTATGAGATAGTGTCACCATTCTGTCAGAATGAGTATGATGATGAGCAATTTCTTGTTGTAAATCTCATAGTTTCACTCTGTCACTGAGGGCCTTAGATAAAAATATGACTGATCACTATTTACTCTTCTGTTCTTATAACAAAACAGTGCCAATGGCCTCCTCACTAGAATCTGCTTCCACACAGAATTTTCCATAGCTTATAGATATCACCAGAACAATATTCTCTGCCAGCTGTTTTTTCAGATGATTGAATGCATCAGTTTGAGCAGTACTCTAGGTTCAAGGCATGTTGCCCATAAGTTGAGTCATCAGCTGGATAATCTTGCTGTACTCTTTAATAAAGTGGCAGTAAAAGTTGATAAATCCAAGAAAAGACTGTAGTTTCTTTTTTTTGGTCAGTTCTGGCCACTCCACTACTCTCTGTCATGATTTTAGTCTCTAAATCATATCTGGCTGCATTGACTTGTAGCTTGATTAGAGACCAATCATGTTCAGCCATTTTGACTGAGTTTGAGGCAGTGAAACACAGACTTTGTGCCTGATCACCAAGACTTTTCTATACAGTATATAAGTTAGTAGTATATAGGAATATGCCTCAGTCTCAAGCTAAGGTCAATATACTGATCAAACTTCTAAACTCTTGATGTGACTACCACTTCAGTATCAACACTGGCAGTTGTAGCCTATCAACTTCTATATCTCCCTCCTCTTATCATCATCCAAAACTTCTTACTCTCATTCTTCTGCTTTATTTTTAGTTATTGTTGGACCTCAGCTATTGTAGTACATTTTATTTGTGATTGTTTGGCTATCACCTGACATTTAGCTCAAGACTTCTCATGCTCTAGCTATCATAAAGACAAATTCCAAGAGTAGGGAGTGTTTTTGCATGGCTCTCATATCTGCACAGCATGTGATCTTATACACATGATAAACTGATACTGTATCATACTCATATAGTCATGTCAGAGTCCATCTTTTTGTGTATTTGATGTGCATCAAGGCTTTGAGATAGTCAAGCTCAAAAGAAGAGAAGTATAAAATAAACTTATAACTTGAAGCTGGACTACTACAGTGAGAGCTATACTACTTATATACTGTCTGGGTTATAATAAATATAACTACTGCCTATTGTACTGTCCTGTACTATACTACTTGTTTTGCCTGGTCATTGAGAAGTAGACAATAGAGTATTGTCTGTGGGCAAAGTGACTGAATACAATAGTGCTGCCTGTCTGTTGTGATTATATCATCTTTCCCATGCCTATCAGTAGATGCTTAAGATAAAATAGGCATTCTGATAAGATAAGAAATGAAAAAAGATAAAGTAAGATAAGGTAAAAAGATAAGATAAAGAAAGAGTCATAACATCTTGAGATTGTGACAATCTCTGTTGATGCAGAGATATAGAGCTCCACTCATCCATAAAAAAGAATTGCTGGTGCTATCTCTATCTCAATGTTGAGTCTCAGCTGATGCTGATTTATGAGAGACATCAGTGCAAGGTGTCTCTTCTTCATTCCCATGTCACTGCCTTAGCTAAACATTGTGAAGACCTTGTTGAAAAATGTGTTAGAGACACTATCAATATTCTTGACTTTGTAGACAGACTTCACCAGCTTGGCATTTCATCTGAGGCTGCTAGAGATTACATCAGACTTCTGCAAGAGCAGATTAAGCAAGCTGGCCCATAGAGCTCAACTGTTGCCTTCTCTAACATACAAAATAGTGGCAATAAGGATATTGGTGTGACAGACCACAGGAAGGTCACTCCACTAGACTTGTCTCAGACCAAGATCAAGGAGTTTTGGCAAAAGCAAGTTGAGAAACCCAAAGCTGCTGCTGAATATCATCAAAAAGCCAAATCTCAGGTAGTTGAAGAAGCTGCTTGGGTGATACTCCATACAAAGCTCTAATTCATTTATCAAGCATCTATTTCATGGTGGCAGCAGTTTTTTTGAGAGCCATATATGTTTCAGCATAAATGGATGCCATCAGATCTGGATATACCTACTGCTATAACCTGAGCATAGTCAGAAATGATCCTCAGAGCTCTATCACTACAGTTCTCACTAGTATTCTGGGGCTCAGTGACACTGTCTCACTAAGGACAGCTTCTATTTCTTTAATGGTCCTTGTCTAAACACCTCACCTCACATCTATTGTTGCCATTAGTATCTCAGATTCTCATCTTGCTAAGTTGTTCTGACTTAGACAAGTTTATGTCACTAAAAAATTACTTGACAATCTTATCATGGTTCTTCAAGCCCAGTCTCTGTCTGAACCTATTGCTCAGCCATTCTGGTGACTCATTATTTAGGACCAGTATGTTGATTTTTTGAAACTTTTTGCTTTAATAGACTAAGAATATAATCACAATAAAGAGGCAAAAGAGCTTATGGCAGGATATGCCATTATCAGAAAGGATATTGTATCTGCTAAGAAGCCTCTCAGGTCAGAATCCAACTGGTGCAGAGTGTATGATGCCTGGGCTAGAGGTGTTCAGATTCTTTATCTGCACTGTTAATATATATTGTATCAAGCTAGCCATTCAAGGGCTATAGCTGAGGCTCTGAGCTGATAGCCATGCTATTCTAAGAAGACTAAAGATCAATGTGGACTTAGCCAAAATAACTTTGCACTGGGTTAATAACCTTGAAGTCAAATTGGATTTAGAGAAATAACACCACTATAATAAAATGCCAAGTCAATTTGGACTTAGAAATAGTACCATGTTCAGGCCAATTCTAAATGCCATCAGAGCTGGTATACCATAGTCTAGTTCAGGAGTTTATTATCATGACTAGCAGTGAAGTACATCCAGCTAGCACCCAAACCAGGAATAGAAGCAAAATAGAACTCATTAGCCTATGGCTAGCACATCTGGTCTGATGTAAAATGCATACAGTGAGGATTCCTCAGGCATAAATAACTAAAGATGTGCATAGTTCAGAGAATAAGCCACAACCAGAGAGCTTAGCTGCCTTGGATCACTGATTGATCAATTGTAATCAATAGTGAGTCCAGAAGTAACAAGTGAAACCATGGGATGGTCAATTATATAGTAAATAATCATGAGATATAGAAACAGAGTGCCAGAGGAGTCCTGGAGTGCCTGAAAAGGATATATGAGGAGTGCCAAAGTGGAATAATAACTTAATTTTGGAGCTAACAAGAGAAATAAGTAACTAAACCAAATTATTTATAGATTCTGTATCAGTTAGTTATGTATAAAAGCAGGATGAGGGGGAATCATGTGGCAGACAACCCACTCCTGTGATTTAGGCATTCTAGCTCTCAGTAATTAGTCTCTGTATCAGTGGTTTTGTGTGTAACCTTAACTTAGATAGCATTTGTTACTAAGTCACCTGTATTGAATAAGAGTTGAAGTCTTTATCAGACTTTGGATTTTGGCATAATTTTGTTCTGGCTTAATAAGGGTTTCAGTATTTGGGTATCAGTTCTCTGGTTTCAAGGACTGTTAGCTAGCCACAGGTGCAGCTAGCTAAGTTTCAGTGCTTGAGAGACTTGATATTAGGTTTTGGAGTTTTCTAAGTTAAGCTGAGCACTATAGCTCTGCAGTTTAAGTCTCAATTCACATACTATGTTTTATTCCTACCTCTCTTTGTGAGTATTGCATCTTAGAACATAAGCTAGCCTTGAATAAACTGCCTTTATATCTTTATATCTGATTTATCTGAGTCTGCAGAGTGCTTCTACTGTACTCAAACCACCCAAACTCACCTGTATTGGTGATCATGCATTAAGTGGTTAGAGGTAGGTGTTTGAGAGTTCATTCCTCACTCACCTCTCTTAGCCACTTAGCTGTTTCCCAGCACATCACTGTGAGGCTGAACTTAAAGTTTACCAAGAATATATGATCAGTTTTTCAGACTGTACCTCATGACTCTACAGTTGCCATTCATATTGATGAAGAAGTTCAGCTGTGATATGCTAAGTCCTCTTTTCACATGGATGTCCAAAGTGAACTACAAATTCCCATTCTTACTCAGGTCTTTTACTCTCCTTCAACTTCTTCAGACACAACATGATTTTTATTTGCTTCACTCTCTGCTGTGAAAAGATCAACAGTTCCATGTGAAAACTGGAATCTGGGTTTCTGCTAAGATCCATATACTAATCACCATAGGCATGGTACTTATAACAAGTGTGGCTTAAGACACTGAGCTAGAGACACCATTGAATGTGCCAACCTTCAACCAAAAAAGAGACTTAGATTTGGAAGAGGTAACAGCAGAGGTAGTAGTAGTAGTAGCAGGGCTTAGATCTTTAAGGCCTTAAAAGCACAAATGCAAGGATCAGGATATTGGCCTATGTTTTAGGCATGGCTATGTCTGATCAAATACTTCTACATCATCTATATCTATATCTTCTGCTGCTCAATCTACTGAGTCAGCTGATTTTCTACCCTCTCCTCCTTCACATCTACTCAATGATCTATCCTTGCAGGCTACACTATATGCTTTAAAGGATTTTGTAGTTAACACACTATTCAATGTCAATTGCTTGGAGAATATCCTTTAGTTTCATCTAAATGAACTCTTCATCTCCTCAGTCATTCATGGTCTTTGGAATGAATTCTGGTCTCTCAATTTTGGGGAATGGAAAGACTCTCTCCATGACAAGACTGAGAATTATGCCACAGATCTTTGAGATATCTGTTAGATCTAACTGGTATATGATCTGAACATGTGATAAACTAGCACTATATTGTGTTTTAGCAGATGAAGTGCTTTCAAGGCCAATGACAGGCAAGGCTCAAGAGAAGATAGTATGAAATAAACTTATAGCTTGAAGCTGAGCTACTACAGCAAGAGATATCCTACTTATATACTGTTCTGCTTATAATAAATATAACTACTATTTATTGTACTGTTTTGCATTTTAATACTGATTCCACACCCTTCAAGGCACTCAAGATAAGATAGGCACTCTGATAAAATAAGAAAAAGATATAGAAATAGAGAAAAATCATAATATCATCCCTCTCTTAAGACTATTATTCTGATGGATCAATTGATTGAGATTTCATAGTTATGGATGGCATTGTCAGCATTGAGATTATGTTTATAGGTCTATTAGTTGGATTCAGGTCCATAACCCTTCTATTTAATCAGATAATAGAGCACAGTGTGGCTACTACCACTACAGGCTTGAACTTTCTGAAGTTTGTGATCCAAAATTTATTTGACTTCATAGTGTTCTTCATCTTCAATCAAGATGGGTTTGGGAGAAGGTGGAGTTTCCTGGTTAGAAAAGGCAAGTGTAATGTATGGAGTAAAGAGAGTTTTATTGAAGACCAGATATATATATTAGATGTTAGGCAGCTTTAGGCAGTATGGAGAAGTGCTAATCTTTGCAAAGATAGTAAAAGGACCAGTACATTTGTTGGCAAGCTTGTGTTTTAGGCAAGGCAGGTAAAGGTTGCTGGTGTTGAGCCAGATCTTGTCATTGATAGAATAGTCATAGGCAGGCTGCTGGTGTTTATTATATTGTTTCTTTATGATGACAGCAGCCTTCTTGAGAGTGGTATGTTTTTTGGTGTAAATGAAGGACATGAGTTGTGTGAAGTCCAAGGATGCAAGAGTCATTGTATTGTGTCAGTTAATGACCATGATATGAGGATGGCATCCATGGTTAATAAAGAAGGGTGTCTTATTTGTTGCAGAGTGGATGCAGTTATTATGTTAAAATGCTACAAGAGCAAGCTATTTGGTTCATCATTCTGTCTGTGATTAATAAACATCCAAAGATACTTTTTAATCTCTTGATTAGTATGTTTGGTTTGCCCATCAGTTTGAGGGTGATAGGTGGTTGAGGCATTGCTTCAGATGTTAAAAGGACAATAGAGATTATCAAGAAATTTAGAGATGAATTGTGGTCCATAGTCTGAAATAATGCCTTGTGGTGTTCCATGCTTCATATAAACTTCACCATATAGAATCTTTGCTCACCTCTCAGAAGACAGTTCCATTGAACATACAATTAAAATGATCACTTTTGAGAACTGATCAATGATGATAATAATAGCATCATAGCTATTACATTTAAGGAGTCCAGTGATTATGTTGACTGGATGTGGGTTCATGATTCTGTGGGAATCTCATTTAGATAAAGTGGGATGGCTTGTACCTGCATGCTTGATTTGGTTCTATAACAGGTTTCATATCTCTTAACATACTTCTTGACATTCTGTCTCATCTTTGGTCATCAGTATTCTCTCAGCATCAACTCCTTCATTTTTGCGATCTCTGAGTGTCCTGTAGTGATGTGGTCATAAGACATTATGATAATTTCTCTCTAAAGAGTATGGTTGTAGAAAATGTAAATTTGATTATTATAGTAAATCAAGTCTCCTGACTTAGTCATGCCCTGCTCATAATTGATTGATGGAGCAATCCATTGATCTCATAATTCTGTTTATTATATCACACTCTTGATTTATTCATGGACTTCTTCTGTTGGCATGATCATAGCATAGAAATGTTCTAGTTTCAGAAGGGTTACTTCTTTATTGTCCTCCCCTCTCTGATCATGATCAAGCCTGTGGCTCAGCAGGTCCATCTTCTTATTTGCCATTTTAGCCTTGTGATATAAGATGTATTAATACTGAGTGAGCTCAGTGACTCAGTGGGCTTATCATTGGTTGAGCTTCTGCAGTAATTGAAAGTAGTGTAGATTTTGATGATCAGTCCAGATCTTGAAGGTGTGAATGGCACTGATCAGATAATGCCTCCATTCAGCAAGTGCCAACATAATGGCCAAGAGTTTCTTGTCATAAATTTCATAGTTTTGTTCTATGGTGGTCAGTGCTTTTGAGAGGAATGTGACAGGTCACCATTTCCCTTCCTGCTCTTTTGAGAGTACTGCTCCAATTGCTCTCTTGCTTGAGTCAGCCTCAACTCAGAACTTCCCATTCTCTGTTGATATTGCAAGTACCACATCCTCAGCTAATTGTCTCTTCAAGTTGTTGAATGTGGCCTGTTGGGTGATTCTCTAGGCTCAGAGAGCATTTCCCATGAGCTGAGTCATAGAGCAGACAATCTTGCTGTAATCTTGGATAAATCAGTGGTAAAAGCTTATAAATCCAAGAAAGGATTGTAATTCCTTCTTCTTGGTTGGCATCAGCCACTCTGTTACTCTGGCCACCTTGATGGGATCCATTCAGATACTTTTCTTATTGATGATTACTCTGAGATACTTGATCTCCAGTATCTCAAACTCACACTTCTTGGCCTTGAGAAACAGCTTATGCTTCCTCATTAGTCCTAATACTTGACAGAATAGGCATTGATGTTTGTCTTGATCTTTCAACATAATCAAGATGTCATCTAAATAGATTGTGACCTTCTCTGTGGCAATGAGGTTCTTGAAGATGTCATTCATCATCCACTGGAAAGTTGTGGGCAAATTGGTTAATCTAAAGAATATGACCATGAGCTTGAACAGATTATGGTTAGTCTGGAATGCAGCCTTCCATTCATCTTCCTCTTTAATCCACACATTGTTGTATCTCTATTGAACATCAAGCTTGGTGTAATATTGAGTGCCACACAGTTTATCTATTAATTCAAAAATCAATAAGAGAGGATAGCAGTTCTTGATCATTATCTTATTGAGTTTTCAGTAGTCCTGGACCAGTCAGAGTTTGCCATTCCTCTTTTTGACAAAGAAGAAGGGTGATGCTATAAGGGATTTTGATGATCTAATTCATCCACTGGACAAGTTTTCTTCTAAAAACTTATCCAATTTGATCTGTTCCAGCAAGCTGAGATTGTATACCTTGCAATTAAGGTTGGTGCTAGCATTGTGGATGAGTTTGATAGCATGATCCCAAGGCTTCAGTTCTGGTAATTTGTTGAAACTCTCTTTGGCAAACAGATCACAGAAATCTTGTGCCCATTCAGGTACCAGTTCTTCAAATGTTTTGGTTTCCTTCTTTTCATTTGCCTTTACTGCCAGATCATTGGCATGATGTATAGCTCAGATGTGGATTGTATGATTCAGATCTATAGCCAATATTGTTTCTCTATCCTCTATCTCCTCATCCCAGCAGTCTTCCAGGTCTTCATTCAGCAGCTCAAAGGAGATTTTTCAGCAGCAGTATCATGCAAAGGTAATCCAGCTCATCTTCTGATTGATCAATGGATTATACTGTGTGAGCCAGTCATAATCAAGAAAGATCTCCTTGGATCCCAAGTCAGTCACAGCTAAATTGATCTGTTCTGATTATTAGTCAGAGTTTGACAAACTCTATGATCAAATCAGCTTGGTTCTTGGTGCTATCAGCATTGTAGACAGGAATAAGTCCTGCTGTGGCTCATGTTGGGAGACTGTGCTTGGTGATGAAAGCATGATTGATAGAACTTTTGGTGCAGCTGCTGTCAATCAGAGCACTGATGGTATGTGCAGACTGACTGATTAGAGTCTCAATTTGTATCTTTGTCATTAGGTCCCTTTCAGTAGCCTTTTGTTGCCAGATATATTTCTTGGATCCTCTCAATTTGTCTAACCACTCCAAGGCCTGATTCTTTTGTGTCTTCTTCATTCCTTCAATCATCTCATCAATTACTTCTTCAGCTCATGTTTGGTGTATCCAATTCTTGAGTACTGTTTTGGCCTCACCTTCATCTTTGGCATTTTGAATGGCCTGTCCTAGGTTTTTGTGATTCCTTTAGTGTGTTTGAGATAGCAGAATCAGGTATATTTGAATGCACATGTAAATAAGTACCTACAGAGCTAGCATAAGTCTGACCAGCAGTATTCTGAGACAGACCATTAAGTCCTTTGGCCAACTGAATAGAATCACTCACTCATTGGTTCAGTTTTTTATCTCCTCAACCTTCATGTCCTTTCCAAGTTCTTCAAGCTCATCTGCTTTCTTCTGCAACTCAGCAATCTGTGTCTGAATATCCTCATGTGTTTATTTCTTCTTCAGGCAATTCTGAAACAGATGATCTTTCTCTCTACAATTGAAGCATTTCATCTCCTTTCTCAATCAGTCAACATCTATAGGTTTTCCCTGTCCAGTGTAGGTAACTCCTGTACCAGTCTTTTGGGTTGAATAGAAGAGTGTGAAAGTCAAGGCAGATGTGTTGAGCTCAGCAAGGGTTGGCATATTAGCCTTTCTTTGATTGCTGGATCATTGGTCATCCTGCTGATAAACATTTTCTGCCTTCTATCTGTATTGCTCTTTGTTCACCATAATGATCCATGCCTTCCACTTTTCATATCCCTTTGGGATGTTGAAACTAATGTTGGAGATCATTATGATATAAGAGCAGAAGATCTCATTTTTCAGATATTCAACCAAGCATCTATCATCATCAATATTGTTGATAAGCCCAGCTAGTTTGGCAAGTCATTCAAACTCATTGAAGTATTTGATGGCCATTTTGTCTCCTATTCAAAGATCCTTCATCTTCTATTTGTGGACCTCCTGGACAGCCAGGTCAATGAATTTATCACACATCATCTGTTTAAATACTGGCCAGGATGGCAGTTAGTGGTGCCCTCTGATCACAGAATAAAGGTTCTGACTCTTTAAGATTCACCAAACTTTGATCTTGTCCTCAAAATAAAACATAGCAAAGACAATCTGATAAATATCAGTAGATAGATAGGCAGAATATACTTCAAAGTATTGCTTGCAATCAATCAAGAAGTGATCAATATTATCAGATTGTCCCTTAAAGGGCCAGGGTTTTTGTACAAGGTCCAGTTTGCACTGTATAAGAACCAAGTCAAGGGCAAGCAGCCTCATCAGATTTGGATAGCCATCAAAGGGTGGTACTCTCTAGTGCAACATGGAGAAGAAATGAAGAGAGTCATCATAAGTGACTGAACTTCCAGAGATTCACTCTTCTGACTTCCTGATGATTCTCCTATTAACAGTTGTAAACCTCTGTTTAGTGGCCTCAGAGTCATCTCTCTTGGGCTGTCCACTTGTTTCAGCTTTATCAGCAGGGAGTTGTCCTTTCATCAATCAGTTTCCCTTCAGTTTCCAGAGATCTCTAGTCAGATTCTCAGCTTGCAAGGTTTGTGGCTTCCAGTGATGACTGGAGGCCATGTTGATAGCTCAGATTGTTGGTACTAAGTATATGGTCTATTTTAGAGAGACAGGTGGTGTACTCAGCATTGGTCAGATATTGAACTGTGATTGATACCCCAGAAGTTTGGCCAGAGAGTCTTTGGGATGTTGTTAGTTATACAGGTAAATAGCTTGTTTTGTCATAGCATACTGTAAAATATCAATTTGTTCTTCTGGACCAGCTACTGTATACTCCTTCCTGAGTGAAGTCATCTGCCACTTCAAATTCTGAGTAACCTTATAAACCCTCTCCTGATACAATTGCTTGAGTTTCTTCTCCTATTCCTGTTGTATTTCTGCTTCTAATAATTCTTTATTCTTGAGTTTGGCAGGGTCCCTAGGATAATCAAAGATTTCTGGAATAAGATCATCCTCTCCACTGTCCTTGTCAGAGGAGTCATCATGTGAGTTGAAGGTGGACAGTGCCCAGAGTTTCATGGTCATGGATGAGCTGTCCTTGGATGCTGAATCTGGGATCAGCAGGAATGACAGATTGAAGAAGGAGTCCTTCAGTAGACTCCTCTCAGCTTCCTGCCATCTCCACTGCTGCATGATACTCTCAGAATCAGTCAGTATTTCACTTGTCAAGGAGTACTCCAGCAACTTGGCCTTGATGAGTTGCTGAATAGTTGACTCAGAAATATGGACTGATGCTAAGAGATAGATTCCATAGATAGAGAGAGGGGTTTCAGGAGTTTCAGAAAGAGAAATTTCTTGTAGAAATAGAGAGAGCTCTGTTCTGGGCCAGCTTGGCTCTCAGAATGAGCTCAGAGTGTCCTCTCAGTTCCTGTATCTTTTATAGTTATTCCTTCTTCAGTTCTGTTTTCAGGCTGCATTTTCATACTGGTCTCTATAATAAGCTTTTTTAGCATTATGCTATGCATCAGATTCAGATCAAGTTCTAGCTAGCTGAGTCCTGTGTCTCTGAGCAATATTATGCTCTTTTCTGTGTATCTCAGCCCAACTTTTAATTGGTCTGGCCTCTTGGATGAACTTCTTCATTTGCTTGATGATCCAGTCAGGTATTTCTGAAGTTCCTGATGAACTGTCTGCAGGCTCAAGTGAGTTGACATCTCCAACCTCTGAGTGCTCAGGGGTTGCATAAAAAGAGTCATGAGCCAAAGCCAGTTGGACAGCATCAAGAGAGTTTCAGACAATTCCACCAATCCCATAGGTTGAAGGAGCAGTAGAAGAGTTGGGAGACAGCCTCTCCTCAAAGAAGTCACTGGGGAGGTCTTTGTCCTCATAGTTTGAGACTGGAGGGAGGTTCAGCAGGTTCTAACAGATGATGCATCAGTTATACCTTTGGAGACTCTCAAGGGGACAGCCTCTTTCTGATCCTATCAGAAGAGATTCTAAATTCAGAATATAAGAGGTGGTTTTGGGTACAGTTCTCTGTGCAGGCTTGTTGGTGGTTCTGATGGGTTCTGGAGAGAGGCCATGAAGAGAGAGAATAGGCATGATGTCTCTGGTTTAGTAGTAGACTGTTTAGAGACTATGGTAATATCTGATTATCCAAGCAGTGACAGATTAGTTTTCTCAGCAGAGATAGACAATAACAAGAAGCCAAAGTAGAGTGCCAATAATAGTGCTCAAGAGCTTAACAAAATAAGAAGTAATATCATAGGTTGATGGCATTCAGTTTTCTTTGCCTCTAGTATGCATAAGAAAAGAGAAGCAGTAAGCTTTGAGCTAACTGTTAAATCTAACTGGCATGTGATCTAAACACATAATAAAATAATGCTGTATCATGTTCATACAGTCATGCTAGAGTCCACTTAATGTGTTCTAGTAGGTGAAGTGCTTTCAAGGCCAATGACAGGTAAGGCTCAAGAGAAGATAGTATGAGATAAAATTATAGCTCAAAGCTGGGCTACTACAGCAAGAGCTATCCTACTTATATACTGTTCTGCTTATAATAAATATAATACTATTTATTGTACTGTTTTGCATTTTGATACTGATTCTGTCTGGTCATCAGAAAGAGGACAATAGGAAATTGTCTGTAGGCAAGGTGACCAAGTACAATAGCATTCTGTCTATTGTAATTATCTAATGTTTCCATGCTCTTTGAGGTGCTTAAAATAAGATAGATGCTCTGATAAGATAAGAAAAAGATATAGAAATAGAAAAAGATCATAACAATATTAATGAAATATAAGCATTTCATGATCACAAAGTTGCAGCCAATCATTGGTCACCACCTCTACTAGATAGATTTACACTCCTACTAGATATGAAAGTATCACCTATGTTCATAGTCTGGCAGAATAGAAAACCCTATATCATAACAGATTACACTTTCTCTGGTTTAAATGCAGGAATCTCCACTAGTGAGGCAAAGATCAAATACAACAATATGCATCCATTTGATGAGGCTCTTCACAATGCCAAAATACAATATCTCAATGCTGATTTCATCTTATATAAAAGTGATGTCACTAAGACCTTTTTTAATTTACCAGCACATCTTCTATGGCAAATTCATCAAGTGGTTCTTGTTGACAACCGATATCATATTGTTAGACAGCTTATCTTTTGGAGCTGAGCTTCACTCAGGATTTGGTGCTTGGTCTCAGCCTTATTGTGCTAGATTGAAATCCATCATCCCAATATCACTGACCTTCATGTTTATATGGATAACTTCTTTGGCTGAGATTTTACCAATCACCAAGTTTTTGTTATGATTTTTCCTACTTTTCTAATCTTTTCTATGGACTTACTCCTATTTATGCTTAGTCAGAGTGCCTAGATAAGTGCCTAAGGCTATGAGAAAGGCTTAGTCATCATAAGATGAGCCAATCCATTATTGTTCTCTGATGTAGTAACTAGCCCTTGACAATATACAATCAACCTTTTATATACAGTAGCAATGCTCAAGGACAATGAGCACAAAGGACTTGGAACCATACAATAGATAGTCATATATTTATCTCCACCATGTACAGTATATAAGGAGGCTCACTCTTGCTGATAATCTCCAGCTTCAAGCTAAAGTTTATCCTCATGTTATTCTACTCTTGAGCCAATCATAAGGCCTTAAAGCACATTGATCAATGCTTATATCAAGTGAACTCTGACAGAACACTTGAATGCAAAGTGATATCAGTTTATCATGTGTTTATAGTCATATGCAACTTGAATCTAACAATTAGCTCAAAGCTTCTACTTCTCTTTTCTTATACACTATAGTGTGTGGAGAAAATCAAATACCATCTATCAACTCCAAATCTCCAAACTTTGTGTTAAACTCAAGCATCACATAAACTGATTACATGTGATAAATGACTGCTACCTCACACTTTGGGTAAAACAATCAAGTCTGCTGATATGTAATCAGAACAGTGTATTATAAGACCTGATGATTGGCTTGAAGGTAGAATGAGATAGAATTAACTTTAGCTTAAAGCTGGGGATTATCAGCAAGAGTGAGCTTCTTAAATACTACACAAATCAGATTCTAAATATACTACTACTATTTGTGTGTTGTCAAGTCTTTTGTGTCCATTGTCCTTGGTTGTCAATACTGTATATAAAAGAGCAATTGTGTGTTGTTGAGCAATGCTGTTACATTGAAAGACAATGACAGACTTGGCTAGTTGTGATGACTAAGCTCTGTCTCACAGTCCTAAGCACCTGTTCTAGCACTCTGACTAAGCATAAATAAAGGTTAATCAAGAAAAGGAATGGAAAAATTGTAACATTACCTCTTTCTTAAGACTATCATCCTGATGGCTTAATTAAGAGATAATTCATAGTTGTGTATAGCAGTGTCAGTATTCATCAGTTTTTCATTTACCCACTGATTGGACTCCAGCCTGTATTCTTTCCAGCTGATAAGATAATCAACTGTTGTTATCATTCCACCCCCTTTTGCTCTGATTTTTTGCAATTTATAGTTTAATACTTGGTTGACCTTATAGTATTCTTTGTCATTGATCAGGTCTGAGGGTGGAGGTGGAGGTCATTTTTGGTTGGGGAAGGCTGATGCAATATAAGGGGCCAATAATATCTCATTGAAGACATTATGGATCTTTCAAGTTGGTGGTAGTTAGAGTTTATAAGTGCTGGCCCTGATTTTGGATATTATTAGAAATAGGCCAGTGTGTTTATCAGCCAATTTGTGTTTTAGGCATGGGAGGTGAATGTTGGAGGTGTCAAGCCACACTTTGTCACTGACTATATATGTGTGTGCAAGTCAGCAGTATTTGTTGTATTGGACTTTTATTGTTAAGGCTGCTTTTTCAAGTGCTATTTTTGTCTTGGCATGAATATTGGATATGATAGTGGCAAAGTCTGTGGATGCCAGGGTTGTGGTGTGGTGTCACTCAGTTTGCATAATGTTTGAGTGTCTGCCATGGTTGATAAAGAACAATGTCTTCTCTGTAGCCAAGTGAACTCAATTGTTATGTTAGAAGGTGGTGAGAGCCAGCCATTCTATCCAGTCATCTTGTTGATAGTTAATAAAGAGGTGGAGATACTTTTCCACTTCTTGATTTGCCCATTCTGTTTGTCTATCAGTTTGAGAATGGTATATAGTAGATGCATTTTGCTTGATAGTTAGGAGGTGATAGAGATCATCTAGGAATTTTGAGATGAATTGAAGTCTTCTGTCTGAGATCACCACTTGAGGCATGCCATATTTGGCATACACCTTATCACATAGGATTTTTGCCCAACCCTCAGAGGTCAGTTCTGTCAAGCAGGTGATCGGGATGATCACTTTCAAGAACTGATCAACTATGACAAGGATCATGTCAATGGGAATATGGGTCTATAATGATGATGGAACCTCATTCAGATATAGTGGCATGGCTTGGGCCTGGGTTGATGACTTGCCTCTCTGGCAAACTTTACATGCTTTGACATATGCAATAATATTGTTACTCATCTTGGGCCACCAGTACTCCTGCAGTATCAATTTCTTGGTTTTGGCAATGCTGAGATGACCAGTGGTTGCATGGTCATGGCAGGTGATGATGATTTTGCCACATAGTCTTTGGTCATGGGGAATGTAAATCCACCCATCATAGTGGATGAGACTCTCTTTCTTTGTCATTTCCTGTTTGTGGTTGAGAGATGGGGCCACTTGCTGATCCCATTTGTGACTGTCTCAAGTCACACTTTTAATGTGCTTATAGATCTCCTCTTCTGTTGGCATTATCATAGCTCTAAAGTGTTTGGGCCATAATAATGTGACTCTTTCATTATCAGTCCCTCTCTGATCATGATCTGCCCTTTGGCTGAGAAGGTCGGCCTTCTTGTTTGCTGTTTCTGCTTTATAATGGAGTGTGTATTGATATTGGCTGAGTTCAGTAACCCATCTGGCTTGGTGATGATTGAGTTTCTGGGGCTGCCAGAAGTAGTGAAGGTTTTGATGGTCTGTCCAGATCTCAAAAACTTCTGTGGCTCCAATCAAGTAATGCTGCTATTCTTTGAGTGCAAGCATGATAGCCAGTAATTCCTTGTTATATATCTCATAGTTTTGCTCAGTGATGGTGAGTGCTTTTAAAAGAAATGCAACTAGGCACTATTTCTTGTCTTGTTCTTAGGAGAGTACAGCACCAATAGCTCCTTCACTAGAGTTAGCCTCCACTTGGAATTTTCCTTCTTGAGTGAGAATGGCAAGAACCACATCTTTGGCTAGTTGTTATTTGAGGTCATTAAAGGCAGTTTACTGAGACAGGCTCCAGGTTCAGGGGGTATTGCCAGTTAATTGCATCATTGGCCAGATAATTTTGCTTTAGTCCTGGATAAAGCATTGATAAAAGTTTGTAAATCTGAGGAATGATTATAGTTCTTTTTTTTTGACTGGTTTCAGCCATTCTGTTACTCCTGCCATCTTAATGGGGTCTATCCAGATGCTTCCCTTGCTGATGATGATGCCAAGGTACTCAGTTTTGAGTACTTCAAACTCGCATTTCTCTGCTTTGAGGAATAATTTGTGTTTCCTCATAAGGGTCAGAACCTGTCACACCAGCTTCCTGTGCTTTTTCTTCATCTTGGACATGATTAGGATGTTGTTGAGGTAAATGGTCACCTTTTCAGTGGTAATGAGTTCCTTGAAAATGTCATTCATCATCCACTGAAAGGTCACAGGAGAGTTGGTGAGTCTGAAGAATATGACAGTTGGTTTAAATAGCCTCTGATTCATTCTGAATGCTGCCTTCCATTCATCTCTCTCCTTGATGTGGACATTGTTATAGCCCCACCAAACATCAAGTTTTATGTAATATTTGGTACCCTAGAGTTTGTCCATTAACTTCAAGATCAGGAAAAGAGGATAATAATTTTTGATGATTATCTTATTAAGCTTCCAGTAGTCTTGGACTGATCAGAGCTTGCCATCCTTCTTTTTGATGAAGAAGAATGGAGAAGCCATTGGTGATTTTGACAGCCAGATTCACCCACTAGACAGGTTCTCTTTCAGAAATCTATTGAGTTCCTGTTGCTCATTGTTGCTAAGCAGATACATCTTGCAATTCAGGTTGGCACTGGCATTTGGGATCAGCTTGATTGCATGATCCCATAGTTTCAGTTCTAGTAGTTCATCAAAGCTCTCCTTCTTAAAGAGATCTTTGAAGTCCTATGCTCATTTGGGTATCATTTCTTCAAAAGTCTTTTCCTCTCTCTGTTCGTTTGCTTTAGCTGCCAGATTATTGATATGATGGACTGCCTGGATATGCATTTCCTGCTGGAGGTCTATGGCAAGGATGGTTTCTCCATCTTTCATTTTCTCATCTCAGCAATCTTCTGGATCTTCATCAGGTAATTTGAATGGAATTTTTTAGCACTGGCATCTTGCAAATGTGATTCTTCCAGTTTTCCAGTTGATTAATAGGTTATGATGTATTAGCCAATCATGACCAAGGAAGACTTTCTTGGTTCTGAGGTCTGTTACAGCTAGGTCAACTTGCTCAGAGTAATCACTGATCATGAGTCTAAGCTTGATGAATTTGGTAATTGAGCCAGCCTGATTTCTGGTTCCATCTGCATTATAGACTGGGATTGGTGCTGCCATGGCCTAGATTGGAAGTTTGTGCTTGTCAACAAAGGCATGATTTATCAAGCTCCTGATACAGCTGCTGTCTATTAAGGTGGTTACAGCATGAGTTGTGTGAGATGTGAGCATCTCAATCTGAGCTTTGGTGGTCAGATTCTGTCCTGGAGTTTTGGACTATCATATAAACTTTTGCTTTCCTCAGAGTTCATCAAGCCATTCCAAGGTGTAACTTCTTTCTACTCCCCTTATTCCTTCTATTATTCCATTGTTCACCTCTTCTGTTCAGATCTGGTGGATCCAGTTCTGGAGCATGACTTTTGCCATGGCTTTGTCCTTGGTGTCTTTGATTGCCCTTCAAGTCCATTCAGTATCAAATGGCTTGAGCCAGGTATCAGGGCTTGCTGCTCCTGTTTGGCCTGAAGGCATTTGAGTTTTTTCTGGTGATTCCTTGATGTGTGAAGTGCAAATCTGAGGTATATTTGAATGCATAATAGAGATAAGTATAGAAGTAACTACAGAAACACTATCAGTCTGGCTAGCAGCTGGAGATTGCACACTATAAAGTCCTTTGGCCAGCTCAGTGGAATTACTCACTGGCTGGCTGCATCTTTTACTTTCTCCACTTTGGTCTCTATGCCAAGCTCTTCTTCTTCTTTCTGTAAGTTGGTGATTTGTGCTCTGATATCTTTCTGGGTTCTCTTCTTCTTCAGGCAGTCTTTTGCCATGTGGTCCTTTTAGCCACAGTTAAAGCACTTGCCTTCCTTCTTCATCCAATCTATATCTATCAGCTTTCCTGTTCCTATGTAAGTCATTCCTGTTCTGGTTCTTTGTGCACTGTAGGCAGAGGCCATAGAGGGTCCTGATGATTTTTCAGCAGTTGTCCCCAATGATTTATTCAGAGTTGGCAGTGTCAACTTCTTCATGTAGTCTTGCACCATTGTGGATTCTGCTTTCTGCCTTTGTCACTCTTTATACATCTCAATGATCCATTCCTTCCATTCATCATAACCATTCGGCATGAGAGCTCAAATGCCAATTGCCAAGATTATCATGATGTAAGAGGAGGAGACCCTTTGCTTGAGGGCCTCAACCATCCTGCTGTCATTTGCAGTATCATCCTTTATCCTGGTGAGCTTGGCCAATTGTTTCAGCTTGTCAAAATAGTCTATGGCCACTTTGTCAGCCATCTTGTATTCCTTGATCTTTTGTTTGTGTATCTTCTATACTATGGGATCAATAAATTTGTTGTGAAGTATTTGCTTAAAGATGGGCCATGAAGGATAGCAATAGTGCTCTTGAGTCAACAATCAAAAGTTCAGGGAAATAAGAATCCATCATATTTTCATCTTCTCCTTGAGATAGGAGGTGGCAAAGATGACTTTGTTCATGTCAGTTCCTAGATACCCAATATAGACCTCAAAATATTGTTTGCAGTCTACAAAGAATCTGTTAATATCATTGGATGTGCTTTTGAAAGGGTGGAGCTTTCGCAGGAGGTCTGGGCAGCATTGTAAAATTGCCACATCATTAAGTAGTGCCCCTATCAGGTTGAGCCAGTCTGAAAATGATGGTTGACATCACTCTTGTAGTGGTCTGAGGAATAAATAGAGTGAGTTGTTATCCATGATGGGATTTTCTCAGGGTAGTTCTTCCTTCTGAACTATTATCCCATCTCAGATTGTAAAGCCAAGTCATACTGCTTTAGGATCATCTTGAATCGGTTCTTTTCCACCACTACCACTCACTTCATCAGGTGGAGGCTGGGCTCCTAAAATTCTGCTTTCTTTACCAGTCCAAAGGTTCCAGTATGAGGTTGGCAGATTAACAGATGGTGGTCAGGATTATGATAGCTGAGTTGCTATAGATTGAGATAAGAGGGTGGAGTAGAAAAAAGTGCTTTGGATAGATGGAGCTGTGTACATGGCTCATTTTGGAGTGACCAGTGGTGACCATAGTATTGATTGTATTAGTGTCAGCATCTGATATGCTGGTGGCCTCTGAACCTGATCTTTAGGGTGTTTTTTGTTATACTGAATCACAGTGTAGTCAGTGGCTGCATGTCTCAGTATTTCTGTTCCTTTATTAGATGTGAAATAAAGATATAATTTTCTTATTTGTGATACTACCCATGTAGCATTGCACTATAAAAAGTTTACCCATCACAAGTAGAACTCTTGGTACTCTTGCACTCTTGCATTCTGTATTGCCCTTTCCAATTCTTCTTCATCTGTGTCCTCTTGTAACTCATAAGCCAGTTCTCCACCAGCATGAGATGGATTACTACTCTCAGTTTCCTTATTGTCTTCATTATCCTCTTCTTTCTCGAGGAGAGAACCAGCAAGCAGATCATAGAAACTCTTCATGCCCTCTTGCAGTCATACTGTTGTTCTGCTGTTCTGGCTGAGTACTGGGTCCAGCCATGGGGCCTGAGGTTTCTGAGGCATTGATGTAGATGGAAGCTGGCTGGCTTCCAATATTGGAGTCATATTAGTTTTCTCCTGTTGCTCTCACTGCCTCCACTCACTCACAATAGAGCTGGACATTTTGCTGATATCCATCATTGAGTAACTGCTTGACCATCCTGCTATCAAGGAACCCTCAGAGCATATAAGTGGGAATGTGGGCAGTCTCAGAGACTCATAGTTCATAGTGTCTGAGGACAGACTTGTCATCTCTGAACATAGTGTCAGTACTAGGAGTTCATCAGGGAGGGGAATATTGTGGGGTTGGGGGGCATAGGGGGTTTCCTCCTGCTGTGATAGTCTTATTTTGTCAGTGATTTTCACTCTAGAGGTTGAAGTTGGTGCTGGGCTCACAGAATACTGGGGTCAAGAGAGACCAGTCAGTATATACTAGCATAAGTATAGATACAACCTTGAGCTGGAGTCCATACCAGTTGGCAATGTTAGCCCTTTCCAGTTGAGTCCTTTCAACTTCTCACTGCTCCTCTTGGTGTTGCCTGTCATACTCTGCAGCTTTCCATCTTCACCTACTACTCTTGATGATATGCTCCTCAAGCTTGCTGCAAACTGGCTGCAGTATGGTTTGCTGTCTCTGCTCTTCTTGTCAGAGGGCCTCATCATAGTTGAAAGAGATATTAGTGTCTCAGATGAGGAAGTATCAGTGGATGATTTCATCTTGGGCTTCTCAGTTCCAGCACTCATTGTCAAGTCAGTCTAAAAGTGCCCTCTCTAGCCTACTGCTAGTTCTGACTAAGTGGAGAATGGAGAGGATGGGGCTGTGAGACTGTCCTTGAGGAGATGCTTGGTGGGATCTTGTAGCCAGCCAAGCAGCATTGAGGGAATCTCTGGCACAGTCAGCAATCCCTCTGGTTTGAGAGGTGGTAGTAGTGTCAGAGGAGGGAGACTGCTGAAAGAAGTCTCCTGGGATCTTCTCATTCTCATGGTTGGGTAGAGATCCTGAGACTCATAGATTTCAGAATCCTGCAAGATGAGAATCATAGTCTCTACTGAGTCATCAGGGAGGGTATCAGTGTCTTTTCTCTTCTTGAATGTCCCCTTGATGCAGACTGCTAGGCCTAGCTTCAGGTAAAGGGCTTGTTGGAGACTGGTGAGATGTTCATTAGGATTTGGAGATGTCGTGGAGTGAGAGATCTGAGGTTACATTTTGTAGAATATGTTAGATGTGTTGAAACTCATTATAGTGCCTGATTGCCCAGGCAGTGATTGAATAGTATCCCTGGCATAGCTGAATGATCACCAACAATCCTAACAGTGTTCTGATGATGGAAGAGAGGAGTTTAAAGAACTCTTGGTCGAAGTTCAGGTCTGTTGTGTTGATAGAGGGCATTTGGTTTCCTCTGCACTAAGGTGCATGAGGAAAGAGAAGAGAAAGCTTTGAGCTAATTGTTAGACTCAAGTGTCATGTGAACTGATTATACATGATAAATGACTGCTACCTCACACTTTGAGTAAAATGATCAAGTCTGCTGATGTGTAATCAGAATAGTGTGTCACAAGGCCTGATCATTGGCTTGAGGGTAGAATGAGATAGAATAAACTTTAGCTTGAAGCTGAGGATTATCAGCAAGAGTGAGCTTCTTAAATACTACACAAGTCAGATTCTAAATATACTACTACTATTTGTGCATTGTTGAGTCTTTTATGCCCATTGTTCTTGATCATTGATGCTATACATAAAAGAGTGATTGTGCATTGTCAGGCAACACTATTGCATTGAAAGATGATGACAGACTTGGCTAGTTGTGATGACTAAGCTCTGTCTCACAGTCTTAAGCACCTGTTCTAGCACTCTGACTAAGCATAAATAGGGATTAATCAAGAAAAAAAATGGAAAAATCATAACACTTTGACCATGAGTTCTTCAAACTCCTCATATCCATCATTGGAATATTGTTGGGATTATTGGTGATCATTCAGCTGTGCTGAGGATACTAATCAATCACTGCCTAGGCAGTTAGACACTACCAGAAATTTCAGAATATTTGATAAATTCTATGAAACATAATCTCTGACCTATCTCTCTATAACATCTTTTATACCCTCAGACTCTTCTTTCAGCTTGAGACAGGAACCATACCTGAAGCCAGATCTAGTGGCTCACATCAGAAAAACATTCAGGAAGAGACAGAGCACAGATACCTCCCTTGACTCTGATGATCAGACAGCTGAGATAGCAACTATCATCTCACAGAGTTCTGAAACCCATGGATCTCACCCTCCATCCCTAACTAAGAGGATGAGGATCTTCTCACAGACTTCTTTAATAACTCACTATCCTCTGACTCTTCCACTGCCATGAGGATACCCAGCATTGGAGACCATGCTAGGGACTCTGTTAATGCCCTTTGAGTGGCTCCAAGACCTTACAGTATTTTACTGCACTCAGGACACAGCTCATTCTACACCACCCTGATAGAATTACCTCCTGCCACACCTCCTGGCAGCTGTAGCAGCTCTGGGGTGGATGACAACTAAAAAGCCCAAGAAGAAGTCTGATATTGAGAAGAGACAGCCTGAGACAGAATCATTCAAAGGATATTCCTGGACTGGAACCTTAGAGTCCCTTTCAATTATGATACAGCTGTTTGACAGCAGCAGCAGTAACAAGAAGAATGAGATTGGGCTGACTCTGAGCATGCCAGAGCAGAAGCCCAGCAGAAGTATGAAGAAGAACAGGAGAACAGAAGGTGGCAACAGCAGGAGCATGAGTGTGAGGCTGCTTGCCTGAGCTCTATCTCTCCCAGCAGATATGGACTCCAAATGGAGTCCATCTGATCTCTCTTTTGGAAGCTTAGCATTACAGAAACCAATCTCTGAGTAGGACCTTACAGCTCTGTCATCTCTAGTGAGGCTGCAAGGAGGGACAATACTCTTTCTCTCTGAAGAGATGGTGTACCCTCCTGAACCATCAGTACTGACACCCTCCCCTCAGATGCTGAGTTCATACTTGATGCCTACAGGCTTTAAGTATCTCTTAATGCCCATGTCTTCAACTACAACCTCTGAAGGTTCCTCAGAGGAAGGGTTGCTCAACAATTCCTCAATCCAGAGTTCTATGCAAACTTCAGAATCTATAGTGAGGAACTGGAGGTGGCATGAGCATATGGAGACACTTGCTATGATTCTGATCTCAGCAATACCCTTTGACCAATCATCCACAATGTTAACAACAATGAGGCAGAGACTAGCACTTGAAACAATAGGCAGCTCCTTGGTGACCATCTGACTGGTTGAGAGGAGCATCTTTGACCAGCCCATCTATTCTCTCCTTGAGAAAGATAGAGAGAAAATAAGTGAGGATGCTGAGATCAAGGACAAAAATCCTTTTAGAGTGGAAGAATTTATAAAGTATGTGAAGGAAGATACTGATGAAGAAGCTCTAAAAGAAGAGATACAGAGAAACTAGATGGGAAAATACTAGAACTTCTATGAGAAAGAAGTAATGTTTTTATGGCATAATGCAAAATGGCTCATGTCTCATATAAGACAACTATATATTAATGCTGAACCATTGAAACAGCAAGAAATTTTATAGTATTCTGCCATAAAACATGCAATCAATGTCTACAACAAAAGGCATTCTAAAGGTCAACTTGCTGACTTGCTGATATACAAATTGAAGTTTGATATACAACCAATGCTATGAATGCTGTTCATGACCCCAAAACAAGCTGTCTACACAGCCCTATCAGTCTGATTAAGCTAAAGTCATTATTTATACTCTACACTATCAGTCTAGACTTTAACAACTCAGCTCTCTCAGCTACAACTCTGGCCAACCACTTGGACCACCAGCCTCAGGAATTCATGGATTAGCAAAGAAAACCAGTTACTCAGGGGACAGCCACCATCTGACAAGGCTGAGGGAAGTGGAACAGAGAAGGAACCAGTCAGAGATGATCTGAAGGCTATTCAGCTAGGATTTACTGTTGGAAATGGGGTGATTGTATGCAAAGAGACCATCCCACAAGAAAGCCCCATAGCTGATGATGAGTCCCTCCACTCTTTTCCTGAACCTCCAACTGAATGGCACTGCCCACCATTTGATGAATACTCAAACTCTATAGAGGCACTACCTCAGAATACCACTATCTTATAATGCAAGCCTGATTTACTTCACACATCATACTTCTTTAAAGATGCATCCAATGATATTGATCAATTTCTGATTGATTGCAAATAATATTTTGAGATATACATCATTTACCTCAGAACCAACATGAATAAGGTAGCCTTCATAGCCTCTTACTTTGAGAGCAAAGCCAAGCAATGGTGGACTCTCATCTCACCTATGTTCTACTCCTCCACCCAGCAGCACCACTGATTCCTATTCTGGCTCATCTTTAAGCAGATAGTATATGACAAATTTGTTGACCTAGCTATCCAAAAAGTGCACAAAAATAAGATGAAGGAGTTGCAGATAGCTGGTGACAAAGTTGCCAGTAAATACTTCAACAAGCTAGAATGCTTAGAGATGCTAGCCAGGGTATGTGATAGCACTGATGATAATAGAAGAATGGTTGAGTATCTCAAGCTTAGCATTCTCTCATTGATATGCAGGCTACATGTCCAGCCCTATAATTTGCAAATTCTGCATAATACACTAGAATATGCTAGTAACTGAGGATCATTAGCCAGTAGAGGACTATGGCTGAGGCTCTGAGCTGATAGTCATGCTAGTCACCAATACTAAGTCCAAAAGGGACTTTGTAAAATAACATGGCCTAAGGATAAAAATCCTAAGTCAGGTTTGAACTTAGAAAAGTTC
>NW_025064880.1:262866-309976 GCF_019112545.1 Guyanagaster necrorhizus
TCTCATGAGTATTGCATCTTTGAAAGCAAGATAGAGTTAAATAACTGTCTTTATTGACTGTTTCTTTGATTTTACTTAAGACTGCAAGAGTGCTTTTATCATACTCAAAACAACTGACCTCAACTGTATTTGGTGATTGTGTATTGAGTGGTTAGGTGTTGGTGTTTGAGTTTATTCCTCATTCACTTCTCTTAGTCACTTAGCTATTATCAAGCATATCATCATCCTATATCAAGATGATTTCTGACATCAGGATCAATATTCCAAAGAGATATGATGTGTAGAAGGACCAGATCACTGAAATGAACAAAGAGTGACTTTGACAGAAAGCAGTCAGTGCAGGGCTCCAGCCTGATAAAAAGCCTAGCCTGACATCCAACAGAAAAGTGAGCAGCAGCACCCTGGCAAAGGCTGCCACCTTCTCCTATACTATGCAGAAAACCACAATCAGCATAACTTATATCAAAACTGGTAAGCCTATGGATATTAATTGCATGAAGAAAGAGGGGAAGTGTTTCAATTATAGACAGAAGAGCCATATGGTGAAGGACTGTCTGAAGAAGAAAAGGATGCAGAAGGACATCCAAGCACAGATTGCTGAGCTGCAGAAGGAAGCAGAAGAACTTGGATCAGAAATAAAAATAGAGAAGGTAAAAGATGGGGCTAATCAGTGAGTGATTCCACTGGATCAGCCAAAGGACTTAGCAGGATAATCAATATAGCCACCAGACAGACTAATAGTTCCTCTGTAGATATCCATATGTCTAAATTATGCATGCATTTGAATATACCCATCTCAACTACTACATGCTCTGTCAATGAATCACCAAAAACCAAAACTCAACCACCTGCAGGCTGAACAGGGAGAGAGACTCCTGCTCAATAGCTCAAGCCTTTCAACACCAAATGGACTTGGTGAGCCATCAAAGAAGCACCAACTGAGAAAGCAGCTATAGTGGTGCTCAAAAACTGGGTACATAAGACCCAAGCTGAAGAAGTCATAAACAGAATGATCAAGGAGATAAAGGAAGCAGAATGATGCTGAGCCTTAGAATGGCTCAATGAGCTTTGAGGTCTCTGGCAGTATATTCAATGAGCTAAAATGCTGAGATAGGACTTAACTACTAAAGTGCAAATCAAAACTCTAACCAGTCAAATCACTCATGCTGTCACTACTCTAATTGACAGCAGATGCACCAGTAGCTCAATAAACCAGGCTTTTGTCAGCAAGCACCAACTCTCTACTTATATGACAGCAGCTCTCATCTCTGTGTATAATGCCAATAGAAAAAAAACCAAGCTGGTTCAATTACAGAATTCATCAAACTAAGACTAACAATCAGAGACCATTCTGAGTGAATTGACCTGATAGTCACTGATCTGGAGACTAAGGAAATCTTTCTGAGTCATAACTGGTTGATCTGCTATAACCCTCTGGTCAACTGGAAAACTAATTAGATCACTTTCACCTGTTGTAAATGCTGAAAGATCCCCTTTGAACTGTCTGATGGAGACCCTGAGGACTGGTAGAATGAGAAGATGAAGGATGGAGAAATGATCCTTGCAGTAGATCTCCAATAGGCCCTTCACATTCAAGCCATACACCATGCTAATGATCTGACAGTGAAGGCCAATGCTGCAAAAAAAGAGAAGATGTTTGAAGAGATGGTCTCTGAATAGGCCAAGGACTATCAGAACCTATTCAAAAAAGAGTGTTTTGATGAACTGTCTGACCTCAAATCATGAGATCATGCAATCAAGTTAATCTCCAACACTAATGCCAACCTCAACTGCAAAACATACTCACTCAGCAGTCACAAGCAAGAGAAACTAGATGAGTTCCTCAATGAAAACCTCTCTAGCAGATGAATCTGACCTTTGAAATCATCAATGGTATCACCATTCTTCTTTATCAAAAAGAAGGATAGAAAGCTATGGCCCATTCAGGATTATTAAAAACTAAATGAAATGATGATTAAGAATTGTTATTCACTCTCATTAATCTTGGAACTTATGGACAAACTTAAAGATGCCAAGTATTATATAAAACTTGATGTTTAGTGGAGATACAATAATATATGCATTAAAGAAGGTGATGAATGGAAAGCTGCCTTCTGAACTAACTAAGAGTTCTTTAAGCCTATAGTTATATTCTTTGGACTCACCAACTTGCCTGCAATCTTTCAGTAGATGATGAATGATATATTCAAAGATCTCATCACCATCAGAAAGATCACAATCTATCTGGATGACATCCTTATTTAAATGTCTAAAGACTGTGCTGAACACTAGAGCCTGGTATGACAAGTCTTAGAGTTAATGAGGAAGCACAAGCTCTTTCTTAAAGCAGAGAAGTGTGAATTTGAGATATCAGAGATAGAATACCTGGAAGTAATTACCAGTGAAGAGAGTATATGCATAGATCCAGTAAAGATTGCAGGGGTCACTGAATAGCCAGAGTCAACAAGGAAGAAGGAGCTCCAATCATTCCTGGGGTTCACCAACTTTTATTGATGATTCATCAGGGACTATAGCAAGATAGTCTATTCAATGATCCAACTAACTGGAAATGCTCTCTGAATGTAAAGACAGTCCCAGCAAGCAGCTTTTGATAATCTAAAATAATGACTCACTGAAGATGTCATATTGGCCATATCCACTCAGGATAGAAAATTCTGAGTTGAAGCTGATTCAAGCAAAGAGGCTATTGGAGCAGTACTCTCTCAGGAGCAAGAAGAAAGATAGAGGCCAGTAGTGTTTCTATCTAAGGCTCTTACAGTGACTGGATGAAACTACAAAATCTACAACAAGGAGTTGCTTACTATCATGCTGGCCTTAAAAGAGTGATGACACTATTTAATTGGCATAGTCCAAACCTTTGAGATATGAACAGACCACCAAAACTTGCAATACTTCTGACAACCACAGAAATTAAACCACTGCCAAGCCTGATGGGTGACAGAGCTAAGTCAGTATGAGTATACCCTCCATCACAAAGTGGGCACCATCAACAAAAAGGCTGATCTCCTCAGTTGATGCACTGACTATGATCAAGGTGCAAGTGACAATGAAGAGGTCATAATACTCAAGCCTGAACACTTTTGAACTATAATAATGCCAATAGAGGAGGAGATCCATGAATGGATCAAAAGTGCAACAAGAGACACCAGTAAATAGAATCAACATATGGCTCTATCATTAAACTATGAATGAGAAATGATAAAGGAGAGAGAATTAATCTGCTATAACAGGTGGATTTACATCCTATGAGACTATGGGCTTTGCAGAGAACTCATTGTCACCTGCTATAATCATGTGACCACAGGGCACCCTGAAATTGCCAAGACAAAAGAGCTTACATTGCGGGAGTATTAATGGCCCAAAATGAGCCAAGACATAGAACAATATATTAAGAGATGCAAAACCTACTAGTGAGGCAAGTCAATAACACAGCCAAGAAAAGCACTCCTACACCCAAATGAGGTTCCTAGTTCACCATGGACTCACATCTCCATAGACATGATCACAGGATTACCAGAATACAGTAAGTATAATGCTATCATCATCATTATAGATCACTTCTCTAAGGTGATCATTCTGATTGCATGTTTAATCAAACTAACATCAGAAGGATGGGCAAAGATATTGCATAATGAAGCATATGCTAAATATGGAATGCCCTAAATGATTATCTTTGATCAAGGACCATAATTTGTCTTTAAATTTCTAGATGATCTATACCAGCTTCTCAACATTTGGTGCAATATTTCTACAGTCTATCACTCCCAAACCAATGGTCAGACTAAACATGCCAATCAAGAGATCAAGAAATACCTTTGATTGTTCATCAATTATCAACAAGATGATTGAGTTGAGTGGCTTGCTCTCACTACTTTCCAACACAACAACTGCATCCACTCTGCCACCAGCAAAACACCCTTCTTCATTAATAACAGATGACACTCTCATGTCTCCCACACTAAACACATCCATACTATGACACCAGCATCCTCTGACTTTGCAGCAACAATAATAAAGATTTATAAAGAAATCCAAGTCACCTTTGAACATGCTATAACATCAATAAAAAAGCAATATGATAAACATCACACAGCTGTTCACATATACTCCATTAATGACAAAGTCTGGTTGGATACTATCAACCTTCATCTCTCATGATTAAAGCAAAAGCTAGCCAACAAACAGACTGGACCATTCTCTATCTTTGTCAAGATCAGTGCTTCAGCATATAAATTACATCTCCCAACCAACTGGAAGGTGCACAACATTTTTAATGAATCTCTCCTGACTCTTTTCATCATGCTGACCTTCTCCAATCAAGAACATCCACCTCTCCCACCCCCTGACCTCATTAATGATAAAGAACATTATGAAATTGATCAGATTCTTAATCACAAACTGCAGAAGGTTAAGGCATATAGTAGAGAAACAACAACAACTATTGATTATATAGTCAGTTAGAAGGGCTATGGCTCTTCAAATCCAACTAATGGATCAATGAAAAACAGATGAACACTGCTGACACTATATAAAATTATAAACTATCTCTAAATTAAGCCATCAGGACAATGGTCTTAAGAAGGAGGTAATGTTACAATTTTTTCTACTTTTCTAATCTTTTCCATGAACTTACCCCTATTTATGCTTAGTCAGAGCATCTAGATAAGTGCCTAAGGCTATGAGAAAGGCTTAGTCATCACAAGATAAGCCAATCCATCATTGTTCTCTAACATAGCAATCAGCTCTTAATAATGTATAATCAATCCTTTATGTATAATAGTGATACTCAAGGACAATGAGCATAAAGGACTTGGAACCATACAATAAGTAGTCATATATTTATCTCCACCATATATGGTGTATAAGGAGGCTCACTCTTGCTAGTAATCTTCAGCTTTGAGCTAAAGTTTATTCTCACACTATTTTACTCTTGAGCCAATCATAAGGTCTTGAAGCACATTGATCAATACTCATATCAAGTGAACTCTGACAGAACACTCAAACACAAAGTGATATCAGTTTATCATGTGTTTATAGTCACATGCAACTTGAATCTAACAGTTTTCTATTGATGTCAGCACTGACCAGCACAGCAAGTACAATTTTTGATATTTTGAGAATACATCTTCTGTCTCTTTGATGATCTAAAACAGATGCATAGTCAGACTCCCAAAATCATCAGTTTCTGAGTTGATGCCAACCAGAGAAGTATCTCTCTTATATAGCAGTCTGTTATCAATGCCAAATCTGAGGTCAACTCATTTCTTTCAACATCTGAAAGAGCACTTATTCTACAGAAATGGCAGTATTTAGATGGATACCTGAACTGGACACTGAATATTCTACCATAGAGCTATCTTGCTCTTTCTTCCTTGTATAGAAAGATGGCTGGAAAGATTCACTCTTTCACAAAGATCTTCATCAATGCTGCAGTTAGAAAGGATCTCTCCTGGTTTTTATCTATTCTGCCAGATTCTGTAGGCATTTGTTTTGTCAACTCAGCTCTCTAGACTAACTCAGATGCTGATATGATATTTTGGACAGATGTCAGCTTAAAAAATGCATTATCATTTGTTTTTACAGGAAATAGTTTTGTATATCAGCTCTATCCACCTTCATCTAAAGATATGATCAACATCTTCTTTCTTGAACTTGTCACTATTCTTTCAGCCATCTATTATACAGTGTCTCTATCTAAACCCTCTTGTCACCTTTTACTTTTCACTGATAGTCTCAATTCTATTGCTGTATTTGATTTTCTATTGGTATCAGAATCTCTCCACAATAAACTCTTACTTAGAGTAACAGGCCTGATACTCTGATTAGGAATTGATGTTCATGTTCAATATGTTGATGGAAAAGATAATATTCAGATTGATATGCTTTTCTGACTCCTTTTAGATGAATATTATCATAAATTCCCTGCTGACTGCATCTGCACTCTCACTCCATCAAGAGACCTACTACTGGCACAATGGAGACAATCCTTCTAACTGTATTGAGCAAGCATGCCTCTCATATTGCTTGTCCATCTTTCTCTCTTTCTCTTCTTAATAAACATGTTCTTTCTCTTTAAGCTTATGTGATTGAGCTCAGAGCAGTAAAGAGTTATGCAACAGGAGCACATAACTACATATAGTTTTGCATTACTTATGCATTGCCTCTTGAACTGACACCACTTACTCTTAGCAGGTACATCACCTATACATTCCAGTTTATCTCATCTGATCCAAAATACTTGACTGGAGTCTGTCACTTTCTAAAAGACCTCTATTCTGACTTTGATGCCAGTCAAAAACACTTCATGGTATAAGCTACTATCCATGGCTTAAGGAAGATGAGAGGTGATCCTACATTCCAAAAACTATCTCTTCAATTATCCCATTTGATCACTTTTTATCTTCTTGCTAATATCTCAGATTCTTACAATGACCTTCTGTTCACTATTATCCTTGCTTGCTGCTTTTATAGCTGCCACCAGTCAGATGAGCTTATTTGGAAAAATAACAAAGAACTTCAGGACTTTTGCAAAATAATCAAACATTCTTTCTTTATCCTCTGAAAGAATGATGTACAATATCATCTTCCTTACAACAAATTTAACTCTTTCTACTATGGTACTAACATTCTACTCACATGCTAGAAGCTCATAGACCCAGTTACACTCCTATTGCAATATATAAAACATCAAGATCTTCTTTATAGTCTATATGCTCCACCCTTCATCTGTGAAAATGGTGATATTCCATCACAAAATTGGTTTGACAAGAAGTTTTTTGTACTTCTAGACAGAGACTTTGGTGGTCACTCTACTAGGGCTGGAGAAGCTACATTTTATGCATCACTCAGATTCTCAGAATTCATCATACAAGCTCTTAGACATTGGTCTTCTAAAACATAGACCACTTACATTCAGAAACACCCTGCTCTATGAGTACAGCTGCAATTGGTGTATTTATGCACTCATCATTCTCTCCTCTAACTATCTTTCCTGCAACCTATTCATCCTTCTTGAACCACCCCCACTCTCATTTCTCACCAACCAAAAGCATATAATAGCCATTCACACATTGCAATTGATTTGAGGGCAGTCTCTAAGGTTCTTATTATAGCCAGTTACATTTCACTCCTTGAGTGAGCAGCAAAGGCCTGAAGGTCTTTGACTCAGAACAATTTTCAAGAACATATTAACAAGACAACTCTAGCACTCTCACTCTCACAGGCATGTGCCTGATAATTTCTATGATTAATTTCATTTCTTACAATGTTATATGAACTCTATGAAGAAGGAAACTGGAAGAGTGGAGAACTCAGCTATGAATAGCTCAACTTACTATGCTATCTGATTAGCTCTCTATCCACTCTCAAATTGAGAGGAGACCTACATCTGACCATCCAATCCAATCTCCAGCACCATTCTCTTTGGAAGAATAGCCAGAAATCTCAGCCTTCTGGTTGTCAAGTAGGATATCATCTATGAGCTCATCTACTGGTTTAATGCATACAGCACTAAGAGAACAGAGCCTCATTTCTTTAGAATAACAGATGACAATCTTCAGAGAGAATACTGGTATATCACAGAGTGGTGACAAGAAGTGGCTGGAGAATCTGAGAGCATACTACTGAGGTTGAAATATACTCAAGTGGCTGATACACAGTGAGTAGTCTCAGAGAAAGGAGGAAGATATATTAATATAGCTCCATCCAATCAACAGTTTGTTGATGAGATATAGGTATATACATGTATACAAGAAGCTATCAAAGCTAAGAAAGAAGGACAACACTCTGAAGCAGCAGATCTTTACACATCACTATTCTGAATGATACATCAGCCACTATCAACTATAAAGAGCCAATATAGCTGGAGTAGCTAAAACTCTTTCTATGAGTATTCCACATTATTACCATCATTTCTAAGTGACCTGTTTGCTGATGCTGGACAAGAAGATGCTTTAGCAGAATCTGTTACACCCACAACACTAGCCTCACTGCTATAAGGACCACATTATAACAGACAACTATGATCATTGCCTTGAACTCAGAATCCAGTTTTGCCATCATCTCCAAGTGGACCATCATCTGACACTCCACCTCTCTAGCAGCCAGAGAGCATGGATCCATAAAACAATCTCAAACCCACAATTGTGAAGAAACTATTAGCATTTAAAGGCAAGAGCTCAGATCTCAACCAGTTCTTCAATCAGTGTAAAGCATACTTTGAGATCTATAGCATATATTTTGCTATGAGTGCCAGTGGGTTCAGCTCACATCAGGTCATCTTCTGTTTATCAAGGTTTGAAGGCAAGGCATGTGAGTGATGGGACTATCAGAAACTCTATCTCTATGATTGACTCACTGAATATTGGTGGTACCCATCATATCCTAATTTCAAGCATGCAGTGACTAACCAATTCAAAGAGAATGCAGAAATGAAACTATGATAAATCAAGCAGAGAGCACTAAGACAGACCAATTACAAGGATACCAAAGTATTCTTCCAGGACTTTGAGGAACTAGCATATTAGGCAGGAAAACTGGAAGATAGATTGGCTATGCTAGAGTAGATAGAGAATGTGATCCACCTCAACATCAAGAACATGATTGCATCAGAGGATAATGACATTCCAACCACATATGATGAATAGAAGCACTAAGTCCTGTAAATAGACTATAACTATCATATCAATGTTGCAGAAGGGAATAGCTGTACTGCAAAGGTAGAAGATACTAAGACAAGTGTAGCTGAATCATCCTAGAAGAGATCTATACCAACAGAAGGTGACAAGATCTCAACTGGTGTAACATATAGAGCCACAGGACAGTCAATGGATCTAGATGCCCTTTGCAAAGAGAAAAGATATTTCAATTGTAGAGAGAAGGGACACCTGCTTCATGCCTGTCTGAAACTCCACTGTTCACATACTCTATCTACCATCCAAGACACTTCAAAAGCAAGTGACCCAGTAGTGCCTCAAATAATTTAGGAGATGAAGTTTTTTAATGAAGAATGGTTGGAACTTGGTAAGATGTATCAAGAAGAGCAAGCTGCCAAAAGAGCACAGGATAAATTGAACTAAGCAAAGATAGTTAAACCTTAAGAGGGTTTTAGAAAGTAGTTCCTTAATGCATATGTGGACAGGCTACTAACATTTTCTTAAATATGCAAGTGGACAGCACTAATACAGTGCATTCTCACACAGATACTGTACTTACTGATACTAAACAAATTTTTGTAGGTTCCAACAATAATTGCTCATGACTTGCTATTAAAGAAACCAGTATGCAACCAGAGACCTTATCTGACAAAGAGGTAGTCAAGGACTCAAGTGCCCATTAGGAGGACCAAACAGGGTGAGTAATGCCTCATAAGGAGTTATAAACCAATAAGTGGCCACTAGAGGACTGGACACCAAAGATCCTATCTCTGATTCAGTGCACTCCACCAGTCACACCAGAGGAAGGATCAGATGAAGAGGATGGCATACCATGCCAACTGACTCAGAAACAAAAGATGTCTGAATGGTGCAGAGCCTTTAAGAAAAAGCCTTGGTCTAAACAGACTATAGAGTATTCAAAGGAAGAGCACTCTATTATAAGTGGCATCAGGCCAATTGAATGGCAAAAGTCTGACATAGCTGTCTGGATATTATGTGCATTAGAGAAGTCAGAAGATCTCATCACACTAGCAGTATTAAAAGGATGGATTCATCTGAAGAGGCTGATTAAGGCAAATCAGAGCTTGATTGATGATCTTAGAGGAATCAACAAGAAAGAAGCACTATGGTAATAGAAGAGTTATATCAATCCAAGAAGTATATTCAAGAAGGAAAAGAGGGTGATAAGACTGTTATCTATATACAACTGGAGACACTAGACATCTACTAAGTGGTTAGTACTAAGGCACTTCTAGATAATGGCTGTATAGGCAGCTCTATTGATGAAAACTTTATCAGAAAGAGTGAGTTCAACATGAGAAAGATTGCTAGGCCCATTCCAGTCTATAATGCTGATAGAACACTCAATGCAGAAGGCTTCATATTAGAGTACTGTGGATTCCAAATAACCACAGATAATAGATATGTCAAATGAATCAACTTTGCTGTCACTCACATTCACAATTGAGAAGTACTTCTAGAATATGATTGGCTGGAAAAGCACAATCTGTGGATAAATTGGAAAAGTGGAGAAGTCATTTTTGATGGATGCACTTGCACTAGACAGCAGTAGACACATTCTGATCAGGATCAATCAGAAAAGATGATCTGGAAAGAACTAGATGAGAAAGACCATCTGCTGATAGTAGACTTTCAGCTTGCTATAGAGATGCAGACAATGGAAACTACATCTAATGAGTTGGCAGCCAAAGCTTATGCAGAAAAGCCAAAAAAGTTATTTGAAGAAATGATTTCTGAATATTACAGAGATTATCATGATATCTTCGGTAAAGAAAACTTTGACAAATTACCACCATAAAAGCCCTGAGACTATGCAATTGAGCTGGTTCCTAATGCCAACACTAATCTGGACTGTAAGGTATATCCACTTGGACAGACAGAGTAAGAGGAGCTAGATAAGTTTCTTAATAAGAACTTGACCAGTGGAAGAATCCAAGTATCAAAATCTCTCATGGCCTTGCTCTTCTTCTTTGTCAAAAAAAAAGAATGGGAAACTGAGATCTATATAAGACTATTAGAAGCTGAATAACCTGACAATCAAAAATCAATATCCACTCCCACTCATTTCAGAACTCATTAATAAACTGTCAGGTGTCTGATATTTCACTAAGCTAGATGTATGATGGAGATATAATAATATCTGGATCAAGAAAGGAGATGAGTGGAAGACAGCTTTTCAAACTAACCAAGGGTTGTTCAAGCCACTGATAATGTTTTTTGGGCTCACAAATTTATCTGCCACCTTTCAGACAATGATAAACAATATATTCTGAGATCTAATCATCTAAGAAAAGATCACTATCTATCTAGATGATATAATGATCTTCTCAAAAATACTCCAGAAACACTGTAAAATCATGTAGCAAGTATTACAGATACTGCAAGAGAACAAGCTGTATCTCAAACTGAAAAAATGCTAATTCAAAACCCTTAAAACAGAGTACCTTGGTCTCATCATCTCAGAAGGAAGACTATGAATAGATCCAGTGAAAACAATAGAAGTACAAGAGTGGCTGACATCCACCAAAAAAAAAGAGCTGCAATCTTTTTTAGGATTTGCAAACTTCTATCAATGCTTTATTGAAAGCTACAGCAAGATAGCTTTGCCACTGATCAAACTCACTGGAAAAGCCAAGTGAAAGTGAGAAGATATGCAGGAACAGGCATTCCAAGAGATTAAATGCTGGATCTGCTCAGATCTAATTCTTGCTATTCCAATTGATGATAGAAGATTCAAGATGAAAGCTGATGCATCAAAAGGGGCTCTTGCAGCTATTCTCAGTCAGAAAAAGAGTGGACAATAGTGTTATGATTTTTCTATTTTATTTCTTTCCTTAGCTTCTATCTTTTGATTAGTCATAGTGCCTATTTTGCTTCAGCACTTATGAGGCATGAGACATGCTTATGCAACCATAATAGGCAGCTCATGCCATCATCCTCTCAGCAGCAATAGATGCCTCAACAACAGACAATACTGTATTATACCAATACTGACAACCAGAGACAATGAGTACTATAGCACAGAGTCACACAATTAGATAGGACTATTATTATCCAAGAACTCAATAGTATATAAGTAGTGTAGCTCTTGCTATATATACTCAGCTTTGAGCTAAAGTTTATTCTATACCACTCTCTCTCAAGCTGACTTATTTCTGGCCTTGATGCATCTTAACCAAGTAACACATATAGTGAACTCAGATATGACTGTATGAACACAATACAGTATCTGTTTATCATGTGTTTAGGTCACATATGCTTGGAGTCTAACAATTAGCTCAAAGCTTTTAGCTTTCCTTTCTTTATGCACTAGCACAAAAGAAACTGAATGCCATCAACAGATGAAATCACTGCAGACTTTCTTCAAATCATAGAGGCTATTATTAGCATCTTACTCAGCCTACTCACTATTGTTGTCTTTTGCTGAGAAAACCACTCTGTCATTGCTTAGGTAGTCTAATACTATTAAACCCTCAGAACCATCCACTGACAGCTACAAAATGTCTTGCTCATTCTCCTCTTTCATGATCTCTCTCCAGAGTCTCTCTAAGTCTCCAATAAGCCTAAGAAAGGAGCTATACCAGAAACTGTCTTCAAGATTCTGACTCAGAGAAATATTCCAGAAGAGCAAAAAGGCCACCAATACTCTCCATGACTCTCTTGAGCTCAACTTCTAAGGAACAATAACTGAGTTCTGATGAACCTCTCTCTGGTCTCTAACTATAAAGATGAGAATGTCTCTAATAACTTCTTTGATGCCATACTAACTCCTAACTCTTCCTCTGCCTCCTTTGAGCATAAAATTGGAAACTATGCTTGAGACTCTCTTGATATCTTCTGGATGGCTCAAACCTCTGAGACCCACTACTAGACCTCAGTATTAGGATTCTCATATGACACTATTGACCTGAGAGACTAAGAAGCAGCCAGAATACTCTTCCACCAGAACACCAACCCATTTGACAGCAGAATCAAATAAAAAAGCAATAGTATTAAGCAGCAAAGAGTGTTATGATTTTCCATTTTTCTCCTTGTATTAACTCTTATTTATGCTTAGTCAGAGCACCTATGCCAGTGCTTAAGACTGTGGGACTGGCTTAGTCAGCACAACAAGTCCAGTTGATCATTGTCTTTCAATGCAACAAGCATTATCTGACAATGCACAATGACACTATTGTAAATAGTAATAATACTCAAGGACAATGAGCATAATAACCACAGGAGATACAATTAGTAGTAGTATTTATAGTAGTATTGACTGCTTGTATATAAGTAGGACAGCTCTTACTGGTATAGCTTCAGCTTTGAGCTAAAGTTTATCTTTATATCATTCTACTTTTGAGCCAATCATAAGGCCTTATAGCACACTGATCAATATTCATAATAGTGGACTCTGACATTTCACTCAAAGTGCAAAGTGACATTGGTTTATCATATGTTTGAGATCACATGCAGTTTAAGTCTAACAATTAGCTCAAAGCTTTCTGCTTCTCTTTCTTTATACACACTAATACAGAAGAAACTGAATACTTTCTATCAACTCTGAATCTCTCAACTTTGATCACAAGTTCTTTGAACTTCTCACCTTCATCATCAGAACATTGTTAGGATTATTGGTGATTATCCAGCTGTGCCAGAGATGCTAATCAATTACAGCCTAGGCAGTTAGACACTATCAGAAATTTTAGCATATTTATCATATCCTCAGAAATATAATCTCTGACTTACCATTTCATGACATCTTCAACTCTATCTGACTATTCTATCAGCCTGTGGAGTGATCTCTACCTGAAGTCAGGCCTAACAGCTCATATTCAGGAAACATTCAAAAAGTGGAAGAACACTGATACCCTCCTCAACTCTCTTAACCAGACAGCAGAAACTGAAACCCTTACCTCATAAGATTCTGAAACCCATAGGTCCTGCTCTCAATCCTTAACCATGAGAATGAGGATCTCTCTGCAGACTTCTTTAATGATTTATCATCCTCTGACCCTTCTACTGCTCCAAGAGAAGTGGAGATTGGAGATCTCACTTAGAACTCTCTTGATGCCTCTAGAGTGGCTTCAAGACTCTGAAGTATTTCACCACACTCAGGGCACAATTCACTCTATGCAATCTTGACTGAAAGTTCCACCTCCTCAATCCACTCCAATCATAATAGCCATAGGAAGGACCAGATGCCCAACAGTAATAATGACACCTGAAGATGAGGACTGGCAGCCTGAGACAGGATTATCCACAGGATATTCCCAGGCTGGAATCTCTGAGTCTTATTTAACTATGACACAGCAGTATAGCAGCAGTAGCAGCAATAAGAAAAGCAAGCCTGAGCAGATCTCAAGTGAGCTTGAAAAGAACTTGTGAAGCATGCCAGAGCATAGGCTCAGCAAAAGTATAAAGAAGCAGAAGAAGACAGGCAACAACATCAGTAACAGTGAGAAGCTGAAGCCACCCATCTGGGAAGTGCCTCCTCAAGCTGGTATGGACTTTACTCTGAACGTTTCAGGTTCCCATTCTGAGAACCTAACACCTCCTCTGATTTATGGGCAGGATCCTACAGTTCTGTCACCCCCAGTGAAGTCACAAGAAGAGATAATACTCTTTCTCTCTAAAGAAATAACATATTTGATCACTCTGAAACCCTCTAATATCTCTCTTTCTGACACACCCCCAGTCCTGACACCATCCACTCAGATGCTGAGTCTATTCTTGGCATCTATAGGCTATGAGTACCTCTCAATGCTCATATCTCTGATCACACTCTCTAGCAATTCCTCAGAAGTCAAGTTGCTAGACAATTCCTCAATCTGAAGTTTGGTAGAAACTTCCAAATCTATAGTGAGGACTTAGCAGCAGCATGAGCACATGGCAGCAACCAGTACAATGTTGAGATTGGAGCTGGTCTCTGAGCACACCTTTCTGCCACTCCCATCCCCAGAAATTCTGATACCAGAATTAGCTCTCAGCCTAACCAGCTCTCCAGTGATGCTCTGCCCATGTGAGATGAGTATCTTTGACCAGCCTATCAGTTCTCTCCTTAGAGATGAGGATGAGGAGAGCAGCAAAGTTGGAGATGAGAATAAAACCAAGAGCAGCAAAGGCTCCTATAAGCTCAAAGACTTTATGAAGTATACAAAGAAAGACATCAATAAAAGTGTGTTGAGACAAGAGATATAAAGGGCTAGAGAGGGTGAATACTAGGACCTATATGAGGAGAGAGCAATGTTTTTATAGTGCAATGTCAAATGGTTAGCATTGCATATAGAACAACTATATACTAATGTAGAACTATCTGAGTGATGGGATATTTTACAGTATTCTGCAACCAAGCACACTGTGCTGATCTATAACTGAAGACACTCAGAAGATCAGCTCAGTGAGCTACCACTATACCAATCAAAGTTCAACATACAGTCAATGCTATAGATGCTGTCTATAGTCTCAAAGTGAGCTGTCTATATAGCTCCATCAATTCAATCAAACTAAAGCTGTTATTTGTATTTCACACTTTCAGTCCAGATCTTAGCAACTCAGCTTTCTCAATCATGACCTCAGCCAACTATCCAGATTATCAACCCTAAGAATCCATGGACTGGCAAAGGAAGCCAGTTGCTCAGCAGACAACCACTATTTGACAAAGCTGAAGAGAGTGGAACTGAGAAAGAATCAGTTAAATGTTACAATTTTTCTCTTTTCTCTTATTTGAACCCCTATTTATGCTTAGTCAAGGCATCAAGAACAAGCACTTAGGACCATGAGACAGGCTTAGTTATCACAACAGGCTGACCTTGCCATGGTTCTCTGATACAACCGACATCTAATGACAAATACACAATCGGTCTTTTATGTATGGTAATGATGCTCAAGGATAATGAGCACTCAGGACAGAGAAACACACAATAAGTCCAGGTATTAATAGCAAACCATGTACTGTATTTAAGGAGGCTCACTCTCACTGGTAATCTCCAGCTTTGAGCTAAAGTTTATTCATACTATTCTACTCTCAAGCTGAATCCTTAGTCTTGTGACACACTGACTGCAAATCACATCAGTGAACTCAGACAACTACCTGAAGTGTGAGATAGCTTCTGTTTATCATGTGGTTTTGCTCACATAATGCTTGGATCTAACAATTAGCTTGAAGCTTTTTACTTCCCTTTCTCAAGCCCAATTGTGCTAAGAAACTGAATGCCCCCTTTCAACAGTGACAACTCTAACTTCAATCATGAGTTCTTCGAACTCCTCTCTTCTATCATCAGAACATTGATTGACTTATTGATGATCATCCAGCTGTGCCAAGGATGCTATTCCATTACCATCTAGGCCATCAAACACTATCAAGAATTTCAAAACATCCAATGCATACTACAAAACATAACCCTTGATCTCCCACTATATGATATCTCAGAATCCCAATGAATGACCTACCAGCCTCCAGAAGCTGAGCATAGTGGCTCACATCAGGGGAATAGTCAGGAAGAAGAGGAAAGACAACACTCCTTCTGATCTGGAGATCAGCACCCTCACATGCCAGGAGGACATGGAATTCTTATACCAGATACAGTCTCCAACCATAAGGACTAGAACCTCTCAGAAGACTTCTTCCAGCAGTCTCTCTCTCTCAGTCAATCTTTCACCTCCCATATCCATGGGATTGCCAACTATGCCCAGGACTCTCTTGATGCCTCTCAGATGGCTTCAAGATCCCATGCACTGACACCTGGAAGCCAGTCTCATGGCTCTCATCCCCTCACAATCATCAGCATTCAGATGGAGGAAAACACCTAGTATAACAATGAGCAAAGATGATGAAAACTATGAGAAGAAACCATATGCTGATACTTCCCAACCTGGGACTTTACCATTCTCTTCAATTATGATGACACCATCTGACAGGAAGAGCATAGGCAGCAGAATAAGCTGCAGCCAATATGCAGTAAGCCTAAGGGCTGAATCGCAGTGGAAGAGTCCCAAAGGAGGATGGCCACTGAGTATGATAAGCAGAACAGGAACCATTAGTGAGAGGTGGAAAGAGACAGACTGGCCAGGGCCAATGTCTCCAACTGGTATGGACTTTGATCAGAAGTTGCCAGCATACTCACACCAGTATGAGTGGACCCCTCCTCCCCTATCTTTAGAGAACTCAGCACTTTATGAAGCAGAACTCCTGAATACTAGGCCGATGGCACCTAGACTAGGAGGGGTCACAGACCCCTAACCCCACAATATCCTCCATCTCAACAAACTTCCAGTGCTGACTCTGCATTTGGGAGTGATAAGTCCATCTTTGGACACTACAGACTTCGAGTCCCTGATAATGCCTATATCTCCACTCATGCACTCTAAGGAGTTCTCAAGAGTAGGGTCATCAGACAGCTTATCAATAACAACTATCAGCAGAACGTCTGCCTCTATCATGAGTGAGTGGAGATGACAAGAGCAGCTGGAGGAAACTGGTATGACTCCAGTATTGGCAGTCAACCTGCTACTGCCTATGACAATACACCAGATCCTTCAACCACTGGGCTGAGCATTTAGCCAGGGCAGCAAAGCAACAATACAGCAAGGGAGAGTAGAGAGTTTCTATGACCTGCCTGCCACTTCTCTTCTTGAGGAGGAAGAGGGTGACAAGGACATGGAGGCAGAGGAAACTGAGAGTAGTGATCCACCCTGCTCTGGAGGAGGATTCCCATATGAGACTACTGATGAAGAAGAATTGAAGCAGAAAATAAAGAAGGCAAGAATGCAGGAGTATTAGGAATATTATCTGCAAGGGATAACCTTCTTATGGTGAGATGCTACTTGGATAGCATCACAATTAGGACAATTATATCTTCATTCTACAACTAATGAACAAACAGAAATTCTGAGGTATGCAGCAACAGACTACACCACAATCCAGTATAACACAAGGCACTCCGAAGACCAGATTCAAAGACTGCTGGCATATCAGATGCCGACACCTGTACATCCAATGCTGCCATCTCCATCCATAACCCTGAGATGAGCCATATACACAGCCCCATCTATCTGAAGCATCTTTTTGTACTCCATCCCTTCACTCTGATCAACAGCAACTCAGCAGTCACAATCACAACTACTGCCAAAAAAAAGACCAATTGGCTATCAAAACCTCTGAACTGGCAAAGGAAGCAGATTGCTGGGGGTACAACCCCCACCTGACAAAGCTATGGGAAGTAATACAGGGAAAGAACCAATCCAGGATGATCCAGAGACAGTATGATTAGGCTTTACTATTTGGGATAGAGTCATTGTCCAGAAGGAAGAACTACCCCTCAGAAGTCCAGTCACTAATAACAACTTGCTCCATTCATTTTCAGAACCTTTGCATGAGTGGTGATGACCCTCATTCTCTGATTGGCGCAACCTAATGAGCACACTACCCTATAATGCAGCTATTCTCTAGTGCTGCTCTAATCTCTTATGAAAGCCCCACTCTTTTAAAGGAGCATCCAACGACATTGATTGATTCATCATTGACTGCAAACAATATTTTGAGGTCTATATAGGGTACCTGGGGACTGATATGAATAAAGTTGCCTTTGTAGTCTCATACCTCAAGGAGAAAGCCAAAAATTGGTGAATCCTCATTTCCTCCAACTTCTGATTGATGACTTGAGAACACTATCACTATCTCTCATGGCCAGTATTTAAACAAATGCTGCATGACAAGTTCATCGATCCAGCAGTATAAGAAGTACACAAACAGAAGATTAAGGAGTACAAAATGGGGGACAAGGCTGCCATAAACTACTTCAATGAGCTAGAACACCTTGCAAAGCTCACTGGCATTTGGGAAGATGTAGCAAACAATGGGCAAATAGTTGAAGCCTTCAAGTGAGGAGTTTTCTCTTTATACATTATGATGATCTCAGCAATCAGTGTCAAAATCTTAATGCTAAACAGTTATAATGAATGGAAGAAATGGGTTATCAAGATGTACAAAGAATGACAAAGGCAGAAAGCAGAATCCATAACACTGCAAAAATATTCCAAGAAGTCAACACTATCAACTTTGAATAAAGTGTCAGAGACAACTGCCAGGAAATCACCAGAATCCTCTATGACCCTGACTTATGGTGCCTAAAAAACTGGAACTAAGATGATATATACTGGGACCAAGAAACCAATGGATATTGATCGCATGAAGAAAGAAGAGAAATATTTCAATTATAGACAAAAGGGCCATATGGCAAAGAACTGCCTGAAGAAGCAGCAAACTCACAAAGACATTCGAGCCCAAATTGCCAAGTTACAGAAAGAAGATGAAGAACTTGGAAAGGAGACCAAAGTGAAGGAGGTAAAAGAAGGGGCTGACCAGTGAGCGATTTCATTGGGCTGGCCAAAGAACTTTATGGTGTGCAATCTCTAGTCACTAGCCAGACTAAAAAAGCCTCTGTAGTTATGCTTATGCCTATTTATATCATGCATTCGAATATACCACTGAGTAAAACTCTGCACACCAAAGAATCGCAAAAGAAAACTCAACCACCTTCAGGCTGAACAGGAGCAGAGGGCCCTAATACCTGGCTCAAACCATTTAACACTGAATGGACCTGGTGAGCCATCAAAGAAGCCAAGGATAAGGCAACAGCCAAGGCAGTACTCAAAAATTAGGTCCACCAAACTTGAACTAAAGAAATCATTAATGAAATGGTGGAAAAGATGAAAAAGACTGAGCGATGTCAAGCCTTAGAGTGGCTTGATGAACTACAAGGACCATGAAAGTTCATCCAGTGGTCCAAGGCAACTGGATGAGACTTACTTACCAAAGCCCAAATCGAAACCCTCACATCCTATTTCACCCATGCCATAACTGCACTCATTAATAGCAGATGCACAGGGAGCTCTATCAATCATGCTTTTGTTGATAAGCACAAACTTCTAACCTGAGCCATGGCAGCTCTAATCCCAGTCTATAATGCTGATGGAACAAAAAACCAAGCTGGTTCAATCACTGAGTTTGTTGAACTTAGACTCACAATCAGCAATCACTCAGAATGAATCAACCTAGCTATCATAGATCTTGGAACCAAGGAGGTTTTTCTTGGCCACAATTAGCTCATACATCACAATCTGCTGATCAACTGGAAGACTAGGCAAATCACATTCACTAGGTGCCAGTGCCAGAAAATCCTGTTTGAACTCTCTGACAAAGATTCTGACAATTGATAGGATGAGGAGATGGAGGATGGAGAAACAATCCTCACCATGGATCTTCAGAAGGAACTGCATATTTGTGCAATACATCATGCCAATAACCTGGCCGCTAAGGCCAACAAACAGAAGGCAGAAAAAACCTTTGAAGAAATGGTACCTGACTGAGCACATGACTTCAAAGACTTATTCGAGAAAGAGAGTTTTGATGAGTTGCTTGAGCTCATTCTGAATGCAAATGCCAACCTAGATTGCAAGACATATCCACTTAGCATCTCTGAACAATAAGAACTTGACAAGTTTCTAGATGAGAACTTGTCCAGTGGGTGCATCAGACCCTTCAAGTCCCTAATAGCATCACCATTCTTCTTCATCAAGAAGAAGGATGGTAAACTCTGACCAGTCTAAGACTACTGGAAACTTAACAAAATGACCATCAGAAACCGATATCTCTTTCTGTTGATTTCCAAGTTAATGGACAAACTCTGAGGTGCTAAATACTACACTAAGCTCAATATCTGGTGAGGGTACAACAATGTCCACATTAAAGAGGGAGATGAGTGGAAGGTGGTATTCAGGATAAACCAGAGGCTGTTTGAACCAACAGTTATGTTTTTTGGACTCACTAATTCCCCTGTGACATTCCAGTGGATGATGAACAACATATTCAAAGACCTCATCACCACTAGGAAGGTCACCATCTATCTCAACAATATTCTTATCATGTCCAAAACAAAGAAGGAACATAGGAAGCTAGTATGACAAGTACTAGCTCTCATGCAGAAACACAAGTTATTCCTCAAAGCCAAGAAGTGCAAATTTGAGGTACTTGAAATAAAGTACCTAAGAGTGATCATCTTGGAAGGAAGCATTCAGATGGATTCCATTAAGGTTGCAGGAGTAATAGAGTGGCCAGAACTAATCAGAAAAAAGGAGCTGCAATCATTCCTTGGATTCATGAACTTCTACCAATGTTTCATCTGGGATTACAGCAAGATAGTTCACCCAATAATGCAGCTAACCAGCATTGCCCCTTGGACTTGGAGTCTCTCTCAGCAGATTGCCTTTAATGACCTAAAACAGTGATTAGCTGAGGATGTCATACTTGCCATCCTGACACAAGAAGGAAGGTTTCAAGTCAAGGCTGACTTGAGCAAGAGAGCCATTGGGGCTGTACTATCCCAAGAGCAAGACAGTAAATGGTGACCAGTCGCATTCCTGTCAAAAGTGCTCACTATTACAGAGCGAAACAATAAAATATATGATAAAAAACTCCTCGCTATTATGCTCGCACTTGAGGAATGATGACATTACCTAATCAGAGCAACTGAGATCTTTGAAATCTAGACTGATCATCAAAATCTCCAATATTTCTGACAGTCTCAGAAACTGAACTGTCAACAGGCAAGATGAGTCATGGAACTGAGTCAGTATTAATACATGCTTCACCATAAAGTGGGTACTGCCAACAAAAAGGCTGACCTACTCAGCTGAAGGACAGATCATGATCAAGGAGGGACTGATAACAAAGGGGTGACATTACTACACCTCAAATATTTCAGGGCTATGATAATGCCAATAGAGGAGGAAATCCATGAGCACATAAAAAGTGCAACTCATGACAGTCACAAGTGGGACCAATGGATAGCCCTCTCTCTTAACCATAAACAAGGAATGACAAAGGAAGGGAGACTGATCTACTATGATGGACGAATCTACATTCTCAGAGATCAGAGACTCCAAGGTAAGATCATCGCTACTTGCCATGACCATGCCATGGCTGGCCATCCCAGCATAGCCAAGACTAAAAAACTAATACTATGAGAATATTAGTGGCCTAAGATAGGCAATGACATTACTATGTACATTAAAGCATGCAAAGTCTGTCAACAGGAAAAATCATCAATGCAGGCCTGACCCACTCTCCTATATCTGAATAAAGTCTCATCTTCATCATGGACTCACATCTTGGTCAATATGATCATTGGATTACCAAACTGTAACAGATATGATGCAATTATCATTATAGTCAATCAATTTTTGAAAGTGATCATTCTGATCACTTGCTTGACCAAACTAACTTCGGAAGACTGGGCAAAAATCCTATGAGATGAGGTTTATGCAAAATACAGTATGCTGCAGATCATTATTTCAGATAGGGGATTACAATTCATCTCCAAGTTCTTGGACAACCTCTATTGACTCCTACATATCAAGTGCAACACATTAACTGCATACCACCCACAGACTGATGGACAGATAGAACATGTCAACCAGGAAGTCAAGAAGTATCTCTAACTTTTCATCAACTACTGGCAAGACAACTGGATAGAATGGCTGGCTCTTGCAGCCTTCCAACACAACAACCAAGTTCATTCAGCAACAGAGAAAACACCATTCTTTGTCAATCATAGGTGATACCCAAATGTTGCTCAAACAGAATGACACTGGATAACCACACCTGCTTCCATGGATTTCACCTCCACAATGGCAAAGATCCATGCTGAAGCAAAAGCAGTGCTGGAGAAAGCTGCCACATCCATAAAGACACAATATGACAAACACTGTTGACCAGCTCACACATACTCAATTAATAATAAGGTATAGCTGGACACCACCAACCTTCATCTACTATGACTAAAGCAAAAACTTGCTGACAAATAAACAGGCCCCTTCCAAGTTATCTCAAAGGTCAGCACAAGTGCATATAAACTCCATCTACTAGTCTCTTAAAAAATCTACAATGTCTTCAATAAGGCATTGCTATCCTCTTATATTGTGCCAGTCTTCTCTAACTAGGACAAGCTGCCACTACTGCTACCAGACCTGATTGACAATAAAGAACACTATGAAGTTGATCAGGTCCTGAACTATAAACTATGCAAAATCAGAGCAAAAGATGGAGAAATGACAACAATGGTTGATTATCTTGTCAGCTGGAAAGGCTATGGTCCTGAATCCAATCAGTGGATCAATGAGAAACTGATGAACACCAATGAGGCAATCTGCAACTATAAATTATCTCTAAATTAAGCTATCAGAATGATAGTCTTAAGGAGGGGGTAATATTATAATTTTTTTTCTTTTTTTTTATTTAAACCCCTATTTATGCTTAGTCAAGGCATCAAGAACAAGCACTTAGGACCATAGGATAGGCTTAGTCATCACAACAGGCTGACCTCACTATGATTCTCCAATGCAACTGACATCTAATGACAAATGCATAATCAGCCTTTTATGTACAGTAATGATGCTCAAGAACAATGAGCATTCAGGATAGAGAAACACACAATAAGTCCAGGTATTAATAGCAAACCATGTACTATATTTAAGAAGGCTCACTCTCACTGGTAATCTCCAGCTTTGAGCTAAAGTTTATTTATATCATTCTACTCTCAAGCCGAATCCTTGGCCTTGTGACACACTGACTGCAAATCACATCAGTGAACTCAGATGACTACCCAAAGTGTGAGATAGCTTCTGTTTATCATGTGGTTTTGCTTACATGATGCTTAGATCTAACACTAAAGATAACTCCAAGGTGGTTCACCTCAGGTTCACTATCAGAAATGGAGTAATAGTCTGAAAGAAGGCTACCCTGCAGAAAAGCTTCATTGCCAATAACAATTCTCTTCATTCTTTCTCTAAGCCCTCAAGTGAATGGTGTTATTGTCTGCCATTCAATGAATATCCTAATCCAATGAGCATGCTACCTCAAAATGCTGTTATATTACAGTATAAGCCTGACTTACTCCAAACTCTCTGCTTATTTAAGAGCATCTCTGATGACATTGATTGATTTCTGATCAACTGTGAACAATATTTCAAGGTCTATATTATCTATCTTGAGACTGACATAAACAAAGTAGTCTTTATGGCCTTTTACTTCAAGAGCAAGGCTAAATAATAGTGGACCCTCATGTTAGATCCAAGCTGCATGTGATCTTAGACACATAATAAACTGATGTTACTTTGCACTTAGAGTAGAATGTCAGAGTTCACTGATGTGAATATGGATCATAATGCAACAAGACCTTGAGATTGGCTTGAGAGTAGAATAGTATGTGAATAAACTTTAGCTCAAAGCTGGATTTCTCCAGTGAGAGCTGCTCTATTTATATACATAATGTGAGACTCCTATAAATACTACTGCTAGTTGTATTACTGTCTGTTATTATGTTTGTTATCTTTGAGTATTGTTACTATCTATAATAGTGTTATTGTGCATCATCAGGCAATACTGTTGTGTCAAGGGACAATGACTAACTAGACATTATTGTGATGACTAAGCCTAGTCCCACAGTCTTAAGTGTTGGTTTTTGGCACTCTGACTAAGCATAAATAGGGGTTAAAAGGGAAAAAGTAGAAAAATCATAATATTACCCTCTTGTTAAGACTATCATCTTGATAGTTAACTTAAGGATGATTTATATTTGTGTTAGGCTCAAGCCACACATGATCAACTTTAGCATGTGATAAACTAACATGGCTTCACATTCGAGCCTTCTATTAGAGTTCACTTTTATATATCAGTATTGACTTCCTGTGCTTCAAGGCTTTGTATGACTAGCTTGAGAGTAGAATGAGATGGAATAAACTTTAGCTTGAAGCTGAGGATTTACCAGCAAGAGTGAGCTCCTTAAATACTGTACAAGGCTTGCTAATAATACTACATACTTATTGTGCATTTCTCTGTCTTGGTGCTCATTGTTCTTGAGCATTACTACTGTACATAAAAGGTTGATTGTGCATCATCAGGCAATGTTATTGCATTGAAAGACAATGATGAACTTGGCTAGTTGTGATGACTAAGCCTTATCCCACAGTCTTTAAGTGCTCATTTTAGCACCCTGACTAAGCATAAATAGGAGTTAGTTGAAGAAATTGTAACATTACCCCCTCCTTAAGACTATCATCCTGATAGCTTAATTTAGGGATAATTTGTAGTCCTATATTGTGTTGTTGGTGCTCATAAGTTTTTTGTTTACCCACTGATTGGATTCCAGTCCATATCTCTTCCAGCTAACTAGGTAGTCAACTGTTGTCATCATCTCATCTCTCTTTGCTCTGATTTTTCATAGTTTATAGTTTAAGACCTGGTTGATTTCGTAGTGTTCTTCATCATCAATAAGGTCTGAGGGTGGAGATGGGGGTTATTTCTAGTTAGAAAATGCTGAGGCAATATAAGGAGTTAACAATGTCTCATTAAAGACATCATGAATTTTCTAAGTCAGTGGTAGTCAGAGTTTGTATGTGCTTACTCTGATCTTCAAGATTATCTGAAAGGGGCCAGTGCATTTGTCTGCTAATTTACATTTGGGACATGGCAAATGAAGGTTGGTGGTGTTCAGCCATACTTTGTCATTAATAAAATAGTTATGAGCTGGCCATCAATGTTTATCATACTGGGTTTTCATGGTTGTAGCAGCCTTGGTTTCTGTATGGATTTTTGCCATCATGATGGCAAAGTCTGTGGATGTGAGGGTGGTAGTTCAGTATCATTCTGTTTGTATGACATTTGGATGTCATCTGTGATTTATGAAGAATAGTGTTTTTCCTGTTGCTAAGTGGACTCAGTTATTGTGTTAGAAGATAGTGAGAGCTAGCCATTCCATCCAATCATCTTGTCAATAGTTAATGAATAAACAGAGATACTTTTTGACTTCTTAGTTTGTATGCTCTATTTGTCTATTAGTTTGGGGATGATAGGCAGTTGATGCATTGCACTTGATATTTAGGAGGCAATAAAGATCATCCAAGAACTTGAAGATGAACTGAGATCTCCTGTCCAAGATAACTATTTGTGGCATATCATATTTAGCATAAACCTCATCTCATAGGATTTTTGTCCACCTTTTGGAAGTCAGTTCTGTTGAACAGGTGATCAGGATGATTGCTTTTGAGAATTGATCAACTATAATAATGATGGTGTCATAATTATTGCAGTCTGGTAATCTGATGATCATGTCAACAAAAATATGGATCTATGGTGATGACAGGACCTCATTCAGATAGAGCAGCATGGCTCAGACCTGTGTCAATGATTTGCCTTACTGACAGACTTTACATGCCTTGATATATGCAGTAATATTATTTCCCATCTTGGGCCACCAGTATTCTTGTAATACCAGTTCCTTAGTTTTGGCAATGCTAGGGTGACCAGCAGTGGCATGATCATGGCAAGTGGTGATGATCTCACCACATAAACTTTGATCTCAGAGAATGTAAATTTGTCTGTCATAATAGATTAGTCCTGTCTCTCTGACCATCCCTCATTGTTAGATCTAAGTGTCATGTGGATCTAAACACATGATAAGCAGATGTCTCTTTGCACTTCAAGGGATCACCTGGGTTCACTGATTGTATCTTTGGGTCAATGTGTCACAAGGCCACAGTAATGGCTTGAGAGTAGAATGGTATAGTTATAAACTTTAGCTCGAAGCTGGAGTATCCCAGCGATGAGCAAGCTTCTTAAATACTGTTCATGCTGTGCTAATAATATGAAGTACTTATTGTAGTTTCCTCTGTCTGTTGTACTCGTTGTCCTTAAGCATCATTGTTATACATAAAAGGGCTTTTGTGTCATTGAGCATCATCATGAGTTACTCGAAAGGATGGTTGTCATTTGGGTGACTAAGCCATCTCCCACAATAAGCAATTGGTCTAGACTTTATGACTAAGCATAAATAGGGGTGTGATGTGAAAAGAAAGAATAAGTAGAAAATCATAATATTACCCCCTCCTTAAGACCATCGTCCTGATAGTTTAATTTAGGGATAATTCATATTCATGGATGGTGTTGTCAGTGCTTATGTATTTTTTATTAACCCATTGGTTAGATTCTGGGCTGTAGCCTTTCCAGCTAATGAGGTAGTCGACTGTGGTTGTCATTCCCCTCTCTTTTGCCTTGACTTTTCATAATTTGTGGTGTAGGACTTGGTCTATCTCATAGTGCTCCTCATCATTGATGAGGTCTGACAGGGGAGGAGGTGGTCATTCCTGATTTGAAAAGGCAGGTGCAATATAGGGTGTCAGCAATATTTCATTGAAAACATTGTGGACCTTCTACGACACTGGCAACTGGAGTTTGTAGGCACTCTGGCTAATTTTCAATATTATTGGAAAGGGTCCAGTATGCTTGTCAGCCAGTTTTCATTTGGGCTGTGGGAGATAGAGGTTTGTCGTGTCCAGCCAGACTTTGTCATGTCACTGGTAGTTATGCATGAAGCACCAGTGTTTATCATATTGTTTTTTCATTGCTGCTGCTGCCTTTTTTAGAGCTGACTTGGTTTCAGCGTGGATCATTGTCATTGTGGCAGCAAAGTCTGAAGAGGTGGAGGTTGTAGTATGGTGTTGTTTTGTATGTGAAACATTTGGATGGCAGCTATAGTTTACATAGAATGGCATCTTTCCCATGGCTGAATGGATATGGTTATTGTGTTAGAAGGCAGTAAGTGCTAACCATTCCACCCAGTCGTCTTGTCAGTAATTGATAAAGAGGCATAGGTATTTTTCAATTTCCTGATTTGCCTGTTCTGTCTGTCCATCTGTCTGTGAGTGATATATGGTAGAGGCATTCTGCTGAATGTTTAAGAGGTGGTAGAGGTCGTTGAGAAATTTTGAGATGAACTGTGAACCCCTGTCTGATATGATGACTTGTGGCATCCCATACTTAGCATAAACCTCATCTCATAAGATTTTTGCCCATCCCTTGGAGGACAGTTCTATTGAACATGGTATCAGTATAATTGCTTTTGAGAAGCGATCAACTATGATGATTATAGCATCATAGCTGTTACAGTTGGAGAGTCCAGTGATCATATCAACGGAGATGTGTGTCCATGGGGATGATGGGACTTTGTTTAGGTGTAGTGGTGCAGCCTGAGCCTGTGTCGATGACTTTCTCCACTGGCAGGTTTTACATGCTTTAATGTACTTGGTGATGTTATTAATCATTTTGGACTACCAATAATTCCACAGTATCAGTTCTTTGGTTTTGGTGATGCCAGGGTGTCTGGTGGTCTTGTGATCATGGTGCATGGTGATGATCTCCCTGTGCAATCCTTGATTGCATGGGATGTAGATCTGTCCATCATATTGAATCATTCCATTTTCCCTTTTTAATCCTTGTTTGTGGTTCAGTGATAGTGCAATTCACTGGTCCCACTTGTGGCTGTCTCTGGTGATGCTCTTGATCCATTCATGTATCTCTTTCTCCATGAGCATGATCATGGCATGGAAGTGTTCAGGTTGTAAGAGCATGATGCCCTTATTGTCTGTTCCTCCTTGATCATGATCAGCCCATCGACTAAGCAAATCAGCCTTTTTATTAGCAGTTTCTGCTTTATGATGCAGGGTGTACTGGTATTGACTGAGTTCAGTCACCCATCTGGCTTGTCATCAGTTCAGCTTTTGCGGCTTCTGGAAATAGTGGAGGTTTTGGTGATCAATTCAGATCTCAAAAACCTCTGTGGTCCCGATCAAGTAATGATACCACTCCTCAAGTGTGAGCATGATGGCAAATAATTTCTTGTTGTAGATTTCATAGTTTTGCTCGGTCGTGGAGAGTGCTTTTGAGAGGAAGGCAACTGGACACCACTTCCTCTTCTGTTCTTGAGAGAGTACCGCTCCTATAGCTCCCTCACTGGAGTCTGCTTCTACCTTAAATTTGCCATCTTGCATCAGGATGGCCAATACGACATCCTCTGCAAGCCGCTTTTTTAGGTCATTGAAGGCTGTCTGTTGGGAGTGGCCTCATGTCCAAGGGGCATTGCCAGTTAGTTGGGTCATTGGCCAGACGATCTTGCTGTAGTCTCAGATAAACCATCAGTAGAAATTGGTGAATCTGAGGAATGATTGAAGTTCCTTTTTCTTTTCTGGTTCCAGCCATTCCATAACCCCTGCCACCTTGATGGGGTCCATGCAGATGCTTTCCTTGCTTATTATTACTCTAAGGTATTCTGTTTCGAGTACCTCAAATTCGCACTTTTCCACTTTAAGGAACAATTTGTGTTTTCTCATGCAGGACAGGACTTGTCATATGAGTTGCTGGTGTTCCTCTTTTGCTTTTGATATGATAAGGATGTTGTCTAGGTAGACAGTGACTTTTCTGGTGGCAATGAGGTCTTTGAAGATGTCATTCATCATCCACTGGAATGTAGCAGGTAAGTTAGTCAGCCCAAAGAACATTACCATGGGCTCAAAGAGCCCTTGGTTAGTCTGAAATGCAGCTTTCCACTCATCTCTCTCCTTGATTCTGATGTTGTTGTACCCCCACCAAATGTCCAGTTTGAAATAACATTTGGTGCCCTGGAGTTTGTCTATGAGTTCTGAGATTAGAGAGAGGGGGTACCAGTTCTTGATTGTCATTTCATTGAGTTTTCGGTAATCTTGAACTGGTTGGAGTTTCCCATCCTTCTTTTTAATGAAGAAAAAGGGGGATGCCATGGACAATTTCGAAGGTTGGATCTGCCTGCTAGCTAAGTTCTCATCTAAGAACTTGTCAAGTTTCTGTTGTTTGAGGTTGCTTAGAGGGTACGTTTTGCAGTCGAGATTAGTGCTGGTATTTGGGATTAGCTCAATTGCATGGTCCCAGAGCTTTGATTCGGGTAGTTCATCAAAGCTTTCCTTTTTGAATAGGTCTCAAAAATCTTGGATCCACTCCGGCACTATTTCTTTGAACATCTTCTCAGCTTTTTATTTGTTGGCCTTAGTGGCTAAGTTGTTGGCATGATGCACTGTTTGGATGTGTATTTCTTCCTGCAGATCAACAGCGAGAATAGTTTTGCCATCTTCCATCTCTTCATCCCATTTGTTCTCTGTATCTCCATTGGGTAATTCAAATGGGAGTTTTCGGCATCGGCATCTGGCGAAGGTTATCCAACCCATCTTTCAATTGATGAGAGGGTTATGATGGATCAGCTAGTCGTGTCCAAGGAAGGCTTCCTTGGAGCCAAGGTTGGTAATGGCTAGGTCAATCCATTCTGAGTGATCTCTGATTGTTAATCTGAGTTTGACAAACTTGGTTATTAAGCTGGTCTGGTTTTTTATTCCATTGGCATTGTAAACTGAGATTGAGGCAGCAGTAGTTCATGTCGGTAACCTATGTTTTTTGATGAAGGCTCGATTTATTGAGCTACCCATGCAGCCACTGTCGATCAGGGCAGTGATGGAATAGGTGGTTCGAGATGTGAGCATCTTGATTTGTGCTTTGATGAGTAAGTCTTGCCTGGAGGTTTTAGATCATTGGATGAACTTTCAAGGCCCTTGCAGTTCATCTAACCATTCCAGTGCTTGACATCTTTCTGCCTTCTTCATTCCTTCCAATAGTTCGTCCATTACTTCCTCTGTCCGAGTTTTGTGAATCCAATTTTTTAGCATGACTTTCACCATAGCTTCGTCTTTGATGTCTCAGATGGCCCTCCAGGTCCACTCAGTTTCAAATAGTTTGAGCCAAGTGGTGGGGCTCTCTGCCCTACTTCGGCCTGTAGGTGCTTGAGCTTTTTTCTTTTGCGATTCTCTGGTGTGCAGGTTAGGCAGTTGGGGTATATTTGAATGTGCTTGTGATATAGGGGTAGCTACAGAAGTACTATTAGTCCATCCAGTGGCTACAGGAGGCACACCATTAAGTCCTTTGGCCAGTCCAATAGAATTGCTCACTGACTGGCCTCATCCTTTACTTCCTCAACTTTTGTGTCTGTTCCAAGTCCCTCTTCTTCCTTTTGCAGGTCAGCAATCTGTGCTCTGATTTCTTCTCAAGTTCACTTCCTTTTTGGGCAGTCTTTGGCCATATGGCCTTTCTGCCTGCAATTGAAGCACTTCCCTTCTTTTTTTATGTGGTCGATATCCATTAGTTTACCAGCCCCTGTGTATGTTGTTCTGGTTCCAGTCTTCTGCATGCCATATGCAGTAGAAGCCAAGGGGGTTCCTGATAGTTTCTCAGCAGTTGTCTCTGAGGCTTTACTCAGGGTTGGCAGGGTTGATTTCTTGTTGTAATCTTGTAAGGTCAATGATTCTGCTTTCTGCCTTTGCTGCTCCTTGTACATCTCGATGATCTGTTCTTTCCATGCATCATATCTGACAGGCATGAATTCTCTGACTCCAATAGCGGAGATCATCATGAGGTATGAGGAGAAAACACCTCATTTGAGGGCTTCCACCATGCGTCCATTGTTAGCTATGTTCTCCTGTATTCCTGCCAACTTGGTGAGTCATTCCAACTCATCAAAGTAATCTGTGGCCGCTTTATCACTCATTTTGTACTCCTTGATCTTCTGTTTATGCACTTCTTGCATGGCCAGATCAATGAATTTGTTGTTCAGCATTTGTTTGAAAACTGGCCAGGAGAGATATTGATAGTGGTCTCACATGGTGGACTGAAAGTTTGGGGAGATCAGAATCCACCAGGTTTTTGCTTTCTCTTCAAGATATGAGGCAGCAAACATGACTTTGTTCATGTCAATCCTCAGGTATCCAACATATACTTTGAAATATTGTTCGCAGTTGACAAGGAATTGATCGATATCATCGGATGCCCCTTTGAAGGGGCATGATTTTCATAAGAGGTCAGGGTGACATTGTAGGATGGCAGTATTGTGGGGTAGTGCTCCCATTGGATTAGGCCATTCTTCAAAGGAGAGTCAGCACCATTCTTGTGAGGCTGTTGGGAAGGAATGCAGGGAATTATTATCAGCCACAGGGCTTCTCTGAGGAAGTGTGTCTTTGCATATAATGACTCCATCCTGTATTGTGAATCCGAGTCGCACTGCTTCAGAGTCATCTTGTATTGGCTCTTTGCCTGTTCCACTCCCTGTTACCTGATCTGGCAGTGGCTGTGCTCTCAGAAGCCAGCTTCCTTTGCTGGTCCAGGGGTTCTGGAATCCTGCTTGCCATCATGCTGCTTGGTTTAGTCGGTCTCAGGTGCAGTTGAGCCAAGAAGCCATACTTCAGATTGAGGAGCTGGTCTCAGCCTAGCTTCAGATTGATGGTGCTATATATACTGCCCATTTTAGCAGGACAGATGGGGTCTATGGCATTGGTTTCGGCTGTTTCAGCTTGTTGCTGGATTGGTATGAGGGTATCAGCATGAGCAGATCTTCTGGGTGTCATCAGTTGTATTTCTTCCATGCATATTCCATCATGGCATACTGTAAAATTTCTTTTTTTTCAATGTCCTCTGCATACCGATATTCAAGTCCTAAAGATGTCGCTTGCCAGCATGCATCTTGCCATAAGTAATTTCTTCCCTGCTCGTACAGCTCCTGGTACTCCTTGTTCCTTGCTCATTCTACTTCTTCTCCCAGGGCTTCTTTATCTGTTTCTTTACCTGCTTCCCTGAGTTGTCATTTGTATGTGTATAGTCCTTCACTGTCCCCGTCGTCCTTCTTGTCTCTCTCATCCCTGCTGTTCCCTTCCTCGAGAAGAGAACTGACAAGTGGGTCATAGATGGACAGTATCATTAGTCGTAGGGTCATTGGGGATCTCTGCACTGATCTGGATGCTGGGTCCGGCATTACTAGAGCTGGCCCTTATGCTTGTTTGATGGATGAGAGGATTGTTGAGCCAGCTGTATCATGTTCCTCCACATGCTTTCATCTCCTCCAGTTCTCAGCTATAGAGACTGAAGTAATGCTGGAACTTGGGATTGAGAAACTGGTGAGTGACCCTGCTTCTCAGAAATCACTAGAGAGCCTGATCGGAGACATGGGTATTGTCTGGTACTCGGAGTCCATAGGCTTCGAGGACAGAGTCGGCATCTGAGAAAATGGTGTCAGTTCAGGTGGGGTACTGGAGGGTGGGAGGTCGATTGCTACCAGCCTGGCCTCATCTGATGGCTTCACTCTAGGTGACGATGCTGGTGGGTCCTGTCCATGAGTCAGTGTCTGAATCAGGTTCCCAAAATGGAAATTCCAAGTTGGTGTCGAGTCTGTACCAGCCTGGAGAGGCTGATCTCATCCTTTCAGCTTTCTCCCTTCTCCTCTGCTCTCTTCTCTGTCAGTCATACTCTGCAGCTTCATATCGCTCCTGGGCTTCATTTTATACATACTTGGCAAGCTCTTCTTGGGCTTGCCTGATCTCGGCCTGTCTGGCCTGGTTCTGCTGCTGCTGCTGTACTGTGTCGTTGTAGTTAAAAGAGACTGTGAGGTCCCAGTCTGGGAATACTCACTGTATGATCCCATCTCAGGCAGCTTTTCCCCTTGTGCTGGCGGTTCTGACTTTTGGCTCACTCCCAACATGGAGATGTCGATGGGGGTCTCTGGCTGTGGAGATAGCAATTTCAACATTAGCATAGTTGGGGTGTATTGTTCTCCCATGCAGGTCATTGATCTCTAGCCTGCTGATAGACTGGCTGAAGCTGGAGTTTGGCTCAGTGGGGATGTAAAGGGAATTGTGGGGGGAGTTGGGGCTTTCACAGGATCTCGAAGCCATCCGAGCAGCATCAAGAAAGTCCCAAGCATGATTTCCAATCTCTGAGAGGACTGGAGAGAGAGAATGCTTAGAGGCTGAAACTGTTGGAGCAACATTGTCAGGGACCTCTTTAGGCTTCTGAGTGACGTTCATCGTCCACAGGTTCTGGAACCCTGTGAGAGCAGGGTGGTGGTCTCTGCTGTATCGTCGAGGGGGGTACCAGGGTCCTTCTTCCTTGTGAAGGCTCTCTGGATGTGAGTCATTATCTCTGGCTTCTGATAGGGGTCACTCTTGTGGCTGGAAGGTCATTCTGACAGAGGCAGGGATGTCATGGAAAGGGAGGTCTGGGATTACATTTCATAGTATGTGTTGAATCTGCTGGAATGCCTGATAGTGCCTGACTATCCAAGCTGTTACTGATTGTCATCTGTGACAGAGAGTAATGATGGCGAGAAGGCTGAGCAGTGTTCCAATAATGAAAGCTATAAGCTCAAAGAAGTTGTGATTCAAGTCAGCGATTGTTGCTGGGGGCATTCGGTTTCTCAGCATAATTGGGCTTGAGAAAGAGAAGGTGAAAGCTTCAAGCTAATTGTTAGATCCAAGCATCACGTGGATCTAAACACATGATAAGCAGATGTCTCTTTGCACTTCAAGAGATCACCTGAGTTCACTGATTGTGTCTTTGGGTCGATATGTCACAAGGCCACAGTAATGGCTCAAGAATAGAATGGTATAGTTATAAACTTTAGCTCGAAGCTGGAGTATCCCAGCGATGAGTGAGCTCCTTAAATACTGTTCATGCTGTGCTAATAATACAAAGTACTTATTGTAGTTTCCTCTGTCTGTTGTACTCATTGTCCTCGAGCATCATTGTTATACATAAAAGGGCTTTTATATTATTGAGCATTATCATGAGTTACTTGAAAGGATGGTTGTTATTTGGGTGACTAAGCTATCTCCCACAATGAGCAATTGGTCTAGACTTTATGACTAAGCATAAATAAGGGTGTGATGTGAAAAGAAAGAATAAGTAGAAAATCATAACACTCATTCATGATTGAGAGATAGAGCCATTCATTGGTCTCATTTATGATTGTCCTGGATAGCACTCTTGATCCATTCATAGATCTCTTCCTCTATGAGCATTATCATAGCTCTAAAGTGTTCAGGCCATAATAATGTTACTCCTTTATTATTATTTCCTCCCTGATCATGATCTACCCTCTGACTGAGAAGGTCAGCTTTTTTGTTCACTACTTTCACCTTATGATGCAGCATATACTGATATTGACTGAGTTCAGTGATCCATCTGGCTTGTCAGCAGTTTAATTTCTGCAGCTGTCAGAAGTACTGAAGATTTTGATAATCTGTCCAGATCTCAAAAATCTCTATAGCTCCAATTAGGTAATGTCACCATTCCTCTAGAGTAAGCATAATTGCAAGTAGCTCCTTGTCATAGATTTCATAGTTTTGTTCAGTGGTCATCAGTGCTTTGGAAAGAAATGCAACTGGCTGCCATCTCCTCTCCTGTTCTTGTGAGAGTATGACCCTGATAGCCCTCTCACTGGAGTTAGCCTCGACTTGGAATTTCTCTTCCTCAGTGAGGATAGCAAGTACAATGTCTTTGGCTAGTCACCACTTTAGATTGTCAAAGGTGGTTTGTTGAGTGATGCTTCAGACTCAAAGAGCCTTGCCAGTTAGTTGTGTCATGGGTCAGACGATTTTGCTGTAATCTCAGATAAACTATCAGTAAAAGTTGGTGAATCCAAGAAACAACTGTAGTTCCTTTTTTTTGACTGATTCTAGCCATTCAGTTACCCCTGTTACCTTAACAGGGTCCATTCAGATGCTTCCCTCACTAATGATGACTCTGAGGTATTCAGTTTTGAGTATCTCGAACTTGCATTTCTCTGCTTTAAGGAACAGCTTGTGTTTCCTCATGAGAGCTAGTATTTGTTGGACCAGCTTTCTGTACTCCTCCTTTGTTTTTGACATGATCAAAATGTTATCAAGATAAATAGTGACCTTTCCAGTGGCAATGAGATCCTTGAATATATCATTCATCATCCATTGGAACATTGCTAGAGAGTTGGTGAGCCTAAAGAACATGACTGTGAGTTCAAATAGCCCTCAATTCATTCTGAATGCTGCCTTCCATTCATCCCCTTCTTTAATCTGGACATTGTTGTATTCTCACTAGACATCAAGCTTGGTGTAATATTTAGCATCTTATAGCTTGTCTATTAATTCTGAAATCAATGAGAGGGGGTATTGATTTTTAATTGTTATTTCATTGAGTTTTTGATAGTCCTGGATAGGTCAGAGTTTGCTGTCTTTCTTTTTAATGAAGAAGAATGGTGATGCAATAGGAGATTTAGATGGTCAGATATGCCTGCTAGTCAAGTTCTCATCTAAGAACTTGTCGAGTTCTTGCTATTCACTGTTGTCAAGTAGATATGTTTTGCAGTCCAGATTGGCATTAGCATTTGGGATCAGCTCGATCGCATGGTCCCAGAGTTTGGGCTCTGGCAGTTCATCAAAACTCTCTTTCTCAAATAGATCCTTAAAGTCACATGCCTATTCTGATACCATCTCTTTGAAGATCTTCTCTTCCTTGTGTTTATTGGCCTTTGCAGCTAAGTTATTAGCATGGTGAATGGCATGGATATGTAGTTCTTGTTGAAGATCAACAGCAAGGATGGTCTCTCCATCTTCCATCTTCTCATCCCATTGATCTTCTGGATCTTTGTTAGATAATTTGAATGGAATTTTTCAGCACTGGCATCTTACAAACATGATCCATCCAGTCTTCCAATTGATCAGAGGGTTGTGGCATATGAGCCAGTCATGACCAAGAAAAACCTCCTTGGTCCTAAGGTCTGTAATGGCCAAGTCAATTCTTTTGGAATGGTCATCAATTGTGAGTCTAAGCTCTACAAATTTGGTAATTGAACTGGCTTGATTCTTGGTTCCATCTGCATTGTAGACCAGGATGGGTGCCACCATAGCTTAGGTTGGGAGGTGGTGCTTATCAACAAAAGTGCAGTTAATAGAGCTCTCTGTACATCCACTATTGATTAGAGTGGTGATAGTGTAAGTTGATCAGAACATGAGTGTTTCAACCTGGGCTTTAGAGACTAGATCTTGTTCTGGGGTTTTGGACTGGTAAATAAATTTTTATGGCCCTTGTAATTCATCAAGTCATTCCAGTGCCTGATATCATTCAGCCTTCTTCATTCCTTCTATTATCTCATTGATCACTTTCTCAACTCAGATCCAGTGGATCCAGCCTTTTAATATGGCTTTGGCCATTGCTTTGTCCTTTGCTTCTCTGATGGCTCTCCAAGTCCACTCAGTGTCAAATGGTTTGAGCCAGGTTTTGGAGCCCTCTGCTCCTGTTCAGCCTATAGGCACTTGAGTTGACTTAGGTTGCAATTCTGGAGTATGCATGATAGGGGGTATATTCAAATGCATAGGTAAGATAGGTATAAGAGTATCTACAGAAATTCTATCAGTCCGACTAGCAGCTGTTGCTTGCACACTATGAAAGTCTTCAGCCAACCCAGTGAAATTGCTTACTGGTTGGCCCTGTCTTTTACCTCCTCCACTTTGGTTTCCTTGCTGAGTTCTTCATCTTTTTTTTGTAACTCAGTGATCTGAGCTCAGATATCCTCTCTTGTTCGCTTCTTTTTTAGGCAATCTTTTGTTATGTGCCTCTTTTGCCCACAGTTAAAGCATTTTTCTTCTTTCTTTAACCAGCCTATGTCCATCGGCTTTCCAGCTCCTGTGTATGTCATTCCTGTCCCAGTTTTCTAGCTTCCATAGGCAGGGACCATCGAGAGTCCCAATGATTTCTTGGCAGTTTGCTCCAACTTGTTCAGAGTTGGCAGGGTCAATTTCTTGGTATAATCCTGAAGAGTTGTTGACTCTGCTTTCTGTCTTTGTCACTCTTTATACATCTCAACAATTCTTTCTTTCTATTTGTCATATCTGACCAGCATCAGTGCTCTGACACTGATTGTGGAGATCATAGTGATATACGAAGAGGGGACACCTTGTTTGAGGGTCTCAACCATCCATCTATTGTTTGCTATATCATCCTGAATTCCAGCGAGCTTAGTGAGTCATTCCAGCTCATCGAAGTAATCTATGGCTGTTCTATCCTCCATCTTATATTTTCTAATCTTTTGTTTATGTACTTCTTGCACAGTTAGATCAGTGAACTTATTGTATATCATTTGCTTGAACACTGGCCATGAGGGGTATCGGTAGTGTTGTTGTGAGGTAGAGAAGAATGTAAGGGAGAGGAGCATCCACCAGGTTTTGGCTTTATCCTCCAAGTAGGAGGAGGTGAAGACTACTTTATTCATATCAATTCTGAGATATACAATATAAACCTCAAAGTATTATTCACAGTCAATAATGAACCAGTTGATGTCATCAGAAGCACTCCTGAAGAGATGGGGTTTCCATAATAGGTCAGATCAGCAATTCATTACAGCAGCATTTTCTGGTAATGGCCCTATTGAGTTAGGCCACTGATCGAATGGTGGGTGGCTCCATATGATAGGTGGCTCTGAGAAGGAGTGAAAGGAGTGATCATCAGTGATTGGGCTTTCTTTTGGTGCAGTATCTTTTTAGATGATCACTCTGTCTCATATAGTGAATCTGAGGTGGACCATCTTGAGATCATCTCATATTGGCTCCTTTCCCATTCTGTTAGTTTCTGCTTCATCAGAGAGCAGCTGTCCACCAAGAAGTTGACTCCCTTTCTCAGTCCAAGGATTCCAAAATCCTATGCCTTGTGATGCTAAAGAATTTGGATAGTATCAGATCCTGGTGAGCCAAGTTGCTGTACTTCAGATTGATGGATCCAAGGTTTCAGCCTGACTATGGATGATTGGTGCCATGTATATGGCCTGCTTTGGTGAAACAGGTAGAGAGCTTGGCATTGGCTTTAGCTGTTTCTTGGTTTGATACAGGGATATCAGCTTGAGGGGGTCCTCTGGATGCCATCAGCCATATTCTTTCCAGATGTACTTTATTGTGGCATACTGTAAAATGTCTCATTTTTCAGTGTCAACTGTGTATTTATACTTTAGTCCTAAGAGCATGGCCCACCAGTGGGCATCCCTCCATAAAAAGAGTATCCTCTGCTTGTATAATCCTTGATATTCTTTTCCTCTCTCCTGTTTCATCTCTTCTTTCAGTGCTTCTTCATCAGTGTCTTCATCAGCATATTCCATAAGTTGTTTGAGGTGGAAGGGGCCCTCACTGTCCTTCTCATTGCCCTCATCCCTGCTGTCCTCTTTCTTGAGGAGAAAACTGACAGACAGGTCATAAATGAACAGGACTGCTGGTCTGAGAGTTGCTGGAGAGCCTGTCATCGATCCTGGTACTGGGCCCAGCAGTACTTGGGTCAGATCTAGGAGCCATATGCTGAATGAGAGAATTTCAGAGCTGGCTATATCATATCCTGCCACATGTTCTTTCCTCCTCCAGTTCTCAGCTATAGAGACTGAAGTTTCATTGGAATCTAGGATCAAGAAACTGGTGGGTGACTCTACTTCCCAAGAATCAGTGGAGAGCTTGATCAGAGATGTGGGCATTGTCAGATACCCAGTGAAGAGGATCTGAGCACATGCAAGGTGAAAATAGATACAGCAGAGCATTATCCACTGTCCACACTCACACCAACATACACACAAAACTCTTAGTTCATAGAGGGATTATAATGTGATAAAAGTAGCAATCAACAAATATAATTGTCTTCTTCAATGAGATCAGAGCATGCAAACAGCAATAGTGTGCTTACAACAGTCTGAGGCCTCTCTAAGTCTCAAAGCTTTTCATTTTATCAAAACAAGAGGTGGCAACTGATGTTGCTGAGCCTCAAGACAAAGTGTATCATAGTTCAATATAATATGTTGAAACACTTCTTCAAAACTCTCAAATGGTTCCAAGCACAGCTCAGATCAACTCAAATCTCTAATGCACACAATACACAACTCAAAGCTTCATGCTCTAAGCAGAAACCAATCACAAATATGTTCACAAGTGACCAAAAGTACAGATCTCTGTTCACAAGTTTCCAAACCGATCGTAGACCCACAGGATTCAAACCTATGCAATCCAGAGACACAAACACAATAAAACCCCATCTGACAGACTAAAGGGTTTGAACCTCTGCCAACCTGTGAAAATAACACAAAAGTGCACACTAATCAAGCCAAAGGGTTTGAACCTCTGTCACCTATAGCACTGCATGTCACTAATACCTCAAAAACTCAAAATGATGCCCTTCTGACACTGCTCTCTTATTCTCAGGTTACAGCGCAATCCAAAACCTCTTATCAAACTGGGCCCAAGTCCTTTGCAAGCTTTGATGCCTTGCTTAGTTCTCACAATGCTCTTAATAATATTAATAATCAGTTTATTCTCTTGCCTGGGGTTACTAACACAAACCCAGAGCTAGAGTGCAAGGCTTTCTGTGCCCAATACACTGCAACTGTGGGGAGTTGGAAACTCTCTTCTCTCAGTCATATGATACTATATTTAAATACTCTACTAGGATACTTACTAATACAATCCTACTATGATATCCTCAAAGTGCAGGACTCTGTGCTGGATTCTGTAGGTATTATTCATGTGCATATCACAGTTACTGTGCTTATTCTCTTCTGGATGATGACTGTGCCTGCTGTTCCTTCACTAGCTGACATCAGCTAGTTGGTCTCATCAGGTCTGCTCACTTTCTTATTTCCCTGGTGACATCTCTGACAGCAGTAAACTGTTTCAGACCCCCAGAGTTGTTTCTCATGCTAGGAGCCAGCCACAATAGCTATGTTCTGCTTCTCTGTATCTAATCAGTTATTCTATCTGACTCACCAAAAGTGCCATTTCTTGGTATGAGCAGAGTCTCTTGCTGTGTTATGCATGCTAAGGCACCATATGTATGTGCACAAGGCTCAGGGCAGTACCTGCACTATTCATTCCTGGAGTAATATTCCTCTACTTGTTAGCTTATTGTCATCTATCTATTCCTCTGTTCAATACCCATTACTCAGATACCTTTCTTTAGGTCTCAGTTCTCTGTTCTAAGGCATGTCCCATCAGGGCATCAATGGCTGTATATCTTTGATCAATGTGATCAGACTTGCTGATTATATTTCAATCATAGTCTTTTTATTTTTAGCATGTCCTCTTATAATAGTATTGGCATATTTAGGGCCAAGTGCTGGGACCTCACATGCAGCCTAACCCCTCTGGTATTAGTCTGTTACTAAGCCATGCACTCTGCTTATTGTTACTTCAGTTTATCATTATGATAGCTAGGTTTCTGTGTGCTCTAGTCCTATTTTCTGTTACATGCTTACTGGACTGGAATGTGGTCTATGTATTCACAATTTTCACAATTTTGCATGCCTGAACATGGAGAAAGCATGTCACCAGAGCCTGTAGGCTCTAAGGACAGAGTCAACATTAGAGGAAATGGTATCGGTTCTGGCAGGATACTGAAGGGAGAGAGGGTGGTTGTTTCTGGTGGCCTGATCTTATTAGATGGCCTCCTCCCTATTGATGATGCTTCTGATTGATCCTGCCCAGAGGTCTGTTTCTGAGTCAGGCTCTCTGAAGGGGGAGCCTGAAGTGTCGGTTTAGAGGCCATAATAGCTGGAGAAAGCTGACCCCAGTCTGACAGTCTTTTCTCATTGTTTTTATCATTGTCTTTGATGGTCATATCTGGCTTCTTCATACTCTTGCTGAGCTTCTGCTTGAGTATATTCTGTGAGCTCTTCTTGGGCTTGCTCAACCTCTGCTTGCTGGGTTTGATTCTACTGCTGCTGCTATATTATATCATTATAGTTAAAGGGAACCATGAGATTCCAGTCTGGGAAAACTCATCGTATAATCCTGTCCTGGGCAATCCTTCCCCTTGTGCTAGCTGTCCCTTTTTCTGGCTGATTTCTGATGTGAAAGTGATTATGGGAGTTCTCTGCTACAGCAATAGTGAGCTCCACATTTGCAAAATCCTGATAAATACTTCTTCTGTGGGAGTTGTCAAGCTTCAACCTGCTGATAGATGGGTTTGACTTAGAGGCAGTGTAGAGAGAATGATGGAGGGAGTTGAGGGTTGTCTGGGGTCTCAAAGCTATCTGAGTGGCATCAAAGGAATTTCAAGCACAGTTTCCAATTCTTGGAATGTTGAGGGAGGTAGAACAGCTGGGGAAGTCCAAAGGAATGTCACTAGAGATCTCCTTGGGCTCCTGAGTGATGTTCATTGTCCAAGGGTTCCTGAATCCTGTGAAAGCAGGGTTGCAGTCTCTGCTGGATCATCGAGGAAAGTATCAGAGTCTTTCTTCTTCTTGAAGGCTCCTCAAATGCATGTTGCTATGCCTGGCTTCTAATAGGGATTGCTCTTGCAGCTGGAAGGATGTTCTGGCAGAGGCAGGGATGTCATAGAAAGGTAAATCTGGAATTATATTTTGGAGGATGGTATAGATTTGTTGAAATGCTTGATAGTGCCTGACTATTCAAGCAGTTACTGATTATCATCCATGGTAAAGAGTGATAATGGCTAGAAGTCCTAGTGGCATTCCAATGATAGAAGCTATCAATTCAAAGAAATCATGATTAAGATCAGCAGTGGTGGCTGGTGGCATTCGGTTTCTTAGCACAATTGGGCTTGAGAAAGAGAAGGCAAAGCTTCAAGCTAATTATTAGGCTTAAGCTGCATATGATCAACTTTAGCATGTGATAAACTAACATGGCTTCGCATTTGAGCCTTCTATTAGAGTTCACTTTTATGTATCAGTGTTGACTTTCTATGCTTCAAGGCTTTGTGTGACTAGCTCAAGAGTAGAATGAGATGGAATAAACTTTAGCTTGAAGCTGGAAATTTATCAGTGAGAGCAAGCTCCTTAAATACTGTACAAGGCTTGCTAATAATACTACATACTTATTGTGTGTTTCTCTGTTTTGGTGCCTATTGTCTTTGAGTATTACTACTGTACATAAAAGATTGATTATATGTCATCAGGCAATATTGTTGCATCAAAAGACAATGATGGACTTAGCTAGTTGTGATGACTAAGCCTTATCCCACAGTCTTTAAGTGCTTATTCTAACATCCTGACTAAGCATAAATAAGAGTTAGTTGAAGAAATCATAACAATTTGTGGATGGTATCATCAGCATCCATCCACTTCTCATTTGTCCACTGATTAGATTCTAGACCATACCCTTTCCAGCTAACCAAATGATCAACTGTCATCATCATTCTGCTCCCTTTTGCTTTGATCTTCTATAGTTTGTGATTAAGAATTTGCTCAATTTTATAGTGTTCCTCATCATCAATGAGATCTGGAGGTGATAGTAGTAGTTGGTGTTGGTTTAGGAATGCTGGGGCAACATATGAGGTTAATAGTGTCTTGTTAAATACACTATAAATTTTTCAGTGTGATGGCAAGCATAGTTTATAAGCTGATATGCTGATCATAGCCAGGATAGTGAAAGACCCAGTTTGTTTGTTTGATAGTTTTTTTTTCAGGCAGAGAAGATGTAGATTAGTTATATCAAGCTAGACCTTATTGTTAATGTGATATTTGTATGCTGGTCTACAATACTTGTCATAGTGTAGTTTTATCATGGTGGCTGCTTTCTTGAGGGCAACATGTATTTCATTATAAATTTGTGCTATTGTAGTACTAAAGTCAGAGGATGCCAGGATCAAGATATAACTGTGGGTTGTTTGAGTGATAGTAGGGTGTCAGCCATAGTTGACAAAGAATGGTGTTTTTTCTGTAGCTGAGTGTATTCTGTTATTGTGTTAGAAAGCTACAAGAGTGAGCCATTTGATCTAGTCATCTTGTCAATAGTTAATAAAGAGGTATAGATACTTTTCTACCTCCTGATTCACCCTCTCTATTTGACTATCTGTTTGCAGGTGATAGGCCATTAAAGTGTTTCTTTTTATATTAAGAAGTTTATACAGGTCATCAAGGAATTTTAAAACAAATTACAGTTCTCAGTCAGAAATGACAACTTGTAGCATTCTGTATTTAGTATAGATTTCATTGCATAAGATTCTTGCCCACCCTTCTGATGTCAATTTGGTGAAGCACATGATTAGAATGATCACTTTGAAGAAGTGATTAATGATGATAAGGATAACATCAAAGCTATTACTTTCAGGGAGACCCATGATCATGTTGACTGATATGTGGATCCAGGGTGATCCTAGAACTTTATTCAGATGTAGTGGAGCAGCTTGGACCTGGGTTATAGACTTCTCTCACTAGCATATTTCACACTCTTTGACATACTTCTCAATATCTTGTCCTATTTTTGGCCACCAGTATTCTCTCAATACTAGTTCTTTGATCTTGGCAATCTCTGGGTGTTCTGCCATGGGGTGATCATGATATATCACAATAATTTCACCCCTTAGCTGTTGATCTCTCAGGATATAGATCTGTCCATCATAGTAGATCATCTCATTCTTCTTTGTCATCCCTCACTTGTGATTCAGAGACAGGACTACCCACTGATCCTATTTAGAAGAATTTCTGGTGACACTTTTGATCCACTCATGGACCTCCTACTCAGTCAGCATCATCATTGTCTGGAAGTGTTTCAGTTTCAATAGTATGATTTCCTCATTGTCTCATCCTCTCTGGTCATGATTGACCCTCTGACTGAGTAGATTAGTCTTTTTGTTGGCAGTCCTCACTTTGTGATATAAGGTATAAAGATATTGGCTCAACTCTGTTACCCAGCAGGCTTAATGTTGATTCAACTTCTGTGGTTGTTGGAAATACCAGAGGTTCTAGTGGTCTGTCCAGATCTTAGAAGTTTTAGTGGTGCCAATGAGATAATGTCATCACTCCTCCAGGGTGAGCATTATGGCAAGCAGTTCTTTGTTGTAAATTTTATAGTTTCATTCAGTTACTGTTAAAGCCTTGGAGAGAAAGGCAACTGGCCTTCACCTCCTGTCCTGTTTCTGAGATAGAATGGCATCTATAGTGCCTTCACTTGAATCCACCTCTACTCAGAATCTGCCATTCTGATCCAGGATGGCTAGCATCACATCCTCTGTCAGTCACTGTTTTAGATCATCAAAGGCTGTCTGTTAGGGCAATCCTCATGTCCAAGGAGCATTGCTAGTCAACTGTGTCATTGGTCAGATGATCTTGCTGTAGTCTTGGATAAACTGGTGATAGAAATTTATAAATTCTAAGAAGAACTGGAGTTTTTTCTTCATTGGCTCTAGCCACTCAATTACTTCCACCACCTTAATGAGATCTATGTGGATACTTCCCTCACTAATGATTACCCCCAGATACTCTGTCTCTAACACCTTGAATTCATATTTTTTAGCTTTTAGGAAAAGCTTATGCTTCCTCATTAACACTAATACTTGCCATACTAGCTCCCTGTGTTCTTCCTTCATTTTAGATATAATGAGGATATCATCAAGATAAATGGTGACCTTCCCAGTAGTGATGAGATCCTTGAAGATGTCATTCATCATCCATTGGAAGGTAGCAGATGAATTGGTTAGTCTGAAAAACATAACTATTGGCTCAAATAGTCTCTAGTTAGTTCAGAAGGCAGCTTTCCATTCATTACCTTCTTTGATCTGAACATTATTGTATTCCCATTGAATATCTGGCTTGATGTAATATCTGGCTCTCTGAAGTTTGTTCATCAACTCTGAAATTAAGAAGAGTGGATATTGATTCTTGATTGTCATCTCATTGAGTTTTTGATAGTCCTGTACTGGTCAGAGTTTGCCATCCTTCTTTTTGACAAAGAAGAATAGTGAAGCTATTGGAGATTTGAAAGGTCAGATCCTTCTGCTGGATATATTTTTATCCAGGAACTTGTTGAGTTCCTGCTGTTCATTGTTTTCTAGAGAGTATGTTTTGTAGTTGAGGTTAGCATTGGTATTGGGGATTAATTTGATAGCATGATCCCAGAGTTTGGGTTCCAGGAGTTCATCAAAACTTTCCTTCTCAAACAGATCTTTGTAGTCCTGGGCCCATTCAGATACTATTTCCTTGAATGTTTTTTCTGCCCTTCCTGCAGTGGCTTTTGCAGCCAAGTCATTTGCATAGTGCATAGTCCACATATGCAGGGCCTGTTGGATGTTGACAGCAAGGATGGTTTTACCATCTTCCATCTTTTTGTCTCATCTGTCTTCAGAATCCTTATCTGATAACTCAAATAGAAGCTTCTGACATTTACATCATGCAAAGGTGATCTTCTCAGTTTTTCAGTTAATCAGGAGATTGTGTCAGATCAACCAATCATGGCCAAGGAACACTTCTTTCATTTCAAGGTCTGTCATAGCTAAGTCAGTCTGCTCAGAGTGGTCTCTGATAGTGAGTCGCAACTCAACAAACTCTATTATTGAGCCAGCTTGATTTTTAATTCCATCTGCATTATAGACTGATATAGGAGCTGCGATAGCTCAGGTGGAAAGTTGATGCTTGTTGACAAAAGCACAATTAATGGAGCTGCCAGTGCAGCTGCTGTTGATTAAGATAGTCACTGCATGGGTGGCCCAGTTGATGAGTGTTTTGATTTAAGCTTTGACCATTAGATCACATTCTGGGATTTTGGTCTATTAGACATATGGCTGCAGATCTTATAGTTCATCAAGCCATTCTAATGCTCAGCATCATTCTGCTTTCTTCATTCCTCTCACTATCTCATCATAGACTTTTTCTACTCAGATTTTGTGTATCCAGTTTTTGAGTATAGCCTTAGTGGCTTCTTCTGTTGGTGCTTCTCTGATAGCTCACCAGGTCTATTTGGTGTCAAATAGTTTGAGCTATATCTTGGGGGTCTCTTCCCCTGTTTGGCCTGTAAGTGGTTGAGTTTGAGATTCTAGCAATTCATTGGCAGAGTGGATAGCAGAAGTGGGTATATTCAGATGCATGCATAATTTAGGCATATGTGTACCTACAGAGGAGCTATTAGTCCATCCTGTAGTTGCTACTAATACTCTGTTGTCCTTGGCTGATTCAGTGGAATCACTCACTGATCAGCCTCCTCTTTTACCTCCTTTATCTTTGTTTCTGTTCCTAATTCTTCAGCTTCCTTCTGTAATTTGGTGATCTGGGCTCTGATATCTTTGTGAGTCTGCTTCTTCTTCAGGCAATCTTTTGTCATATGGCTCTTCTACCTACAATTGAAACACTTTCCTTCCTTCTTTATTTGATTGATATCTATTGGCTTACTGGCTCCAGTGTATGTAGTTCTGGTTCTAGTCTTCTGTGCAGTATAAGAGAGTGTGGTGGAGATGCTGGATGTTATAATTTTTTCAACTTTTACTTTTTCTTTTCAATTAACTCTTATTTATGCTTAGCTAGAGCACTAAAGAATAAGCACTTAAGACTGTGAGATTGGGCTTAGTCATCACAACAAGCCCAGTTGGTCATTATCTTCCAATGCAACAGCATTGCCTGATGATGCATAATGAACCTTTCATATATGATAGTGATGCCCAAGGACAATGGGTATAAAAGACTCAGCAACATATAATAGGCAATAGTATATTTATCTACAATATATACAGTATATAAGACAGCTCACTCTCACTGGTATTCTCTGGCTTTGAGCTAAAAGTTTATTTATATCATCATTCTCTTGAGCTAACTCTTTAAAGTCTTGATGCATACAATGAATATTCACAATAGTAAACTCTGTTAGACGTAGAAATAGTATGATACGCATACGTTCGCTTACCTATTTGATATTCCTTCCTTTTTCGGCATGTCACACCGTTCTGCACATCTCAGCTTTCAACCATAACGCTGAGA